>NW_019525510.1:211046-326770 GCF_002814215.2 Seriola lalandi dorsalis
GCAGTGAAGGGAAATTAAGAAATGCGCCCTATCGCTCCGCTCAGCTCGGTCCACCCATCATCACCGTACGTGTGTGGCGCAGGGCGACGCGCACACTTTTGCCAAAGCTTTGACATTTAGCTGTTGGTGGTAAACTGCCTCAGTCAAGACCTGCCCCAGATGGATGGCAGACATTTAGACGAACTCAGGTGACGTTTCAGTGCCAAATGTAAGGATATTCTGCTGCTAGTGGATGTTAGAAAAAAGAAAAAAAAAAAGAAAACTGAAAGTCTTCCACCCCCCCTGGTCAATGTGAGCAATGCTGTTAATTGTCGGGAGAAAGTCAAAGCTGAGCGAGTGTGCAGGACGACCTCTGCTGGGTGTACAAGACATAACTGTATGGGAAGCAGATGAATTTTTCATTGACTTACCAACTTTGTTCACTGACGCATTGTGAATTAATATTCAGAGGGGCATACGACTGTACAGCACGTTACCTCTACTAACAGGTATGTAGTGTCTATCCTGAGGGTTACAGTAATACTACCGGAATATTCAATTGTGTGGATACAACTGTAATGTGTTGTACCTCGAAATCTCCACAAGATGTCACCCCAGACCCAGAAAAATCACCGAGATGTGGGTTCACTTTGCAGATGGGGAGATTGAGACCCCCACTTTTACCATGTCAAAGGACCCCAAAGTGATGTTCACAGCCAGGCACACCCCCATTTAACTAAACCAAGATTTTATCATAGATAACCTCATTTGAAAATAATTTAAAATAATAATAATTATTTAGTAATCATAATAATAATAATTTTACAGGAAGCCAGGGGGAATAGTCAACTGCTAACCCATATCATCCATTTGAGAAAAACAATCTCACCTCAAGGTCCATGGAGTTTTGCCCAGTCGTCATGCATATTGAAGATGTTCAAATTTCCATTTTTCTTGTCATGCTTGGAGCTGAAACACAGCCAATAAATCAACTGACAAGCAATCAATCCACAATTTTGTTAATTGATTTATAATTTAAATGACTCAAGATGTACTGCGGTGTTTTTTGTTTGTTTTTGCACAATTGTTTTAATTATTAGAAATTAGAAATTAGATCTAATCTAGAAAACCAGAAATTTTTACCATTTTAGACACTGAAAGTAATCAAAAAGTAACAGATTAAGCCAATGTGTCCCTTACTGGATTGTGAATATTTTTGACTCTTACGTGTATGTTTATGACAAAATAAAATCAAACCAATAATGAAAATAATCATGACTTGCAGAGCTTCTCATGTTACTAAGAGATTGTTACTACATAGATGTTTCAGTCACTAGAGAATGAAGTGTACAAATAGCAATATTATCAGCAACAACAGGGGCAAGAAAAAGAAAGGCGCCTGCATGAATGTGAGGGATGGAAGAGACCCAGTCAGAAAAAGCTGCATCAATAGATTTTTTTTTAATTCAAAGTGAATCTTAACAATAATACACCATAAAGTCTTATTTTGACACTCACCAAAAGAGTCACCTGGAAAACCCGCTTAATGTGACAAAGTAGAGAAGGCTTGGTCACACCTAAATCACTGAGAACTAGAGAGGAAACACTACCGCAAACTGTAAAGAGACATCACATCCATAGAGTTAGTTTTCCCAGTCCTCATACTGTAAATATTGCACAGTGCAATTGCTACATGGCAAACTAGTGTAGCACAAAATTAAAAAAAAAAAAAAAAAAAAAAAAAAAAAAAAAAAACAAATGAAACAAAAATTTTAAAAAAAACAAAGCCACAAAAAATCTACAGGTATTAAAACAGTAACAGTTCAGATTTCATAATCAAGTCTATTTGATGAGCAATCTAAACAGATGATTCCATAACTTGCAGTGTGAATTAACTCTGTAATTGATAGATGACCAGAAAACTGAAAATAAGAGCTTGAGTAAAACAAACCTCATCAAATGAAATCAAAGAGTAACACAGTAGCACATTGAGACTAATACAGACCCTGAATTAACATCTCTAAAAGGATAATATCGCAGCAAAGGATTTTTTTTTCTGATATCAAAGTCATAACTTGAATAGTAATAATTTTACAAATGATTTTATCTGTTAAATGTTACATGAATCCTCAAAAAAAAAAAAAAAAAAGTTATCCATAAACCAAAGTGTCAATTGTGTGAAAAATTAAAAACAGTTCTAAGATTTCTCTCCTCTTGCATCCATTCTTTTCCTAAACAAGTACTGGAGAGTTTATGCAGGCGCATTGCTGGTGAATACCTTTGGAGGAATCAAAACACAGATTACATTTCACATGCTTAGTATAGGGGAACTATTTCAAGCACTAATCTGCCAAGTTCATGCCTTGTCGTCATAAGCTTTCTTTCCCAAAATGATACTTGAGTATGATCAGTAAAGCATACAGGTAAGAAAAAAAGCTATCAAAAAACATACAACCATATCAATGTCAGTGTTTAAATGTGGAGTATTGCACTCATGACTGACTGACTGCAGAGAAACCACAATAATCTCCGCTTCCATCCAGAACACATAATAAACATCCAGAAAGACTATTCCTGGACATACAGCACGGCTCCCCGGATTTTAAAAAGCCAGTGTTGTCAACCGTGCTCTGGTTACTCCCGCTCAGCCTTAACTTGCACGATGGAAAAGCTGCTCTGAGCAGACAGCTTCTAGGCAGACAAAGTGAAGCAACTTAGGTGTACATGCAAGGTCATGTAAAGCATGGAGATTATCTAAGAACACTTGGTGGTGCAATGACCGCACAATGTAAAGTATTGCATCTGCTGTTCAGCCAGAGTGACTATCCAAACATCGTTGAGTGTCATATCATTCAAAGAGTACACGTGTTTTATGTGTGTTTTATTGGTGTGTTATCACAGAGAGACTTTGGTGACGGTTATCTGTAACAAGAGGAGAACCACCACCGTGTACATGTCACTCTGTTGTGTCGTGTCTACAAGCTGATCAGAGGAGTACAAGTCCCTGGAATGACATTGTGATGAAGTCCTATTTTGTGTGTGTTGTGTGTGGTTTTTTTTGTTTTTAATTCTTAGTTGAGAGGCCGTTAAAGGACTGTCTACATGGTAACGGACTGTAATTGGACTCTATGCCTTCCTCCTCAAATAAGTGGTGAGGAATCACCATCTCGAATTCTCACTTTCTGAATCTCAAGGCACATACACAGTGCTGCTCACACTGTCTCAATTTCAGTAAGGAACAAGACAATGGCCACAGTTTTGCATTGACAAAACATTATTTTGATATGAGACACTCATAAAGGGGAGAGCGATCCGAACACAAGGCAGTTTAGAATAACAAATTGTGAAACTGATATTCTAGCCAGGTATAACATTGAACAGATAAAAAAGTTGCAATAAATATTTGTTTAAATCAATTTAACAGTAAAACGAGTTGTAAAATGTTATTTCTGAACAGAAACATTGGGCTAAGTTTATTTTTGGACACACAGTCTAATCACCCAAACCCTTACAAGCCTAACTACCTGTATGAGTGCTTAGTGGCGAGTGTGTTTGTGTGTGACTGGTGGAAACATTACAGAAGCTTTTCAACGAACACAATGGATTTTTTTTCTGGCATCTCACAGTGCTCCTGTAACACACTAAAGAGAACTGGTAGTATATTGTATACGTACAATGAAAAAGTTAAATCAATCCTGCAAGCTACAGCTTTAGATGTGTACAAAACGTCAATATGAAAACATACAAAAAATTAAGTTACATCGATACATCATTTATATGCAGTGATGAGCCCAAAAGGTTAATAAGGATAAAATACTGATGCAAAAACACACACCCCGAGAAACAACAAATGCAACTAATATTCATCATCAGCAATACAGTAGTTACAATGACACTCCAAATATGAACGCAAAACACAAAAATCAAAACCACTTCTATTTCAGATAATTAGGGACCTATACAAAAATAGCAACGCTAGGTTTAAACTCAGAGAAATCACCTAATTTCACAGCTATTGAAGTGGCAATCATCATATAGCAGCTTATCTATGATACATTCAAGACAGAAATGATACGACTTATTAATTGCCCAATAAGCTAGACAAAACCTCGGCCGTTTTTAAATACAATTTTTTTTTGTTTGTTTGTTTTAATTTAACCCCATTCTACAACTACAGTATAACTGAGGTTTATGCAAACAGAATAGCTACCTTGCTCAGGAAATGAATTACAGTCTTTGGTGCTGCACAAGCAACTTCATTTGAAAATTAAAGACAAAAAAATAACACATATAACTAGTAAAATGAACAGAAAAAATGCACACACAGCATATCTACATATATATATAGACTGGTGCTTCCATCATATATATATATATGTATATATCCTCCCTGACGGAATGTATAAAATAAGCAGTTGACACCGATAAGCCTTAAGCCTTTAACAAATGGTATAATGTAAAGGGAAAAAGTTAACTTTGTCACACATGCATAAATGAGAGAATTGCACACAATTAACTCACACCTTATCAAGCATCTGTACTAAATAGTCTAGCTCTATAATATATGTCCATATATGTGTGTATATCAAATACTGCATGGTTTGCTCAGGCTTAGAAGATTCCATACCGTTAATTTGCATTTTTTCCTTACCTAATCAAAGCCATGCCCACCACACTTCTAAATATCTAAGAAACAAAGTGAAAACACTCAAAATGAAAATACAAAGACGAAAAAGAAAAATAATCAACGACTATTTAGATTGTATTGCAGTTTCATCAAACAGTACAAATACTGTTAGTAATAAGAGTTTCACTAAATAGAAAGTGATTATCAAATATTAAGCAATACTCAGTACTTGCACTTTGTACACTAGTTCATTCGGGATAGGGAGAACGAAAAAAAAAACAAAAAAAACAAACATTTTAATGAAACAGCAAGCATTCGCAACAGCAAAGCATGCTGTTCTTCTTGAAAGAACAGAAAGGTTACTCACTACACACTGAAATATACACCGACTCCAAAAAATAAGCACCGCTATCCGCGATACATCACATCCATGCAGGCTATGCATGGACATATACACATGTGCATATATATATATACTCACACATAGGATGCATCGACTGATTGGAATTTCAAGTGCTGCAGTCCAGTACATTAATATTCATGTATATAGTCATATATAAGTAGTAACATTAACAACCTCAAATATGTAAGGCACTATGGCTGGGGACAGTTATACAATGCAGCGAGTCTTGTGACACAAACAATAAGAGCAACGTCTATGCATCTTTCCGTTTACATTTTTGCTCATGCAAGACCACATGCAGCGTGAGGAACAACCCTATTTAAATCGGTTAATTGACTTGACATTGCTAACACCAAAAGACACCGAAAAGGTACAAATACTTCAAACGCAGTACAACATACACTGTGGACAACATGTGCATCTGTCAATCTAGAGCTAGAGACTGGGATGGCTTTACAAATATGGATGTGTCTTGCACACGCAAGAAGGCAATATAGAAAAATAGCTGGGATCAGGGGTGCAAAGTCTAACTATTCAACACCACCCCAATTATTTACCTGTTTTGAGGAGTATTCGTAGAAGATCCAATGCAAAGATATATCAAATGTGCAAAACACATTAAGTGTGAGTTTAACTACCCATTCATTCTTTCATTCAATCATTCATACATTATTTCCTTCTTAATTTTTGCCCTAATCAAACCATTGGAACTCTTATTTTAAAGCTTGAAGTTCAATTACACCCAAGTCTACATGATTCAAAAAATAGCTTGCTTTCTCTGTGGTTGTGCCATGGTTTTGGAAATGAAAACCATGTTGTTTGTGGTTTAAGATAGAATTCGCCCTGCTAACTTAGCCCTCAGGTGGTATGAAGGGTACCTGGGCAACCATGCTCAGATATAAGGGTACTGGTTTATTTTGGTAGGGCTGAGAGGGAAACTGGCGTAGGCGGGCGAGGCAATGTAGGAGTGCGGGGGAAAGAGGGGCTTGAATTGGCCCTGGGGGTGCAAGGTGGGGGAGGGCAGCAGTCGGGGGTTGATGCCCACTGTGACCTGATGCACGATGCCTGCCGGGTGGGAGATGCTGTAGGTGGGCTGGAGGACGGGGCGAGAGGCTCCAGGGGAAGCCAGGAGGTGGGCCACGGGTGCAGCGGTGACCAGAGGACCAGATGGGGGATAGGACAGTAAGGTGGGCTGGGAGTGCGGGTGGCCCCCAAGGTGGGGGTGGGGGCCCGTAGTGTGATTTGGGCTGCTGTGGGACAGGGTAAATGTGTGCCCATGCATGGTGGGAGGGATATAGGCTTGTGGTCTCCGGTGGGCAAAGTTGCCGTTCCATTCCTGATGGCAGGAACCGAAATGCTGCACCTAAAGGAGAGAAGAAGAATCTGACTGATCAGACTCAACCTTTGCATCAACACCAGAGTTAAACTTTACGAGCCACTAGATGCTGCTGTTTGCCATGTTTTTGCATGTCTATGTTGTGTCTCTAATCAGTCGGTAACAATCCTCATCCACCTCATCTTAATTTGCATGAATAACATTACAATATTCTATTCATTTGCATTATGTTACTGGTACCAGTTTTACAGTAAAAAACCTTCACCCTTAAACACAGTTGGAAATGTTTACCCACTGGGTAATTGTGAGCATAGCTGCTAGATTTGTAAGCAACAAATGTGATGAATTAAGTTCCATTTACAGGGAAGTGTGCTCTTAGATGCTGCTCTGCTTGGACTTTGTGCTATAATTTACCAATTTCTTCACACTCCAGAAAAAAGGCACGGATGCAGGATACAATGACTTAAAATGACCGTGTTTAAAATGTGACTTCCCACAAGCAGGGCTAATTGTGTTCAGTGAGTCACCCCATTCAAACCAGCATAACCTCTCTGCCAGTGACTAAACCTAGGTCGTGCGTTAGGGGTAGAGTGCTTTTATCCCTACAATGTGTTTTCTTATGATGATCAAATATATATTTTTCCATCTTTAACTATCACAAAGTCTCTCCAGCCATACAAATGTTTTTTATATATACACATTTGTAATTGTGTACTAAATGTGCTCACCTGCCCAAAGCCTATAGGCTGCGGTTGCTGGGGCTGGAATGCAGGGGTGATCTTCTGCGGCCTGTTGAGGAGGGGAGTGGAGTGGTGATGCTGTCGCCCAGGAATGCCTCGCCCTTTGGACGGGCATGAAGACTCTAAGACTGAGGTAGGAGATCACGTAAAGAGTGGCAAACAGAGAGACAGATAGAGATGGAGATGACATGTCAATGCAGACAATTTAGTGTCCAACTTCAACCACATTATAAATAACAGCCATAAACAGATGCAACCAGAGATCGGATCCAACCACAACCGCAGAAATGGCAACATTTGTGGCAGGAGGCTTTGCAGGCTTGTCAGTGACTTCAGCTGTGTTTGATCAGTCCCAAACCTTTAAACATAGTGGCATCTGTCCTCCGAATATGATCCAGATGATTATAAATAGAAATGTTTGGAAGATCTGGGAGGGGTTTGTAACTAAGCTTGTTCATAGAGCTTATAGTGGGGTCAGACCATCAGCTATAAATACACCCACTAGGACTAGAATGGCAAGCTGTGCCCTTTTATGCGAGGTTTTAGATGCAATAGTTTCAGGGTTGGGGAGGGAGATGCCTTTGACATGAAAGGTGATATGACTGTATGATTAAGGATTTTACTCCACTTTAAAAGACCTATAAAAAGGGAAGTCTTACATGACGATGTTGCTGTAAAAGACAGCAATGTGCCACTGACCACACCTGTTATAAAGTATACATACAGCATGCATAACTCAATTTTAACACCTGAAAGAAACATTCAAACATTTGTCTACGATATCCAGAAAATGTTTGAAATTTTCTGACGGACATCTGTGCTTTGAATATTTTATTCAAGGCATTAAACATTTTGGGGCAATTACGCATGTCTTATGCAGCTTTACGAAGTGCACATCCACACACATACAGGGGCTCTCAGAGTCAGTCTGGAGCCAGAGTAAGGAGTGTTGACAGCAAACAAATATCCACTTCAGAGATCAGAGCAGATACGTCAGGGCAGGTCACCCATAATCACCTGTGAGAACCTCTGTGGCCTACTAAGACAGTGTAATCCCAGGCCATGTGACCTGTGGAGCAGACAGCAGCAGTGGTGACTGGATCTTTGAGCTAGCATGACCTACTCATGCACTCACTAGTCTTCTGAGTGGATAACACCATCAGATCAGACACATAGCAACTGAGAAAAGGTGTCATCTGCTTTATTCATACAACCATAGAGGTTTGACGGAATCTAGGTCTAATACTCTGCTGGCCACTGTCACTTCCAACTATTCTTAAACATATAACAAAGCTATAGGCCTAATGTCAACTCTAGTCAGTCTTAAAAAAGGGACATAATAAATGCAGTTTTACCTGTGTTGCCAGGTGTTTCACTGATGGCAGGGTTGTTGATGTTGTTCTGCACCCTCATTGGTGGCACCACAACAGTACGAACTATTGGCTTGCCAGGTTCAGTCTCCGGGGCAACGCATGCAACACGGGGCTCACAGTTCTGGTTGCTGTCAGCGATGTAGCGTCTCTCTGTGAAGGGACTGTTGCTATGGCCGGAGGCGTCTGAAGCAGGCGAGCTGTCCACTGTGTCACAACCACTCTCCTGTTCGTCGTCTGACATACTGCAAGAGGGAAACCAGTGAGGAGGGAAGTTACAGATCTCTTTTTGTTGTGGTGTAGCCACTAATGTAGAACCAAGCAACACATTTGCAGGAGCCATGTTGGAATCAACTGCATTAACCATACCTGTTGGGGTGTTTACAGGGTGAGTTGCTGGACTGGGCTGAGGCTGAAGAGCTGGTGCTGAGCGTACTGTCTGGACTGCTGAGGGAACAGACTCTCTCCATGCTGACAGTGCTCTGACACGCCTCACAATCTGCGCTACCCTTACATCTTCAAGCGGAAAGACAGAAAAATAAAAGCAACCGATTAGATGTTGGTATTTTAGAACCAAGTTAGAAATATGATTTGTATAACATTAGTACTCACTCCCCCATCGTGTGTCTTTGTGCGCTCTCCTCCTCATCGCTGCTGATACTGATGACACTAACAGTTGGGCTGGCTAGGTCAGAGATCACCATGGCCTGCCGCTGCTCCTGTGAAACTGAAAGCTCCTCACAGTCTGGTTCCACTTTACAGCAGTTCACCTCATCATCCTCCACCACCTGCCCCGTTCGTTGCTTCCCTCCAGCAGCGTGCCCTACCTCCGGGCATCTGGCTTTCTCCTCTGCTACCTCCTCCACATTCTTTGCTGTATCAGCCATCTTTGGGGACTGGCATGCTAAATTTTGGATGTTCGTGTTTTGGGAGAAGTTGCTGCCCCTACAGAAGAAAATGTAGCACATTCAGAAAGGGGAAACACCTTTTAGGGCATATATGTGTGTCTTAACTGCATAGGGCAAAGCTCATGTATCATACCTGTTCACACAAGGCTTGGCTCTCTTGTTGGCAGTTGGCTGCGGCCACACCACATGTGCAATGCCTATGTTGATTGGCTGGTGGGTGGACATTGTCATTTGGTTGGTTAAGAATGGCTGAGGGTGTGCAATCATGGAGCTGTAATGGTTACCATGGGGACGCACTTTCCTGCATTAAGAAAGCAGAACATTGCAAATTGAGCCAAAAGCCTTTAGCACCATTACTGACAAAATGGTCTCAGTCACTGGTCCCAAAGGACATGTATGAGTCATCGATCATTAACATTCAGGGGAGCAAGCACGCTGTATGCTGTATCAGAGCAGTACAACCATTCCCCAGGGTGGGCATAGCAAAGGTAGTAAAGCACAAATAAATAGTGTTTTATAAAATACTATATATTTAAACTATGAAGATACATATCATGACAGAATATGGACAATATATCAAAAAAAATATTGTGCTGTAACCTCCTGAAAGAAACAAACAAATTGCTTACCCCCAGTCACCCAATCTCTGTGAGCCCGCCACAGTGTCAGATGCCAAAGTGGTTGGTGGTGGGGGCACTGATGTCACCTGCTGCCAAGTGGGCACCAAGATCTGCTGTGCACGGTTGGACCAGGCCTGTTGGGAGAAGCAAAGTAGTTAGATCTAATAACTGTCCCCTCAGAGATGCTTTCATCAGCTTCCATATCAAAATCAAATGTGAGCTTCATTAACACACATGCACACACATACAGAGTCTTTCTGTCAGTGTTTTCTTTTGTCACCCCAAGTGAGAAAAAATAAAAATCAAATCATAAATGAGTATTAAACAATACTCTCTGACCTCTACTGCCATCATACATATCCTCGCTACCCCCCTTACCTGTGTGATGACTCCAGGTCTGATTTGTATGGGCTGGATGGGGGGTGCTTGAGTGACCAGAGGCACAGAAGCCTCCATTCGAACAGAGTAGCCTGCTGGTTTAGCTGTGTTGGTGGGGATTCCTGCAAGGACAATGGACAGGAAAATATTTTACTTTAAGATATTTAGTCCGACCACCAGAAAGAATAATAAACAAGAGAAATAAAGATTTACACATCCTACCTTGAATGGTTGGGGGACATAGAATGAGTGCCTGCTGAAACGAATCGTTGCATCCAAACTGACCACTTCCTGTCTGCAGTGTTATCCCAGGGTGCATCACTGAGGGGGCTGATGGGGCTAACCCCTGAAAAATGACAAAGGGATATGACTGGACTATTCTGAGGTGTTCAATTGATCAACAATAGATTTAAAGAGCCAGTAGATGGCGACATTTATGTCAAGAACAGTCAGACAGAGCCCAAGAATCTGTCTCTGAAATTAGTGGGTTCATCTAATTGAAGACATAACGCTGGCCTCTCATCCGAAAGATGGTGGCTCATTTGGCTCATCTGTGGATCACCACTGTAGCCTATAACGCATGGCTGATCAACTCCATAGGAAGTTCAAGGCACTAAATCAAAATGTATTGAAGGCACACTTTCTTACTAACCAGCTCCCTTAAAAAATGGAGTCACTATGATTAAAAGAATTTCAACAGGCCAAGGAAATTATTGAATGTATATTGATCAATATTTTCATCTCATTAAAGTGCTGCTTTTAAACTGTTGATATTGCATAGGATTATACACCCTTTTAAATTAATACACTGTTAAATCAACTGGCAAATCTTGGGCTGATAAGTGTCTTTATGAGACCAATTTATCCAGGCTCACTAGGATTAGATGTTTTTTTAAAAGGTGAAAACTAAAGTTTGTCAAAGGCTATGTCCACACTAGTACAGTTCAACTTACTCCTTTAGAAAGGCCTAAGGAATAAACAAAGAACAGTTAAGCATGTGCCTCTGCTTCACCACTCACGCTGCTCTCGTGCCTGGCTATAATCACATTTATTGAATAACGAGAACTAGGCCTATATTGTTCTGCTACAGCTCCTGCATGTAGCCCAGCCCCCATACACATGATAGTAAACACAAAGCAGCCTTTCACAGGATAATACTAAAATCACTGCAATGTTTTCCTCTGAAATCCCCCTGAACAAGAAAGATTTACCATTTACTATACTGCTCAATGGAAACAGAAATGATAGCTGTTTTATTGTGCAAGCATGTGCGTTCTTTCCTAAGGTTTCAATTCTGAATAGGAATGAGAGAGCCTTCTGATATTATCCTTACATTTGTACTGATGAAAAGCATATGTAGTCACCATTACATTGTATTACAAGTAATGTGTCACAATTGATCATCTTTTCATTTTTCATGCTCGGTATGGTGGCTTTTGAATAGACCAAGATGTTTTGCATTATAAAGATCTAATGCCAAAAAAGGGTCAGCTCCTTTTTTCTCCTCGGCAACAACTCTGATTTGCACTGTTGCCAT
Source organism: Seriola lalandi dorsalis (assembly GCF_002814215.2). Taxonomy (NCBI): domain Eukaryota; kingdom Metazoa; phylum Chordata; class Actinopteri; order Carangiformes; family Carangidae; genus Seriola; species Seriola lalandi. Next base: position 222,945 of record NW_019525510.1, read on the forward strand.
GACCTCAGAAACATGACGTGATTTTGTTGCCATGACAGCAGTGCTAAGACGCAATAAGACAAGTCAGCATACACAAAAGCAATAAAGGCAAGGAAATTGTCTACATGATCAGCCTTCACAGGAGCAGATGAACTGAACAACACACTGCATGTCAATAACCTACACCATCTGTGATTATTCCATCATTCAGATATTCTGATATTTTTTTTCAATTTCCAGCTCAGGAAACAGAAAAATAAATAATTGATGTAAAAATATATTTGTTGTTAGTTTGTTGGTTCCTATGTTTTAAAATGGTTTAATTTCTCTGAGTTGATGATTACTGTGTGTAACTGTCATAAAACTCCCAGTGCACATTGATGGAAATGGCAATGATGATGTAAACACATCCTGAACAACTTACTTGAGCATGGACACCAGTCATCTTGCTGAAGGGATGGTTGATTGAGGCAGCAGCGGTTGTGGTCACAGGTCTGACAAAAGGACCTTTATTTCTGTTGGCCGCCTCATATGCACTGGGACGAGTCCAGCAAACATCCATGATGTGGAAACATGACTTAACACTATGAGCAGAAGAGACACATGGAGAGTTCAAGCCATGTAGGAAGGTCAAAATGACAAAATGTCTGAAAATCTGAGGCAAAGCAGACTCACTGGTTGCTATGGGGAAAGTCGAGCAGGTGTTGCATCGTCACAAAGGGGTGGCTGAGAGCCTCGGCAGGTGCGATCCTCTCCTCTGCATCAATCAACAACATCTTCTTCAGCAGGCCAACAAACTCCCGGCGATCTGCCTTCTCCGCTAGCAAGTCACTACCTTCCAGATTCATCACCAAGTTCACCTGCAATACATTCATTTTACAGTTAAAACGTCTTGTCAAAATACCTGTTACAAAACAGTGTATGAATAATCAAATGATTATTCTGAAACTTCCTAAGAATGGTAAACCATTATTCATTATGAATAATGAATTCACAAGAATCTCTTCTGACTTACAAAAGAAAAGACCTTAGCAAGCATTGATGGCTGCCAGGGGAATTTCCACCTGTGGTATGTTTTTACAGAGAATAGTGAATGAAACCTCAAACATCGTTTTTTTTTTATTTAGGTTTAGCATTTACCTGAAGGGAAGTTAAGCTTACAAGCACCCTTTTCTTTCCCACTCAGATGTATATGTTCTTTTCTGTTCATACAGACTTCTTCCAGTAAAAACCTAGTAACCTACATCCTCTGAACATTGATGTTGAACTTCCTGTTAAATACATTGTGGTCCGAGAAGTTGAACATACATGCGCTATGTCATCCAAACAGCTGAAGATGTACTTCCTTGCTTCCTTTGATTTCATTCCCGTCTCCGTCTCGTGCTCATCTGTTGACTACAGAAAAAAAGTGTTGAGTGAGGACACAATAATTGAATTCAGTAAAGCAGTTGCCATGTTGTTATGATTTTAATAGTTTAGGTTCATATAAACAAGTTCATTCACGTAGGAAACAGAGAAACTCATGCTCACTCACGCAGCCCTTTGCATTCTTTTATTGCAGGGCAATGTCTGTCGAAAGTGCTTTTAGTCCTGTGAATGTTTCAGTTTGTTTCAGGAAAGACATCAATGCCTCTTTATTAGGAACTGCAGTCTTTGTTTGACCTATGATTTTAATGTTTCAGTGAAGCAAAAAAAGGGTGGAGTTTAGTTGTTCTGAATTAGTGGTAGTAAGCCAGTTTTTTTGCTGGACAGCGGTCCAGCCAAAAATTCTAAATCGCTAGATTTAGAAACTTTTCAAACAAGACTAGGTATACACTTAGTATATGGCTGAACCGTGTATGGGTGCCAACCGTGGGCTTAGGGCTACACTTCCTGTTTCAGGCAGTCACCTAGCCGCCCTGGTTTCCCAGCTGCTCAAAGAAAGCAGGAAAGTAAATGTAAATATGATACAATGATGTCAGCTTTTTACAGCAGTTTTCAACTACATCCTCAATTTCACACATTGATAATTCCAGCCATATACTAGGTTTTCACCTGTTTTCAAGTGTGTAAATACTGCTCACCTTTAGTCTCCATGCTGCATAAGGTGAGTCAGACTCTCTGCAAAAGAACCGTGCCGTCTTTGTCCCCGCATTTAATAAATGTTCTCCTGGCAAACCTTGTGTCTGAGAAATGTAGCGAATCTGTTGGACATAAGGAGGGAAGAGAAGGAGAAAAGAGAACATGAGGAGAAGATGAAATACAACTAAATAGCTCATAAAAAACTGCTAATAGCTACAGAAAAATGCAATTCTCACTGGTTTAACGGTGTAATAAATAAAAGTTCTGTATTACTACTTTATATCAAATGAAAAACATTTATCTTAATTTCAAAATGTCATTTCAAAAACAAATGCCTTTTTTTTTTTTCCACCGTTATTGGTAATTTCTTCATCACTGCAGCACTTATACTCTTATGTACTGATGGTAATTTACAAAGTCATTCACAGTTACATTAGTCCCCCAGGTTCCTCAGCGTTAAAGTTACTGTGTGGAGATGTGTGCATGTACAGAGTAAGGGCCGCTACAGACACCTTAAAGATGTCACATTCCTGACAAATGGCTAGACTCAAGACCTTATACTGAGTGTAGCTCGTGTTTATGATCTCTGAGAGGTATCAGGGTCTTTTCATATAAACCCAGATAGCAACGTTCCTATGGTGTCAATGCTAAATGCTGTGCTTGGTAATGATGCTTGTCAGTCAGATGCTGCGGGGCAAGAATGTCGCACGCAGGTTTATGAGAAGAGACCAGTGAGAAGCCTGGCTGACGTCAATCACACCCAAGTGTAAAGGACAACAACCATTAGAGATTCAGCACTGCTCACAAGCAAAGAGAGAGAAAAGAGCCACACATTGGGAGAATGATGAGAATCATGAAGAAGTCACTGGACATATTTAAATGTAGCAGATAATAATTTAACATAATAATACTAAGGTCTATCTCTCCAATTTTTTTTTTCCAAACACACAAATCTAGATGTAAAGGCACACAAACATTTATGTCCTCACCCCGTAATTTATTTATTTTTTATTTATATGACATGAACACCCTGCAGCTACAAATTTCCAAGAAAGAAGTGTTTCAGTAAATAAAAAGGGAAAGGCTGAAAATGGATGACCAAGGGAAAAATGAGGAGTGAAACTTAGTTGAATAAATATGATTCATGTAGGAAAAAGAAACAAGGGTTTGCTGATGCAATCATGCTGAAATTTCTTTCACTATAAATCAACATGGATCCTTTTTTTTTTTTTTTTTTAAGTTGCTTCCCCTATCATTTCATGATTGATAAAAAAAAATTGTGGTATGCGGGTTTGGGGACGTGAACTTTTTTCAGCTTCTGAGGGTGCATGCCAGAAAAAGGTTGAGAACCACTGCTCTAGACAATGTGACGCCTAAGCACTAGCTTATATCGGTTTGTTGCTAAGGCGTTAATACTGCAGTGTGTCTGCGTGTGGGTGAGGCTTATGTTCATTTTAGTGGGCTATTGATGAGGTTATGATATGCATTCACTCGGATGATGATTTTAACCTCATCTGTTTGCTGAGAGATTTAGAAGGGATGGTGGAGATCCCCTGGCTTATCTCAAGGCAGTACATGCTGATTTACGTCAAGCAAAGTTTCTCTCATTTTCTGTCTTGCATTCCATTTACTACGATTCATAAAGTTAACACTGTTAATTCCAACAAACTTCACCCTGAAAGTCCACTGCCTAAATTCTGCTTTCACGTCTGTAGTATAGCTGTACTGTAGTTCAGCAACATCATGTGAACAGTAACAGACACAAAACAAAAAACAAAGTTGATGTGTGTGGGTGGGAAAATTCTTGTGACGGGAAAACCCTTATTTTTCCTGGAAGGCGTGTCGCTGCAGAGATCTCACAAATCAGTGAGATCACTTGTACAAAGCAACAGATTCGCAAAACAACTATCTAGCGAGCCTGGGCCTGCTACAGAGCAGACAGGAAGCAAAGGCAGTCCAGATAACAATACACACTATGCAAGTTGTATTTCAATGCTATCCCTGACTGTAATAAATAAAGTACAGCTCAATTTAGAATAACGTACCCACACCCTCCTACATATCCAGTGTACAAGGGATCTCCAGTTTGTACCAGCTCACAAACAAGAAAATTCCTTCTGGAGCCATGATGCTTTTAACTACCACTAACCCAAATCCTTTTTGCTTCCACTGACCCTGCCTACACCCTATTGCATTTGCAGATCCTCTAAGTTGCCAGCTAGGCCAAGCCCTAAAGAGAAAAAAAAAAGTCAGCAAGCACACACTATATTGGTCTCTGCAACAGCATGCATTGACCCCCATGGTTGCACCACTTATACACTGCCTGAGGAAACAAGAGACAGAACATAAAGAGGGTTTAAAGAGATCAACATAGCAGAAATCTGGGGAATTGAATAATTCCTGTGACTACAGCACCTGGGCTAATCATAGCCACTCATAATGAGATGCTCGCTGAATGGTGAGGTTGTCACATCAAAGAGGTGAGCAGCCTCCTGCTGTACTAGTGAAGTAAAAGATGGTGTGAGTGGGGGATGAGGTAAGGAGAGGGGAGAGCAGGAGGAAGGGAGGAGGAAGAGCCTGAGTTATAAATACAATATGCTGTGTGAGATGGAACAAGACCCCATGCAGAAAGATAAGAAGAAGAAAAGGGGGAAGAAGGGGGTGGCAGGAGCCCAGTCAGCTCCAACCAGATCACCCTGTGCCCCCTGGATGACACCTCACACCAGCAGTCAGCTGCCTAGCTGTTTACTGACATACAGTCAGTTGGATATTTATTTTAGGCAATAGAAATTTACAAGCTTCCTATTTTCAAGTTCTGTTATATATACTGTATGTACTTATATCAGACCAATAGTACAGGGATTGCCAATTTATGATTATCCATTTCTTCAACCTGAAAGTCATTTTGTTTCACTTTCAGAAACTAATGAATGATGGTAAATATACTCTAGAACAGTATAAAGCTAGAAAGTAAGACCCTAAACCTGCTGGCATTGATGCTAGACGCAAAAGGATTTCCATTTATATCAAAAAGATTTGGAGTAATTAACAAATTGTTATTTTTGAATCATCAACATGCTTGACTAGAATTGAAAGTGATTTGCTACTGCTAAATCATTTGACTTCTTAAAGCACTTTTATGTCATTTTACGTCACATTTTTCTGTCACCATTAGAGCTGTGGGTGACTGTGAGAGAGGACTGAGAGAGACGTATGTGTTTGTGCTCTTGGTCATATTGTATTTCTCTGAAATGCTTTAAAACTCCTAATGACTGCTATGAATAAATGAATAGGAATATGTATGATATATTTGAGAGAATTTTAACTTACTTTGTGTGTACAGTACTTTCCGTCATTATAAGATCTAAGCCCCCAAAAAGCACAAGAAACCAAAATGAAAGTCATGATTTTTCTTTTCATCGGTGTTCCTGCACTGGCTGGTTTTCCGATTCACTAGGCAATTCCATGACTGAATGGAAAACCTTTGAGTCAGTGGGCAGACTTGACAAAGAAAGCAGAGTTTATAAGAACTCTGGACAAAAATCATAGCAATTTTGTAAATGTGCCAAGCCGTGGGGACTATAATAAGGATACCCCACGATGTGTGATATGCGATTCAGCCTTAATACACAACCAGTCTGCTAAAACAGGAGAGGGTCACATGATAGATCTATTAAGCTGAAATCTTAAAGCGATTTAACTTTTGATTACTCTCCGTGAATTACTCAAGCCCTCTGCCACATTCTTCTGCTGGTGTTTACACTGTATTTAGATTCAAATTCAGTCCTCCATTTACATATAGTAGGCCTTGGTTTCTGTCTGATAAATACTCTGTACTACATTCCACAGGTTGCTTCTCAATTCTTATCTTGCTTTTTATTTCATTGTCTCTCACACTGCCCGTCTATGCTAACTTTATCTTATCTGCCCCCCCCCCCCATCAGCTCCAAGCAGTCCCTTACTAAATTGAGGAGGCTCCCCCCAGATATCTCTAAAGCTGCTTTGCGACATGCTGACTGGCTCCTGCAAAAACAGATTCATCATTTTTAGACTGGTGTGCTGCTGCGCACAAGTCAAATCTCTTTCGGAGGTGTTGAGTTATCTCTCCTGTCTTTGGCCTGGTGAAAATGAAAAATGATACCAGACCATAAAAATACTTTGGTATGAGTGCAGTGTGCAGTGGGGCTCAGTGTCGTAATATAGGGTACTGCATAGGACAGAGCAGGATCTGATTGAGGCTCTTTTGGCAGGCTTTGAGTAGATAGGGCTCCAGGGCAAGGGAAAGCCGCTCAACATAAGCCCAGATCAGTCTAGTCCTGGGAAGACACTGTCAGGGCTCCACTGGGAGGAGCAGGCATCCACCAGTTCTTAACAGACATACCATCAATCACAAGAACATGCCTTTCTGCCACAGACGCCAGCTGATACAGTCCTCAGGGTAGGTATGTCACCAAGGAACCAGTAAATTCGCACTAATTTGTTACTGTTAGTCACTTGAGCCCTCTGTCTCTTTCTTCTTTCAAACAATCTGTGCAATTACGAATAAATGTTTTTCTTGCCCTAAACCTCAAAAGTTTCCTATTCCTATCCATGCTGTCTTCGCACAGAAAATCCCTTCATTACCATTACGATGGCATTAGGACTGGATCTCACACAGATTACAAAAACAGATTTTTCCAACTGTACACACAGTGGTAATATTGCATTCTTGTCCTACCTTCAAGCCATCTGGCCTAAACTCTGCTGGTAAATGTTCCTACTGTCTTTTTAAGCCTTTGTCAGCTTCTCTTTCCAACTGACTCTTTGCAACACTTATTTTGGGAGATTTAGACTGAAGTCGCCATGGATCACATATCCTGCAAACTTTCTCCTCAGTGGGTTGCCTTGATTGGAAAGAATAGAGAGTAATGGGGGAAAAAAGTAGAAAAAGAGAGGAGAAACGAAGGAGAGAGACAAGAGACCAGAAAAATAACAGATTGGGTGGAAACAGAGGGTGTAGCGCTGCCTTCACAGCCGCATGGGCAAGGGGGATGATCTATGAGAGAATAGAGGCAAGGCCCACTGTAAAATGGATGCAGAAATAACTGAGCCATGGAGGGTGAAGTAAAACTGGGAGATGCTAGGATGAGTTGCATGAAAACCTGAAAGGAAAGGATAGCAGGAGGCACACAAGGAGGATGGAGAAGCAGGAAGTCCTTTGAGGAGATGGTTATTTACCTGGTCGTACTCCAGGGCCCCGGGGTAAAGGGGCCAGCCCAGAAAAAGTTCAGCTATCACACAGCCTAGGGACCACATGTCTATGGCTTCACAAAACGGCAATCCCAAAATAATCTCTGGAGCCCTGTGGAGCAGACAAAACACACAACTGTTAGACTGCAGTAACAACAATAACATTTCATGTGAAAGTATTTAAATGTGTGGTAGGTATGTAGGAAAAAACAATTAATATCAAAGTTGTCAGATACATTTTTTTGTTCCATCTTTGAATCTTCTGTAATCTAACTATAAAAATTTAATACAGACGTTAGAAACAAGTAGATTAGAAAGAAGACAAATAGATTCAAACTCCCATTCAACAAAATTTCCTGCCAAGCAGATGTGAATATAAACCACTTTCTTGTACAATGTTAACTTAACCTTCAGCAATCAAGAGTTCAAATTTTCTGAGAAAAATAACAGCTTTCTACATTGTAGAGCTCAACTTGTTTACATTTAATAACAACAGTTACACCTACATATGTTATCAATAACCCATGCTCCAACAACAACTTAAAACCAGTTGTCAATTTCAATACTCATGGATGTATTGTTTCTGGCTTTGTAAGATGATGTCTTAAGCAAATATAATATTATTAGTAATGTCATGGAATTCCTGATGATGGTCAGTCAGATGAGATTGTGTGGTACATGTGTAAGCCAAGTGACTTGTAAGCCAGTGTTGCGCGTGTACTAGTCGCCAAGCGTCAGCAGGCTGAGCCAGTGGGTTAGCAGGTCAGCCAGGCTGGGATCAGCGCTTTGATAGGCTGTTGAATCTGCTCTAGGCTGATAGGGAATAAGAAGCATAGTCACTACTTCTTCGCCTACATGCTGGCTCAGTGTTACATTGAGCACCTCTATAATAGCACTGTAATACCATGTCACAGGAATGGCTAGTGGTGACGCAGGCCTGTCAGCTCCAATATAGGTAAGACGTGTCTGTCTGACATGGCTGTCAAGATCTCTCTGTTTAGGACACAGCACAAAGCCTATAAACAGTGACAGTGCACTGAAAGCATGAAGTAGCCAGAGCTCTTTTGTCGGATACAAGTCTTTTTGTGCAGGAGTGGCCTCAGAGCTCATTAAAATCAATGAGTGAGCAGTGACAGTCATTGTACACAGGCAATAGTACATACCTGTGGGACAAGTCAGAACGCTGCCTATGGACAATCAGGTCTACTTTCACATATGCACTGCAACCGTGAATTTTTCAAGACATTACCCAGAGGAGCTGTATGTGTGAACGCAAATGTCCGAATCAGTTGACCTGGACATTAAACAGACTTTACCCTGCCATCTTCCCAGTATAATGTCTGTGTAATGTCCGATTGTGGCCACACATGAAAAGAGCGGGTCGTTGAGCTGCAAGTGAGCATGTTGATGATGGTTCTATTCAACGGGCTTGTCTACCTCCTGCATCCTCTACACATGTGCCACCTCTCATCTAAACCAAACACAGTATTTCCACTAAGTGTGACACGTTTCACACGGACAATCTCCTGTTGTGGCCTACATGTGTGAAAGGGCAACTCTGGAAAATGGCTGAACCCGAATCTCCAGACATTGTCCGGAGTTCATATGTGACAACAGCTCTACTAGAAGTTTCCTTACATCACTTGTTTTATGCAAAAATTAATTAATAATTCGATATTATTGTTTATCGTCTGTATGAGTCTATCAATAGAGAGAAACGAAAATGATAGATATACTTTTCACTTCCATTCAGCATATACACAAGATAATCCCTCAAACTATTTCAGTTGCTGTTTCACAAAGCTGAGCATACTTACGAAGGCAATCCTTTCATACCCCTTACATGCCCTTTCATACTGAATGTATGTAAAGAGATCTGTCAGACAGCTACTCTATGACGTCTTTGGAGCCATATGGGACTGACTGGTGAGGGACAGAAGCTACATATGGATAGCAACAGCAAGCCTAAGACCTGCTAAAATAAGTTTTAGACAATTTTATCACATGGTCAAAACAAATGCACCCAACAGCTGGTGCAATAGGCAACATAGCAGCAGAGAAACCAACCAGGCAGTTATGCTAACCATTTGAGCCTCACAGGCATGTCCTATTTATAAGGAACAGGTTTTCCCTGGAGGAATGAGGAGAGAGAGTGAAGATGCATATCAAAACATCCTTGCATTCATTAGGATACAAGGCGGATATAGGGATTTTCTATAAGGCTGACAAATACAACTTGAGCATCACTACAAGCCATAATCCAGTTGGTCAAGTAGTTAGAGGCTACGATGTAACCAAAAACTGACACTCTTACCCCCAGCTCCTATTTATTTATGACACCCTACTTGCTCAATCAAATCAATTAAAGATGCACTGAATTAGATCTTATATTCCAGGTCTCAAAAGCCAAATTTTATGAACAATGCTTCCTTCATTCTTAGGTCACAATAAGCCTACTAATAAGACCATGATGCCCTGAGCTGTCTCCAAAATCTTGCAGCCTGGAAGAATACATCAACCAAAATAACAATGCCAATGAAAACAGGTGGCTTAGGTAGAGTAGACTGAGTACATGTTTCCATGGTTGCACGGCTCTGTACTAATCAACGCAACTCAAGCCTCACCGCCCTCCTGTGAAACCAAATCTGTTTTCCATCCTGAGGATATGACGTACACTCTGAGGGGCCATCGAATGCTAGAGGACTGACTGTTCACTGACACGTGCAAGAGCTCCAGAGGAAACGGACAGGTACGACAAAAACATGAGCAAGGTGATGGACTGTTGCCCTTCAAACATAAGACTCCCACTCCCTGTGACATTTAACAGGAATGAGTGGGTATAGACAATGAATGAATGGTAGCTTTTCAATAAACTGAATAATAAAATAATAGTCAAGTTTAACACACAGACAAAACTGCAATTACCATATGCAATAACCTAATGCCTCGTCACTGCACTTAAACAGGCAGTGACTCATCCAAAACCAACTTAACTTTTACATTATATACAGATACACAATACCCCACTATGTAGCAAAGGTAATAGCAAGTAGTACATACTGTACATGAAAAACAATAATATTGCATTTTTGATGAGATGGATTGATTTCTGGACATGACGGATGTTTACCTGAGCATCTTTGCACATCAGGTTTCTTAGACTTCCGTCTCAAATTTATGATATTTAGGAGCAATCAACAACAACAACAACAACAACAACAACAACTAGGGGATGCATCAGTGCAACATCAGTACTTTTACCATCCATTAAATGTTTCTAATGCTTTAATGTGCTACAAATATATCTTTGTACAAAGGCTGAACGTTCTCCCTCTGTCACAAGGCAAAAGAGTGCACGTCTTGTCTGTTGACTGATAGCACTCCACTGTGCAAAGGTTGGAAGTGAATGACTGAGTGAGACATGAGTTGTCTACAATATCACTGTGTTCAAAGGTTTCTTTAGAGCCTCATTTGTTATCGGTGAAAAACACCTTCAGAGGCTGCAGAGGGGAAAAAAGACACATCTTCAAAGAGCTTTCTGCGCCTGCGAGCATCGTTGTCAGAAGCTTTTTTTCAAAACATTCCCCAGTCCACAGCTCACGTCTAGAGTTTTAACCTTTCTATACCATAACATTTTAGAGATGCTCATTAAGTTGAAAATAGTTAAAAGAATCCTGTGAATATGTTTTTCAACAGCTTGTGCTTTTTCTTAATTTAATAGAGATTTAGACTGACACAATACAACATCTAACATTTGGTTTTGGTGAGGGCACTACAGAACAAGGTCTGACAGAATAACAAACTCTGCATTGGCTGCTGGCTTGTCTTTAATGGAACAATCAGTAACAAACCCTATTGCACAATGCTGAGCACATCAGTATAGCAGGCCCAGCTCAGGCACACCACTGTGCCAAGTATAACTCGCTCACACTGCAGGTATGGTATTGAGCAACAATCACAAAATAAAACCCAAACAGGCAGAAGCAATGGTAAGATTTGGTTGCCTTTTTTCTCTTCACAGCCTGAAGCTTTCACTAAAATTTTACTGCTCCTTTGTGGATAGGCCCTGACCAATCAAAGCACATGTTTCCCTGGTCAACAAGTTCAACAGTTTGTTCCTTCGTCTCAAACAGCTGCTTCCCTTCTTCCATCTATCTCCTCTTTTCTTCCCTCTCTGTTTGTTTGTCTCTCACCCACAAAAAGACTGAGGCATAAGGCGATGTTATGTTAGCAGAACCAACACAAAGATGATGTATGGCAAGATTCCAAAGCACAACGCTAAACTGATCTGTTGTGGTTCATAAAAACTCGGAAATAAGTTGTGTACTCTATCCTGAGAACTTATATCAGGGCATTGATAGAGATTCAAACTTTTAGCAGCATGGCTAACTGTGCTCTTTACTTCCAGTATGTGCGCTAAAGCTAAACATACCCCAGACATATCTCCAAATTGTAGTCTGTACTGCACAGACACAAAAAAGATTAATATCATAATCTTTTGTCTGTGGGTAAGATAGCAAACATACATTTACCTAAATGTCAGTGTTCCTTTGATATGCAGGTCTGCTAAGTGTTTTTTTTGTTTTATCATATTTTTATCACACCTGAAAAAAAAAACAACAAAAAAAAAAAAACAGTGCAGACACACATATTATTTGCAAGAAGGGGCATGGCAGAGCAGAGAAATTATCCATCTCTATTTCTTATTCATGGCCATTATCTCACACTCCAAAAATAGCCCTCTGATCCTCCTTGCTCTGTCATCACAGGGAGGAACCAAGTGTAAAGTGGCATCAAACCAGCTCACACAGAGAACAGCAAATAAGAGTGGCTACACATTGGGAGGGAGGGGGCTCATTGTCGTTGCATGCTTACACGGGCCTTTCAGTAAGCTTCTCCTGGTAAATAAACTCAGTTGGGCTGTACTGCAGTTGGCCTAAGCTCAGCCACAAAGACAAACTGACAACATGGTGACTCCATGATGGAAGAATGGAGCGTCACTGCATGTCTCTTCCAGGAAATGTAATTCCACATACTCTCAGAGCATCCTGCATTATTCAGTGGAACACAAAGGCTGTGTAGCAAAGGCAGAGGTAGTAGCACTTGCACTCTGATCTGGCCCGATCTTAGATTAAGGATACAAGGCTTTAGACACGTTTTATAGATATAAACCACTCAATGTGCTGATGCAGAGCCAGAAATGAAAAACAAAAAGCAGTGTTTCCAGTTCAGGTGGACTAAGTTTCTTCTCTGCTGTTTTACTGTTTGAATTATGTTTGAAGTATTTTGAAATAATTTGCTGAAACTGCTTCTGAGCTCTGGTCCATGAACATGACATTGACATGTCAGATAAATGATTTAAAGTCCAGCCTGATGAGAGTTCTATTTGATGTACATGATTTTATTATTTTATGAGAAGAAATGAATTCTACTAATGATATACACCAAGTACAAAGCTACACACAGCTATGCTACCATATGACAAGCAACCCACAGTTTATTTAACAAGCAAGTTCTCTCTGATGTTTACCAGAATACATGTTAAATGGAGCAAGCTATCAGCAATTTATAGCCTTGACAACAAAATATCTTTCTGCCTAGTTGCCAGCTATGTGGCCTTATGCAATTTCCAAGGTGAAATCTTGCAAGTACTTCTAGAACATTTCACCCCAAAGACATTAATTCCTGAAAAGAACAACAAGGACTCTGAGACCTTCTGATGTATAAAGCTGATCTTGGATTTGAAGCACCTTCTGCAGCTTTCATTTTCACCATTATGTTTGAACTGCTTGTTAAGTCACCAACTCAGACAGGCACGTCAGACAAGCTTCATTTATTGTGAAACAGTCGTATCACAGCACACTATGTTACTGAACTGTAGCTGCCCACTGTGGCACCACCATGAATGCTGTAGGATTATTCAAACAATATTTGTACCATAAGACACTAGCAAAAGCCCACAATCAAGTGCTCACTGGATTAAATTTGAGTTTATTCATACCAGTAACAACAAAATATTGTATGAAAACAATTCGACCTTCTGCACAACACCAGCAAAATCATTTATTGCTGGAAATATGAAGTAGTGCATAGGATGCTTGTGATGGGCACGTGAAACCAACTTCAGCAATGAGCCTTTCGCATGCGAGCAGAAGTGTGAGATATTGTTATAAACCTTAAGGGAGTTTCTTCCACTTAATATCCAACATGAAGTTTGAAAACTGTGTAAATCTCCATAACTTAAGACAACAATCAATAGAAACACTGATTGGACATAGCAAAGTGGACTGAAAACCAAATGCTCATATCTTGTTAATAAAATACAACATGATGCAAAAACAGTAAGATGAGAAGCCTTGATGAATAATTTAGATGCTTGCTAACCAACAGACTGCAAGCCATTGCAAACTAGTCGGGCCAAATAAATACCTGAAAACACTTATTACCCACTAACCCAGAGAAGTTCATAAGAGACGTTTGTGTGCCCACACACACAAAACGTGTTTCTAGGACTGCCTGAGGGATTACTTGTTCGTTCTATAAAACTGTCAGATCTACTTTTCAGGGGAAAGTTAATCCAGTAGTCTTAGTCCAAATACTCCATGTGTGGATAGGAAAATGACCAACAGTTCATGGTTTGCAGAGGTATAGGTCCACTTGGACAATCTGGAGTAGATCTTCGAATTATGTCAATGTAGAACTGTTGCATAGGAACACAAACAAATAACTGTGAAATTTCTATGGCATGTCAAAATGTATAATACAATGAATTGTTGATATGTAGTAAAATTATAAAAGAAAATAAAAAGGTGAAAGAACACAAGATCATTCACTAGTATCTACCATTTCTCTCTGCCACAAACGTTTTAGATTACCTGATTTTGTAATGAGTTTGTAATTATTCCACTAAATTACAACAGTGGAAAGAATAACTTAATATAAGTTGCTTGTTTTAAATTAAAAACATGAACATGACAAGACAGTTGATAAAACAAGAATATTTTTGAGGATAGGTTCCTGTCAAAGAATGGCATTACCGAATTTGGGTGCAACGGTATTAATATTTGCAAAATGATGAATATTAATCCAGAACCTTAATAAAGGAAATGAAGGTTTCATTTTCAAGTTGGAGCTGTTATTGAGCTGAGAGAGTTCCAGCTAAGCTGACTGTGCAAACATGGGTGGCAAATTACAAGTGGCCACTGGCCAAATGGTTGTAAACTGCGGAAGCGGCAGGTCTATCTGTCAAACTTATTGGTTTGAGCAGCTGATAGATTTGAGGTATCCACCGGCCACTGAAGATTACTGGCCAACAAATACATAGTGCTCCGCACATAACCAAATGCACACAAACACTAATGGACATGTGAAAATCAAAACAGCTGACGTTAGAGCTAGTTGACCTTGAACAAGTAAGTGTGAGCTCTCTAGTATTTCAAGCTGTCCTTATTTCTTTCTGGCTGTCTATGTACTTCACCATCTATAGAAGTCAAAGCACGCTGGCCGGTGTCCCATGGGCTATTTTAAGCAACCCTTCACTCTCAGCCTCAGCAACGCTGTTCCCTCACCGTATGCTTTGCATTCTCCTGTTTGTGAGGGGGTACAAACTACAGGGGGACAATATTTTCACAAACATTTTTCCTTTCATCAGTATCTTGTAATCCATTCCAGACTTTGTCCTGGGTGGAGAATCTTATCAAAAATGTATCAAAATATTCATCTCAAACTGTCCATAATCACATTTAATGAAATTGCCTTCTGCCTACTGCCTATGACTGAGCCTCTGAGCATTACTACACAACATATACCTGGCATAAAAGAAGTATTCAACAAAAGTATGTGTACTGGCAACAAATTTCAATTAAAACTTCACATAGCGCAATGATGGTGATAAGCTTGATCATTTGTTGTTTTTGAAATGTGTTGCCACTCACAAATCAAATCAAATTTCTTCTAGTGTGAATGATTTGCAGACAGGTCTTATTATCATTCTGCACTCTCACATCAGCAATTGAACTGATGTATTTTGTATCAAATGCATCACCATGAAAGACTTGTGAGAAGCTGCTGGTCACCAAAGTTTAAGTTGACAGAGCTGACAAACAGAGTTGAAGCAGCACTGTTCACTTCCTCCCCCTATGAAGTACAGCAAAGTACGACAGTTCTATTTTGAGCAACTTCCTGAAACAAAGGGCATTTACAACAATACAACAATGTTCACAAAAAAGCTTGATGAATGTGTGGGATGAAAAGGGAGTACAATAATTAAATGTCATAGTCAAGTACTTTTACCACCATTTCCATAAAACTATGGCCAAGGTGTGGGTCAAAGCAAGTGTTGTCTTCTCACTTTTGTTGTGAACAAATCTACAGTAAATGCAAATAGAAACAGATATCATCTATTTACATCTATTTTCATTGAAAGTATTTGAATTCCCTGCAAACCATACTGCTTCACTGGCATAGTGTGCAGGCAGTGAGAATTATTCAAATGCCATGTAAATGCTTTTCACTGAAACAGATAGCACTGACCTGAATAAATCTTGCCCCATTCTCCCTGGCCTCAGAAATCAATTAATCTCATGATCAGACTACATCTCCACTTGGTCAGATATTCCTGGCATACTGTACCAAGCTATAACCAACAGATCAGAAAACAAAATCAACACACGTCAATTTTTTTTTTGTATAGCGCCAATTCACAACATACGTTATTTCAAGGCACTTCCCAAATAGAGCAGGTCTAGACCTTCTCTTTATAATATTATTTACAGAGACCCAACAATTCACACCAAGAGCAAGCACTAGGTGAAAGTGGCAAGGAAAAACATCCTTTTAAGAGGCAGAAACCTCGAGCAGAACTGGACTTAGGGTGGGCAGCCATCTGCCTCGACCGGTTGGGGAGGGAGAGGGGGAGAGGGAGAGAGAGCATAAAGGAAAAGAACAAGAACATACAATGATAGCAATATTGATAATAGTGATAGTAGCAGCAGTAACAGCAATAGTAATGTAGTGGCAACTGTAGTGCTGACAGCTAATAACATTAATACATCAGAATTAGTGTTTGCTTAGGACAGGGAAAGTGTAGAAGTGTAGTTTAGGGTTAACACAAATTGCAGTGATAAGTCAATTCCTCCATTACATTTTCATTAAATGCCCAAGTCTTAATCTAAATGGTGTAATTTTAATTCATATGCCAAGACCCTTTTTCATTTGCCTCAATGCTGTAGAAATTGAGCACATAATACCAACATTATCAGTGTGACACAGCAAAATCAGGGACACAAACCAACCTCTGCCAAAACTAGAATGGTAAGATCTCTCCTTGTTAGAACCACTCTAACCAGTTGCAATTTTACTTACAGTCTGAGGTGAGAGTACTGAAAGTTTTTCTCCCTTGTCCTCTCGCTGACATTTCTGAAGGAAGTGTCAATGAATAGGAGGTTGATATTACAGATATACGATATTAAACTTTGAAGCTGATGTACAGTTGTGTTTTTCTGGATTTCTTATATCAAGACGATCACATCAAATTTCATATAAATTTGATAATGACTTTAGGGCCAGACACGTGCCATGTGGGAGACTGAGGTAAGAGTTTGTATGAGTGGAGGAGGGGAAATTTACCAGAAGAAGCAAGATGGCACAAGGGCATCAGCAGACTGACAAACAAAACACAAAAAGTCCCATTGCATCATCTGTCAGAGTAAAAACACAAACTACATCAATCGCTCCAAAGTATCAAGCTTCTGCAGAGATGACATGCTACCTATAATAGGATGTCATCACAGAGACAGATCCACTGGCACAGTAGAGAGAACAAAGGCTGCTTGCCTCTTAAGGCAAATGTTGCTTGCTAGCATGGATCTGTGCCACCACAGTGAATCACAGCATGTTTTTAGTGTTACCAGTAGCCATATTTCTTCAAACCAAGAGGCCCTAAAATTTCACAAAGTAAACACACTTGTCTTCCTTGCCAAAAGTCTATCCGATCTGACCAGTCTGTATATTTATTGTTAGGCATTGCATCTGTTTAGGTTAAATTTTAATTAGTTAATAATGTTTGAGGGGTCCACTGTGTGCTGCATCGTAACAATGTTTACTAGTATTTTGTCTGTATTTGTATTATTAATTTAGTCACTTTGCAGTTAGCTTTTAAAATATTTATCCCCATTCCTACTGTGACAACTGTTGAGGTTTAACTTTAGCTACACATACTGCCACCCCAAACACATGCGTATGATGTAGTGCACTCTCAATAATGCAAAAACTGTATATATTTTATATATTATTTTATATTTTCTTTACATTCTAATTCCAGATCAGTTTCCAGAGATCGCAGTTTCATGCATTTTCATCTATTTGCATGTGAAAACATATACTTGAAACAGAAAATAGAAACGCTTGGTCACAGATATGTACATAAAGTGAAAGCAAAGCATGAGTGAAGAATGACAGCATTACAGGGCCAGTGTAAACAGGTGCACCGACTAAAAGGGAAGCATATCTGTTACATCAGATGAAAGGCTGAACTGGAGCCTGTGTAGACAGGGTGTGTTTGACCACTGCTCTATTTGGTTGAATATGTATCATTTTTCCATTAGCTCAACATGGCAAACTTTAGCTGTGGCATGGTGTGATCACATGCCAGCACAATGACAGGACTCCTGATTCCATGTATGCTGTACAAATATTGACTGTAACAGTTCATTCCTTGTGCTTAGGGAAAGGTCCAAGGAAGACATAATGATAAGTAACTAGTGAGTCAGTTATAATGGTTGAATCACTAGCTCGAGTGCATGTACACCAGCTGCCAAGGTTTGAAATCAAATTATTCATCAACTGTTAGTCATGCCACTTGTGCACCGAGCATATATTTTCATGATGAGATCAAAACTTTTGGTTTAACTAGAAAGCTGGGGCAATATCACTTGATCAAAAAGTAATAGTAAGGAAATAGAACGGCTCTACATTTCCCAGGTTTGTACCAATTATGCAAATATCCACACCCACTTACTATGGCAAAACAATTAACTCTTTATGAAACATACATGCATGAATATACAAACCCTTATAGAAATTATTATCATCTGAGGAGAGTATTCATGTAAAATGGCTTACTTTATATCTTTTCTTCATCTCAAACCCTCTATGTAAACTAAGGAAAGGCACAAACCAAACAGTGAACTGGGTCACTCTTGCCTCTTACACAACAGCTGATACCATTTCAGGCCTGTTTTTCTGATCAAACCAGAGCACTCCTAACAAATTGCCAAAGGTAATTTATCCTGTCGGTTTTCCTAGTGCACATCCAAGACCATCAGAAACAAAGGTGTCCTTCTAACATAAACATTAGGTTGACTTAATCTAACTGCTCACACTATGCATTAGTGTCAGTCTCCAAATATTTGCCTGTCCATTTTTTCTATCATACTTTCTGTAAATGCTTTCAATTCCTAATCAGCTTCGTCCCAGAATACAAATAATACCAGAAATTTATTTAAGTCTTGCAGAACACAATTTTCTTTCCCAGGCAGCCAGGACATGAACAGTGAGTGTGCACCCAGCTAGTAAATACTGCAGGGTCACATTTTTTCAGAGTCTGTGGTATGTAGGTCCTAAATAGGCAGGATGTTGTGCAGTATGGGAGACATTTCCTTGTTTTGCTAGAGGAAGGACATTTTTTAAACCTGACTGTGGTGGTCTGCAGGGAGCTTGGCTCCTCTTAATAAGACATGGGCTACCCTGAAAACATGATGTGTGAAATTTTGGGGGTAACTCTAAAATATTGACAACATGCTATTTTTGCAACGCATTTCTATTTTTCTATATCTTCATCATGGATCATGAAATAAACATCTCTCTCTCTCCCCTCGGCATTCCACGCCTCTGTGGTTGTGAACAACACAGCAAGCAGTAGAGGTTACTTCTCATCTGTTTCTTATTATTCATATTCTTATGAATAGGAATAATGATAATTAAAAGCTAAATCTTCAGGATAATGTATTCAGGTTGCAGCAGTGCACCGGTTTCATGGTATGCCATAGTATGAAAACTGATTGCTATCATACCATGTACATTCACTTATTACCTGTATTGAAAAAAAAAAAAAAAAAGAATCTGCATTCTGTAACACAGAATCTGACCTGCACTTTCACATCTCCTTTCCTCCTCAACTACCTGTCAGACTCAGCGACTGATGAGAAACACACTTATACAGCAGAGAAAATGGCAGAGAGAAGTGAGACTGATATCACCTATCTCCATTCCCTAAAAAATAAATTAAAAATCCGCAGTGTGGGATAACTTTGGATATCCCAAAAACATACGCAGGGTTGTCCTCCAGGACAGAT
This sequence comes from Seriola lalandi dorsalis, assembly GCF_002814215.2. Lineage (NCBI taxonomy): Eukaryota > Metazoa > Chordata > Actinopteri > Carangiformes > Carangidae > Seriola > Seriola lalandi. The sequence continues at coordinate 242,567 of NW_019525510.1, forward strand.
ATTGAGGTTGCAAAAAACATGGACGCAAAGTGGCTAACAAGGATGAAATAAATCAAACATGTTCACCCATCAACACCATCCCTCCATACAGATCAAAATGTGTGTCCTGTTTGGGCCTGTCATGATAACAGATTTTGACTACACAATTATCATGGCCAAAAGATAATATCATATATTATCTAGATTATTATTAGATAATATATATCTATGATATGATATCATCCAAACAATTACAGCATACAACCAAATTAACTACAAGGCCTCACATCTGGCATCACTTATTAACACGATATCAATTTAAAATTTTTATATATATATATATATATATATATAAATAATCACAGTTATTGGCAATACCACTGTATCGCAACATCCCTAGTCCCATTTTTAACTTTATTCCCTCCGTACTGAACGTTTAAATGTTGATTATAAAATGTACTATCAGAAATTATTTTCCAGCTCCTAGCTACATCTGTATTGTCTGTCCATTAGGTAACCTCTGACTTTCTAATAGACACACACTGACCCCAATCTGACCCCATAAAGAAACACACAAATCTACCCAGCTCAGTGGACATATTTGAGTGCGTGTGCGACTTAAAGGTACAGACAGGATCAGTCTGGCTGAACTGTCGCACACCTGCTGTAATTGGCAACTATTTTGAGAATCGTTTAGAGCACTTGTGATGACATTTCTCACTGTTTTCAGAATTAATGAAGAAAATAATCAGCAGATTAACCCATGATGAAAATAATCATTAGCTTCAGCTGGATACAAAAAAGGTTCAAAAGAGCTCAACCTCAACCAACTACAACAGTAAAATCTTGCTTTTATATCAATGCATCCTTATCATAATCTAATTATCAATTGTAAAATAGCATATACGATAAAACTATGATATTTTCTGAGATGGTTATCATACCTCTAAAATCTCATACTGTTGCAACCCTAATCAAGTGCTTTATAAATGCTGTATTTGCCCCTATGAAAAAGGGAAAAAGTGAGCTCTCCCAAAAGCCTTGGTATAAGTGTTACATGAACTCAAACCCACCTTGTTAAAAATTGACAGAATTTTTTTTGTACTCACCTATAGTACCGAGACTGGAGGTAAGTGGAGCACACTGCTTTGGACACATGACTGGCGGAGCCAAAGTCTATCACCTTCACCCTGTAGGGTTGCCTCACTGGGTCCACCAGCATTATGTTCTCCGGCTTGAGGTCTGCATGAATCAGACCCATGCTCTTCAGCTTTTTCAGAGCTGTAGCTACCTGCTGTAGCACAGGTCTGATCACTTTTAGAGGCAGGGGACTGAACTTATTCTGCTTCAGGAAATCGTACAGATTCTGCTCAAGCATCTCAAACACCAGACAGGTGTGGCTGCGGTGCTGGAAGCATTCAAAGGCTCGCACCAGGTTGTGCTCATCTGCATTCTCCCCACTAAGACGAGCAAGGATGCTGACTTCAATTTGACCCTGCCGTGCATATGAAGGGTGGTTCTTCAGGATCTTAACTGCCACTACCTCACCTGTGCCCCTTTTCCAGCACTTTACAACCTGGCCGAATGTGCCACGCCCCAAGAAATCCAGCACTTCATAAGTATTCTTCATGGAAACCAGGACTTCATGCTGTACTACCTGATAGTCCCCATCCCCTCCTCCTGTCCCTCCTGTTGCACCTACACCCCCAGGCCCTGCACCCTGTTTGGAGGGGCCCCCTCCAGCCCCCACGGCCGCAGGTGCAGTCACGGCTGCGTTCCCCACATTCGTCGTTTGCAACATGGCAGGCAACATTGACAGTTCCTCCACAATCTGCATGGTGCTCCCTCGATTATCCAGCTCCTCACTTTTACGTTTCAGCCCACATCGCTGAGAGCTGTCAGCTGAGTTCAAACCTCCACAGTTCTCTTCTCTGTCACCCTCCTCCTCTCCGCCCCCCTCACCTCCTCCACTGCAGCCCTCTCCCCTTCCCCCTCCTCCTGCCCCTGTTGCTCCACTGCTGCCCCCACTTGCTGTGTCTGTCTGCTGCTGCTCCTTGCCCTGCGTGTGGACAACCCCTGCGTCCGGCCGCTGCTGGGCCGCGGCTGGGCCTGGTCCTCCTAGTCCTCGTCCTCGTCGTCGTCCTCCTCCTCCTCCTCCTCCTCCTCCTCCTCCTCCTCCTCCTCTTCTTCCGGGCTGTTGTCTCTGTACGCCACGCACCACCACCGTCTGCACCGGGTACTCTTGTCCTCCACGCACTTTCACGCCCACTGCGAAGTCTCGGTTCACAAACGAGTGGGCTTGTTTCGTTGGGTGCACAATGCCAAGGGTTCTGCTGTTCAGATAAGTCCGCGGGTGTGCCCTCTCATGGTACACACAGCTGCTGGGCTCAACTTTGAGTTTCTTCACACTGCTAAAGGCACTTGTCTGGGTTTGATAAATGTGTGGTGGGTAGACCAAGACTTGTGAGGCCATACCTGCAGATAAAGACAATAAACCAATAGGTCATTAGTTTGGATCCTCAGCAACAACTTGAGCCATTTTAGCATGTTACAAAGAATGGTGCCATTAAAAAAAACTTAAAAAAAAAAAACTATGTTAAGAACTGTGGACAGGGTTATAAACAACACTCATACTTAGATGTTAAACAACATATTGTGCAATACAAAAATGTAGTTGTTACATCATCAACCAAAAACCAAAGGACAGTCCAGATCTCCCATATTGTTTTCCTGTCTTTATTTACTAAGGTCAAGGGTAAGTTTATGTTACTATGAGTCCAAAACAACTGACATCATCAATCCCGTTATGTTGTTTTAATTACTCCTTCTCCTCCTACTTGATGACATGATAGCTAGTACTGCCCCACCAACATCCATCACCCCAACATCTGTCAAATGTTGTAGTGAAGTGCTTGAGAACACCTTCGCTATCCTCTGCAATCCCACCAACACCTCCACACAGTTGATGACTAACTTCTCAAAGGTTTGCCTGACCTTTTCCTGCTTTTTCCTTGCATCCTACTGCAGGTCTCTAGGCAACCAATGGAGAGGGAGAGAGGATGAAGAGACAGACAAAGAGAGAAAAATAAAGTCACAAAGCATCATCAGCCCCACGTGTCCAATTACCTAAGACATGGTTTATTCTTCCCTCTTCCCCCATTGTGTGTGTGTTTGAGGGTGGATAAAGCAATTCATGCACATGGAGACATGTATTACATTAACTCAATTAGATGCAACGGAAAATTAAGTGATGATCCTGATCATCTTTACAAGCCATATTCAAAATTCGCAGTGACCTTATGACACACTGTCTGCATGCCATACTGGAGCCTATGACTTATTTTCATTCTGGGGCACATTGACTGAGACACAAGCAGCTTGTCCCCAAAAGTTTCAATACTTTAATCAACAGTGCATTTGAAGAACCATGTTTACTTATATGAAAACCAAATTTGGCAAATCTTAAGTGGTGGTCTGTTTGCCATGTATAAACAAGCTGGGCTTACTAGTACTATCATCACTTTTAATGCCTGTTCTCCAATTCATTACAAAGATCAGTTTCTAAAAGTCCATCTAAAAGGACACACAAGTGAGTCAGGTTTGGGCTGTTAATGCCCCTGCAGAGTCTCCTAAAATAAATATCCATGATGGAAAACACACTTGTGTTGTGATAACACTAATGCTGTGAGCCACCCCTTTGACTCTATTCTGAGCAGCAAGATAAGGTCAACTAATTCCCTGGACAGCTCTCTGCACAATCACACCCTGTGTTACTGTTTGGTGGCACCATTTACCATCTTCTCTGTTAGAGACAATTTATCAAATTATCCCAAGAACGGCTCAAAAGGGTAGCCCTTTTGGTCGTGAATAAAAACAAAATTGGAAGTGCTCCATTGGGAAATTAAAATTGGCCACACTGGCACACCTACAAATAAGTGTCCTGGCTGTCCAGTCTGAAGGTCTACTACAGTCTCAAACAAAAATGATATACTACATACAGCACAAAAGTATTTTTAAAGGTAAGTTACACATTTTCATGGTCATGGCAGGTGGCTGGGGATTTTCTATCTGGAGTCTTCATGCTCTTCCTGTGCCAGCATGGGCATACCCCACAGTCCAAAAACATGCAGGCTGGATGAATTGGAGACTCTAAATTACCCACAGGTATTTGAGCGAGTATTTGGCCAGTCTTTGTCTGTCTTTATGTGGTGCTAAAACAGACAGTAGCACACCTCTCTCCCATTGTGTATTGGGATTTGCTTAATTGTTATTGGGGCAGTAGCTAACACACCTACATTTATGATGTGCTGCCTGTAATTTAGACCCCTGCCCAGGCCTCTATTATTCATTACAGAACTTATGTCTAGAATTTGAGAATTCTGATTTTGACACACTAAATGGGAGTTTCAAAAATAAGGCTCAGAGGCAGAGAGCATCATTTTTGCTGTTTTGGTCCAAAAGCTAATGTGTTTCAAACAACTTTACTTAGCAGATAAACTACTAAATACACTTCTTCCATCTGCACTTCATAGAGTTAAGGAGGCAACTGCACGACACAAGTTTATAGTATATTTGTCGTTGTGAAGAAAAGACGAGTGTTTGGAACATGTGAGTCAACACTAGAGAGGTCAATCATGCTGCAGGAGTGGTTTGAGAATTTCCTATGATATTTTGTTTAGAATTGGTTTTAACTGTTTTTGAATCCAACTTGCTGGCCATTTCCACATACTGCATTTGTGTTTGATTCTAAAAATAGTTTATTAGGCAGGTAACAGATTTTTGTTATTTAATCTGATAGTTCACAAAGAGGATAGGGGGGTGACATGTAAGGTCTGTTGCTTCTAAGGACAATCATTTCCTCTTCCACCTCATTCCAAAACACGTTGACAATTATCAATCACATGTGGCTTTTTCTCCCTTCTTACTCTACAGTGGCCTTCCCATGTGAATGGGAACAATGCAATCAACAATAGAACTTCATGCCAGGACTATAGCCACACCATATGGAGGCCTAAGAATAGTGTTTTTTTTTCAAGTATAATGGGGATAGCTGATAGAGAAGAAAACATGAATGAAGTTGAATAAATGCTAAGTAAGTGAGACTTTTTGTGATTTAGCAAATGACTTATACATGAAATACTATGTCTGTACTGAGAGTTTTGTCTGCCTGGGGAATGGAAATGTTAATTGTCTGGTCTGGAGATAGAGAGCATGCTGTCTGGTTTCAGAGTCCCCAGACTGAGAGAGCCTGAACTTGGACCACTCTCACAAACACTCTCACCAAATGAACATGAAAAACTGAACATCAAGATGTCTAGATATGAATAACACCTTAGCAAAATACAACACCAAAATTCAATGTAGCACATAACTAAACTTTGACATCAATTAATATCCCTGACCACACAAATGCAATCACTAAATAAATGGTATGTATCAGTCTGACACAAGAATATGAAGTAGACAGCTATTGTTGTTTCAAAGCAAAAAGAAGGGCAGCTGCTGCTATTATTATCATCATATGGAGCCAGATACTTCCTTGGTTGGCCATGAGGCTCCACGTGTGGCATCGCATTACATCCTTCAAAGCTGTAGAACCTTTCCAGCAACCTTGAGCTGCTAAGTAATTGCTCACAGTTGAACTTTTGACCCTGGCATACTCAAAATTAAATTGAGAAGAAAATAAACACTAGACACCTGTCTACAATGAACAAATGGGACTGACTGATGAACCAAAAAAGCCTCTAGACAGAGAAATAATAGTAATAGGCGAGTAGACAAACAGGTGGTGACGGTCAAAGCATGTTGTGGTGAAAAACAAACACAAAATTAAGTAATGTTCCCACCCCATATTCAATATGGAGGACTGAAACTGCCAAAATCAAAAACAAATAAATTACTCGAATAAATAAATATGCAATTAAAAAGGGACAAAAATCACATTAAAAATAAATACAGGTATCAAGTAATAAAATGTCAGTTTGTCACATTTAATTACTTGATACCTGTATTTATTTTTAATGTGATATTTATATTTCTGTTTTAATTTGCTTCTGTATTTATTTACCATATTTGTATTAATTCCACTATTTATTTATTTTCCCATTTAAATGTATTCATTATTTATTTATCCATCTATCCATTTATTATTTCCCCTGCACGCCCCTATATACATTTTCATGTGGACGCTCTGACAGTGTGTTTCTGTCCGCGGCATGCCACAGATGTTGACCCTTTTGTATTCAGCAATTTGTTTATGAAAAGACAGTGTTTTTCTTTAAGAATGGAGTGGACGTGGAATCCCAATATATCACCAATGTGGTATGTCAAAGCTAAATTAAAGTTCAGAACTACTGTAAATCTGCTCCACATACAGTGTAGTGTAGTACAGTGTAGTGTGTACAGTGTAGACTTTACTCATATCGAGGGTTTCATCTCATATAGCAGTCTATCGTTAGCCTTATTATGAGACTCTTTGCTGGGGTACTTGTGGCTAGCTAGCCATGGAGCAAGCTGCGTTGAGCTTAGCAATACAACACATCATGACTTATTTTGTCGCTACTTGGGAGATCTGTGCAAGAAACGACTGCCAGCTAAAAACCCACAGCATTCTACATTAGACAGCTAACGTTAGTGTTAGCTCAATACAGTCAATGAGCAGTGAGCACTGTGCTGGGAAACCATGATACACAATTTAAGCCTAATACTTGTAGTTATGTTTTCTTTTTGCATGAAAACAAATCTCATAGCGGATTAAGAAAAAAAAAATTAAAAAAATGCTGAGCACCACTCAGCAGTAATGTCTACAGGGAGAAAGGACGAGTGTATGGCCATGTCAGTATTTTCAGAGCATTAGTACTGGACAGAAATAACCGTAGCTATTTAGCTCAACACAGCTGGAGAACCGGTTCGAAATTGTCTGAACCATTGGAATCGCATGCCCCCATGATTATCAATTTCTTTTATCAATGCTGGCATTTATTTCAGAGCCAGGTGGTCCTTTATGCTCATTTTGCAAGTTGAGTAGGGCTCTGCAAATTACACAAGGGCACAACCTGTGCCCTTATGTCAAAGAGGGTGTCAATGTTTACAACTTGGATGAAAGAATGAAGTGGTCACCAACAGAGAAAAAAAAAAAAACACCATGAGAGTGAGTTGCAGGAACAGCAATCAGGTAAACTTGTGTTCTCTCGTTTCCAAGTCTGATGTCAGCAAGTAACAGTAACTGATAAGTTGATGTGCATCTCTGTAGTCTGTCTGTCTCACTAACCGAGCTCAGCACTGCATCTCTTAGTGTGAGGGTTTTGCTTAAAAGCAACTTCCAGGAGTAAGTTTTGTGACTTGGTGCCTGAAAAAGATAACATGTATTTATATGCGTGTGCACCAGATGAAACTCGCACTTTCCAGCAGCAACCTCTGTGAGGACCACTTCTTATGGCGCACATCGTTTTAAAACAAGACAATGAATATCTTGTCTCTCAGTCAAGGTTTAGTTATGACTCTGGAATAATGCAAGATGGGAAAAAATGGATCGACATTGCTTATTGATTAAATATTGAATTTAAAATTTTGATTAGCTGAGCATACTGTTACAATGGTACCACAATGATAAAAAACACACTGCTTTTCTTGGAGAGAACTAGTGCAATTTGCAAATGCATAAAACACTTAGTTTAGTAAGTCTGTTGTCCACTCTTTAGACTACTTTCACAATGAACTGAAAATATTATTTCAAATGGCTGAAAACTTATTACATCGTAGAGCTGTGCGCTGTGCAATGCTTGGCTCAACCCCTCTGTTCCCCACTGCCTGTCTGTCTCTCTCTCTCTCAAATGCGTCGTCAACGGACCCATCAAATTGGTACGTATACATATTTACTTGCATATAGAACAGGGAAGTGAGATCCGGTCACAAGTGGTCACTAGAGACACGTGGAGATGCATTCTAATGCCAGGTGTTAACCAACGTGCTTAAAGCTGTCCACTTGTGATTGGATCACCCGAGACACATTAATGCCAGGTCTGAAAAGGGCCAGTATGCCTCAACTGAACTAGGTCATATGTGTTGTAGGTACGGGGTCTGGGTAGATGCGCAACTATAGTGTTTTTTTCCAAAACTAATTTTCACTTTGCTTACTTAATTGCTTCCTGCTGTTGTTTGCCCTTGAGCCTAAAGCAGGGGTTGCTGTCTTTACTCACAGTTCCACAACCTCACTGAGGTGCTTTGCTTGTGTCTCGTGAACATGATCTTATGCCCATTAGATAAAAAAGCCCTCTATTTTCTAAAGCATGTGACCATGGGGTATTTCAACTGTGAACTTATGACTATCATTTAGAAATCTTGTCCTTGTTGGATTAACTCCTGTACACAAGCAATATACTGTACAGTTGAATATTAAGCTGAAGGGATAGGGAATGTTGCTCACAAGCACCACAAGAGTACCAGGTAGTTTGCTTCACTATATGATTACACTTGGCACAGAATATGAGCATTTGTGTGTCTGAAATTACAATTTATACCCCTGCTCAATAATGGAGACGTTTTATACATGAATAACTCAGCTCAATGTGTAGGCACATGTATATCATTATGTAGCACTCTTTATTCGATATACACAAAGCACTGACCCATCGCCTATTAGTAGAGGTTGTAAATGTAAATTAAAATTTCGAAAGCATAAAGGGCACAGATTAAGAAGACAGAGGCCTCTTCATCACTAGTACTATTTCTATGAGCCACAGAAAAACATGAAAAGAGACTTCGAAAGTGAGAATCACTGATCGTTTGTGTCTGTGAGTTTAGAGAGGTAAAAAAATAAACAAAGTAATCAAAGCTGTCATAGCTGTCACAAAGTCACACACACTGAAATACTACACCCCTAAACAAGCACTTATATCGATCAGCAAAGCATTGATCATAGTGCCACACAAACTTGCATTTCCCATTAAAACAGCTATGAGCAAAGGAGTGAGCTGTTTTACCTAAAATACACATTTTTTTTGTACTCACTAGTTTCTGGACTATGGCATCTATCATGTCATTAAAACCTCGGGCTCTGATAAGATTGGTGGATGCTGTGTGCTGGAACAGATGTTTACTTCCCAGGAAAATTTTCCACCCATCACTTTTGTGATTCATGCAAGTTACCGCACAACACTGTCTTGTCATGGTGCTCTCCCCATAAACTCTGGAATCATTCTGTTTTGTTGACTGCCTCGTGTCTGTACACACACCTCAAGATGACATCACTCCGAAACCAGTCTTTAAGTTGGCCACGATGCAATACAGATAACCAGCTGCCCCAAGTATAGCAAATCTGCATAGCGTGACATCACATGACAACACATTCCCAAGTCCCTGTGCCTACGCCGCTCAGTTAACAACCAGCATTACCCACTAATAACAATTATTGTAGGGGAAAACACTGTTTAAACATTTATTTACTAATCTCTCTGTGCGGACTTTCTTAGGGCTTTACTGGTATCATTATCACCCACAACCTTACTTCTGTGGCCTTGCTACTGATAAACTGAGAAATGTGACACACACACACACACACACACACACACACACACACACACACACACACACACACACACACACACACAGCAGACAGGAGTGTCTATGCAAAGGGGAATCACACAGAGCAGCACAGTACTGCACTGTACTCATGGTGCTGTCTCAAAAGGTTCACAGTATTCACAAATAACCGGGGCCAGCTTCACTTCTATTTCACACATAGTAGGTTGTCAAACTTGAACACCATCTCTACTCACAACAATCACTGTGGTACTATCTGTATTATACCAGTGTTCCAGGCAATCAAAAAAATGTTTATAGATTTTAAAACAATAAAAGCAGTAGGCCAGTAACAGGAACTGCAACTAAAAAAAGAGCAGCTATAATGCATTATACTTTTTGGACCAAATCAAGCTGCCATGACTGCTGCATAAGCCAAACCAGCCAAAACTTCCATTCAGTGTCTGGTGTACCACTGGAATGTTTCAGCTTAGGAAAACAAAGCATACACCCACATTTTGCTTCACCTTAGTGATGGGCAAAGACAGTCATACAGGACACACATGCAGACAGGGAAAGTACATAACTATTTAGTCTACAAAATGTGTCCACCATGGAAAGCTGGATTTCTCTTTCAGGTTCTCATTTTCCAAACAAAATGGGTTTTAGTGGGACCAATAACTTGGTTCCCAGTCATATAAATAGCAGGTACTTTAGACTATATAACCTACAATTACGTAGGCTACTTCTGCTTTGCTGGTGGGTGGTGGTAATTTCCAAACCCCATTCTTCTAGACCTTAACTAAGCTTATATCTACTCTTCAACATGAAATAAAAAAATTTCAAATAAAAAAACCAAAGTAACTTATTGCAGCCATGTTTAGATTACGTTGGTTCCGACTTTGGAAGCTTATACCCTGTGTCTTTCGCTGTGTGTTTATATTTGCTAAGCTGAGTAGTGTGAGGTAAGGAAAGAGACTACTATTATAAGTTACTTTAAATTTATATATTTTTTAATGGAGTCCCTTTTATAACTGTGTTGGACTGACAATGCATGTGGTGGTGCACAGCAATAACTTAATCATTGAGACCCCAACTAGTGGACAAAATATTAGACACTTTACAGCACTTACCAGAATTTAGCCGGAAAGCCGCTGTCAGTGCCACTAAGGAAGCCAGGTGTTATCGAACATATATGAAGTAATAATACATCACTCACAAGTTCAGTCACTCGGTCCATTTATGGTAGGTAATACTGGCAGAATCGACTATGTTAGTTTATATAGGTTAGCTCATGATAAAAGCAACATGTTGAAAAGACATCGATGGGTCCTCGTGAAAAGAACACTGGAGAGTGTCCAGTTCATTCACGGTAATAATTACCACCAACGTCATAGCTGCTGCTGTTTGGCAGGATATCAAAAATAAAATCACCACTGGTAAATTCATTACTCAAAGTGCCAACATAGCTAGCTACGTACGAAGCTACAGCTGAAACCTTATACTGTCAAAAGCTCGCTAGCTAACTTTGTAGCTAAGTTATGAGTTTGTATTACGTCACATTTAAACTAACATTTCAAAGGTTAACTCGCACAAATATCACCATTGACAGCCTTTACCCAACAACTTACCTTCACATAGAGTCACTATAAGTATAATCCAGGGCTTCTCTGAACATGTTATGGACTTATAAATCCATACCATGAACAGTTCGCCTGCATTGCTGCCATCTTGTCCTAGACGACAGGAAGGGAGAGCTCGCTCTCGGTAACGCCACCATCTCCCACATTTTAAACATTAAATAACTCCTGCATATAAGCGTCCACAAACACCACACCGAGCCCAGGTCGTAGCTACACAGTTCAAATTCGTCTCCTTCCTCTTAGGGCGATGCAGCCCATCTCTGAAAGGGTGTCCGTTACCCCGTCTAGACGTGCGGTTCAGCGGCCCTGCCAGCCTCTAACATGTCCCTTTTCTCTAGCAACTGCAAGCAAATGTTTGTGAACTGACGGCATTGGCCAGACCGGAGTAATCGATCAGCGAGCAGATACAAAGATTCAGGACTCAGGGATGTTCACTTGCAATACAATACAAAGGGGGGGGGTTATCAATTATCATCACTAGAAATATTTAGTGAGAAGATACACATTGTGTGAAATGTTAAATTATAAGTGTTTTAAAGGATGAGAGGAATAAAATAAGGGACAACTGTGATCAGAGGGGTTACAATGTACATTTGACTTGTGAATAAAACACATTAAAGGTATAGGCCTTTGTTAAGCATTTGCTATTTACTTAACTGCAAGTTGATAAAGAAATTGCTATGGTAATACATTTGCATTCCTTGGATATCTCCTTAATCTAACAACACTGAAAGTTCAAAATATAGAGTACATAGTTGAAAGAGGTTTATAGGTAATAACAGTGAGTGGTAAGGAGATCAAGTTAAAGAGCAAATTATGTACTTTATTTTACAGGCATATGCATAATGAAATGAAAGTAGAGTCTTGTGATAAATGTTGATAACCAATTCCACAAAAGTGTGCAAAAATGTAATTAAAAAAAACAGCCATGTACAAATATAATTGATCAGTTTCTGAAATGTGTATTATTTTTTGATACTTAATGAAGTCACTATATGCAACCAATAATTTATTTTCTTTCTTTTTAGCAGACTGTTAACAACACAGTGTTCTTAAGGAAATTAGTGGTGGTGCACAAGCTGAAGTCTACTGCTCAGACAGTGAGGAGGCACCCAGCTGACAAAGAAAGCTGCTCGTAAGCCCCTGGTGTCTGAGAGGACCAGCTGTAACCTAATCTACCAAAAGGTCTTTGTCTTTCCAAGTTCTCACCAGTTCCCACCCACAGTTACAGACAACAAACCACCATTCCCGGTCAGCCGTAAAGCAGGTGTGAACACCTCTTGTCTAACCTGGTGCATTATTAGTAAACACAGCTGGTGCGGCAATAGTAGAAGCCCCCTGTAAGTTGGTTTAGCTTCATGAAAGACACAAGGGTGCTTCCTAGGGATATGTTGTCCCATGTAGGCTCCTGTCAGTTGTGCATGGGTTAACTTTCAGATCTAGACAGACATATTCCTGAATAAACTGACAGCAAAAACACTATCAACAGTGTTCTGCAAAAGTACATTAATTATGTTTCCAAATTTAACTCAAAGCATTGCATTTTTTGCTTTTTCTTCACAACAAATGTTGGCTCAACCAAGACTCAATCACATTCACACACAGAGCAGAGTAAAAACATGACGTCACTGGACTACTACATTCTATAAGCTCATATATATCATATACACGAGTTTTCTAAAAGCTTTGTATGTGAGGAAAAAACAGGTCTTCTTCACTTTTGATCAGATAATTGCTCTGTGGTCTTTTGCTCTGGTCTGTTTCAGGTTGTTGACCAGATTCTTACAAGCGCGCGCTCTCGGTGGCTATCCTTTGTCTCCCCCTGTTGGCCAGCATGGCAACCAGCATTCTGCAGTACAAAAGGAGCTTTTGTTGATGTTGCTGACACATATTTTGCCATGTTAGTTATGATAACTAATCGTATAAATAGTGTATAGTCTTACTGACAAAATGGCTAAAGGGTCAAAACATAAACATTAGGGATATGAGTCGTAAACATCCGTCTATAATGACCATACACAATGACCACTGCAAGAAGCCACCTACAGACCAAAATTATAAGCTTGCTTTACAGTTCGTATGAATGACATGAACGCACCTGCTTATAAACATTGTAAAACATAATTTAATTAAGCGATATCACACGAAAGGGAGTGATGTTGTACCGAATATCAGCACGGCTGTGATTCAGTCATGATTACAAGACAATCACATCCGTACTGATATTCAGTACAACATCACGGCCTCAAGTGTGATATTGCTTTCATACAACAGTTCTATGAGAGCCATATTAGTTAAATAAGCAACAACAGATTATGATCTGTTTGTTTATTGTATCATTTATTTGGCTACGCAAACACAAATAGTTCCACAACTGGACTGGTACTGACTGTTGCTAAGCAACACATAAACATTTCCCTGACCTACACACTGCACATTAGCTTGCTACTTTGCCTACACGTTACCTCAGGTGTGCAATGGAGTACCCAGGCCTTTTCCATTTTCTGACGATCATCAAATGTTATTTCTGGAAATATTCATCTTTGCAAAGGTTGTTATAATCTGAGATAGATAACGGCCGTTAATGTAACGCCAATTAATGGTTAATAGAACACCTGTAAAGCAGAGTGATACATGTAGTTCAGTGCTGTTATACTTTAGATCAGCACTCATTTGGAATGCCCCTCGTCCAATCAAATCACTTGGTCGGAATTAACTGTCTACATGGGGCATTTATATTTTACTTGACATTTTTCAAGCAAATCTCTCGATTAATCAATGAAAAAATTAGCAGATTAATTCATTAGATAATTAAACTCATAGTTGCAGCCTATGATTGTAGCACTAGTGGACGGTTTAGTTTCAAAAAGTCATCACTCTAGTGGGCCTGCTTGTTTAAACGTTACGTAATAATTTACGAATAGTGCGAGGATGCATTGCACCATATAATGTGTGCTGTCAAATTTTATGTTGCTTCAGCTAGTTTGGTTTTGTGGACATTCATAATTTTATTTTGAAATAATTGGCACCGGAAGTGTTATTGTTGTTGCTGTTGGCGAAACGGAACACAAGTTTCACGCCATTTTGAGGTATCGGCCGGCCGTTGAGCAGCTAGTTGCTTGAGGGCAATGTGATCGACCCTTTTGAAGCTATGCCGATTACTTAGTCGTTTTTTAAATTGCCATCACGTTATTATTTGAGCGTTCATCCAACTGATTTAACATTTCTAACCTAGATTACTCTTCCAGCCATGTCCACCGAGGGAGCAGCCGACCAGGTAGCTACATGCAGTTCTGCTCAGGGGCAAGCTAACCCTCACTGAAACGCTAGCATCATTTAATTTGTTTTTTTATTCGGGTAATATTAGCAAATAAACTCTGTTACAGTGTACGCATTATGTAGTGACTTTTTATACGCCAGTAGTAGCTTGTATGACACATTTACGCAGACAATTCGTGATTTCTATGGGTTCGTCGTAAAGCTCCAAGTTTAGCTTGTCATGCGCCATATTGACTGGCTAGTTGTAGCGTAGTTGCTACTTTTGGTTGACCATCGTTAACGCGTTGTGCTTACTTAATATCACCTACATCTTACCTTGGCATTAACATACAGATACCGTTAGTTAATCACCTTTAGTGGTTGTAGTTTTCACTGTGCTGGGTGTTCCTCAGTGGTGCCAACTATAAGGACATAGCTAGCTAGAGTTAAAACGATTGATTTATTTACAAACCACAAGCCAGGTGTTCCTAATGGTTTTAAACATTCGGCGGGGGCATAGCTGATAATTTACGGTCCCGTTTATCAATACCCAGCCAATCCCAATACCATCAGCCCGTAGGCCCCTAGAGTCATTACCACAACATAACCTTCACAGTCTGTTCAGCAGCATAAATCTTTTGTCCTTTGCTTTTGTGTTTTTGCAGGCGGCAGCAGAGTATATTCCAGAGAAGGTGAAGAAGGCAGAGAAGAAGTTGGAAGAAAACCCATATGACCTTGACGCATGGAGCATTCTGATTCGAGAAGCACAGGTTTAGTGACACAGAGTTGCATTCCTGGGGTTAAGCAAACTGGGAATAAGGGGTGGGGAGGGTAGTGGGGCAGGGGATATAAATTGTTTAAATACACTACATCTTTTTCCCATATGATTGCTTCTTAATATATTAAATAGTGTGCATTGTAAATCCATTCTTCTTCTTTAGAACCAACCCATAGATAAAGCAAGGAAGACATATGAGCGACTTGTCACACAGTTCCCAAGTTCTGGCAGATTCTGGAAACTATTCATTGAAGCTGAGGTTAATACTTTTTTTTTTTTTAGTGTGCATGGCTGGGAATTTTCTAACATGATCAACAATGTGATTTTCACACAACCAAACTGTCTCTTACTTCAATGAAGTTTAAAGTCACAATTCTTGTTTAGAATCCCTAGACCTGGCTACTTGGTTGCAATTATCAGCTCTAACTCAAAGAGTTTTCATCACAAGTGTATTATAGATGGGAGAAAGGAATAGACACTTTGACAATTGAAAGCTTCTACCTACCTGACAATATCCTATACAATAAATTACCTGGATTGAACATAGATGTAGGATAATGTAAAAATTATCAGGTTCTAGCTAGAGTCATTAAGAATTGTGCCTTTAAACACAAACAAAGGGGAAAATAGCTCTAACCATTTCTTTTTCAGAAAATTCTTATGTTCCCAGGATTTAAAAAAAGAAAAAAAAACATTTATCTGCGCCATATTTAAATGGGGTAAAGTGCATTTGTTGCATGTTTGATCTGCAACAGTATTAAAACTATTTTAATGGTATTGGAGTGCATTAGCCTTTTATTCACTTGTCGTGTCAATTTATTGCCTCCTGTGTCATTTCTTTCGGGTAATTTTATAAACAAATATTTTGATTGTGTGGCCCATTCTTTCCTTGAGACATATCCTCCCCACTCCTCCTGAATATATGAGCAGTGACCCATTTGCTTTAATGCCACCCACAGGCTTTGATCTTATACAGTCAGCTACTGATAGGATGATTCATTTTCCTTTTTCCCATTATCATTTTTGCTAACCTGATGAACCTGATGATTTTCTGATGCCCCCCAACTCTGCCGATGACTGCTGCAATTGGTGTTAAACACATTGCTTGCACAAAGTTGCACATTGTCATCAATCATCAGAATTGAGCTTCTAGTTAAGTCCAGTGTGTAGGTCTGGGAAATGATTACCTCTATGCTGCTGTATGTTGAGGCTGCATTGGTTGTCGTTTGTTGTTGTGTGCTTGCTCCCATGTGTGAAGCTATCCCTGGACATATTATGTTGGGAAAATGGTAAAAGAACACATTGCTGCCTTTTCCTACTGGACTTGGCTTTTCAGGAACTGTTCTTAATAATTTAGGCTAGCCAACAGTAGGCACTAACTGTACTTGTGCCAGTAAAGCATCAGTAGCAAACTCTAGATGATTTGTGGATCATAAGAATATGCAGCACATCACGGAGACGGTTCAAATAAAGCAGATTGAAAGATTTGAACATCACTGAAGCTTTATTTTTCTGGAAGGCAGGTACATTGTTATAGGTGACAAATTTGAAGGATAGTGTCCAGCTAAATGACAAATAATGTTTTTTGTTATTAGGATGAAATTTTAAAAAAATTTCTGAATTGAAAAGGCACATTGTACTGTGATCGTTATCGGGTGGGTATGGTTAAATTTAAACTCACCTGCGGATCTTTAGTAAATAAGCTTTAGCAGACTGTTGTTAGTGAGTTGCTAAACCCAGGAATACATAATATGATACAAAACTGTTAAAATAATAATTAGGTATATGTTCTGCATTGTCAGGTGATTAAGTGGTTAATGTTAAGGTTAATGTATTTAAGTTGTAATTGACAAGTTGTGCTTGTGCATGTAGCCCGTGGTTTTCTTTTATTGGGTTCTTACCAAATATATATATACTCAGCTAATAATAGTTAAGGGGGAAGTGGGTGGAAAAAGGCAGGGGCTAGGGACCAGAGTCAAATTCCTTGTACGCATAAACCTATTTGGCCAATGAAGTCGATTGATTTGGAGCTTATTATACTTGTGTGTATTTATTTTCAACTTCTTTTCACCTTATTAGTATTATTAAATACCTGCTAAACTTCAAACCACAATTTATTCCAAAACACAATCTAGGTATTAGTTCAGCATATTTGCATAGAGGTTTCTGTTTGCTGAAATGACACATTGGTTATCTGAGTCGGCATGAAGCTTGTTTTTTTTTTTTTTTATTCCTGTTGAAGATTTAAAAGCAGATAGTGACATTTTCAAAGTAGTATCCAAGGCATGTATTGGTAGGATATTTTAATAGTTAACACTTCATTTGTAACTCATAGTATAAAGACACTTCTTTATCTGGTAAGTATGTGTGTGGATAAGCTCTTATCTTTCCCCTTTATTTGAACTACATCATAGAAGTACGTTAGAACTATAAAATTACCAACCCAAGATGAAAATCCTCATAGCCTTACTAAACATATTTATGCTAAATTCTCCATATTCTGCAATTTTTTGGGTGGGGAGGGGTGGTCACAAAGTACAAAGCAGTAAGTAAGTGAATAGTCTATCCTTGTGTTAGTGTGTGCACATTTTGCTCTCTTGAGATTTTACAAAGACTTCATTTGCATAAAAGTTGCACACTAGGCAAATCACACCTAGTCCAAAGAGAGAGAGTCCAGCTCTCACATTGCATTCACTGAAACGCCCAGTGCACTGTGAGAAGTGTGCCCTGGGGTGAAGGTTGCCAGCACATGTTGACTGACACAATGGTGGAGGTTACTGTCGCTTTATGTTTTAGCCCCATAGCATGGGGTTAGGAAACACGAGAGTATATTAAGGCCAACGTCCGCAGTCTCAGTGTTTCAGATTATCACAGGTTATTTGTTGTAATTAAAAACACATTTCTGCCAGTTTTTAAGGATTACATCATGGCTAGTATGCTCTATGATAAAGAAAAAATGTAGTTTTTATTTTAAGGGAGAAAAACAGCTGGATCTCAGATCATCTTATAGTCTTTTTTCTCAAATAAGGAAATGTGACAATCTCATGTCTTGTATTTGCAACATTGTATTTCATACTAATAATTGTCTAAAAGTGGAATTTACTGCTTGGTTGTAGAATTGGTGTATGTTTTCAAACTTGCTAACTGCAATGTAGAAAGATTATCATTCAGTACTATTTGCATTTATGGGCTATAGGACCTAAGAAAATTGGATTTCAGTATCTCTTGGAAACTACTGTCCTGTTTCCACCTAAAAAATTGGGTTGGTCAGAGAATTTTTCAGGCTAGTCATCTTTAACAAATCGTGAAGATTATGTAATGGTTTATTTTCCTAATGAAAATGAGAGATTACTGATCATACTGAACATACTGGTCATTTCAGTAATCTCTTTCCGCATCTTACCTCCCCTTATCAACTTTCCCTCCCATAAGGTGGTTGTGTAATTGTTAAGTTTATACTTCATTATTCAACGTTATTATGTGAATTTTCTTTTATTATATTAAAGTAAGTTCATAGTGTGATCACATAGGTGTGTTGTTAACTTTTTTGTGGTAGGCATCTTCAGTAGAATTTGTGCTTTGAGTCTGTTATGTAAACTGCTACTAAAGACTCCCCCTTACAACAGCTGATAAATATGTACTAATGTAGCCCTCCAGGAGGAGAATCTAGAAAGTCTTGTAACCATCTCACGTGACTCATCTAAATATTTCTTACTCATATCAGAATCTAACTTGTGCTTATTATATAGCTGCTCCATTTCAGTGTAGCATATGAAAACGTTAGATTTGCATCAGATGTTGTACAAGCTCAGATTTTAAAGATTCTGGGAACTACTTATGATTCTGTCACATGGATTTCATACTTCTACATCAAGTAACGAGTAAATGTGCAACGTTTTGCTTAGAAAATCATGTATTTGATTGTGTAGTTCTGATTATTAAAAAAAAAACATGCTGAAACTGTTGTAACTAAAAATTTCAGATTCCAGCTTGTATTTCTGAGGCATTATATAATATTTGCAGGCAAATAATTAAAAATGCACATTTTTATTGGGAGATGCTTTTTCTAAAGCACACATATTATGTCTCCCTCTAATTATAGTCAGCTTGGTCTCTTTTTTTTTTTTAATGAAGGTGAAAGCTTAATGTGACAGATGTGCTATTGCGGTGCTTGGAATGAGCAAGTAATGTAGGTCAGTCTTTTTTAGGGATGGTACCCTGAAGGCCCTCTAAACTGCATCACATCTAGTTTTAAGAAATTATTTCCTAGACGATACGCTGATGAGTGGGTCTAGTGTGGAGGCTTTTTTCCTGTTTTGTTGGTCAGCCAACACTTTAAAATTTTGAATTCCACTACTTTGTTCATTAGTTACATAAATAACTAAAACAAACTTTTCATCTTGAATTGTTAAATGTAGCATGTTCAATGCAGAAGAATTTAAGTTTTTAGTTTGTTTTTTTTTGGCTTTTGAAAAAGTGGAAAGTTGAGAATTGACAAAATACAAAGGGAGAGAGTAATCGAACCAGGGATGTTGTAGTCACATTATATGAAATCTGTCACTACCAGGAAAGGTTTTAATGCTGCTTTTATACTTTGTAGAGCACATTAACATAAGCACAGTGGGATAGGATCAGTCTACCAAACGTAGCTAATACCAAAGAAACGACAGCCTCTCCTGTCTGTACTGCAGGATGCTGCGAGACTGTTGCTTCAGCTCATCAACACTAGGCCATTTGAAATTCATTCCTGCAACACTGTTTACCAAGGCAACAGGCTCGCCTAAGGCTGTGAAAGGAAGTGATTTAAATGTCAAATACTTGTATTTCTCAGATTATGAGCGTCTTTTTCCACAAAGTTAATATTTAAATTCTGCATTTTGATCTTTTTGCCAGGATTTTTTTCTGTAACGAGGTCACTGGTGCTTTTCTGGGTCATGTGGCGCAATCTACAAAGAAAATAAACCCCTTTTTTTTTAAAAGTAATTTGTCATTCTTGTGTGAATTTCACTTTGTTGATCGCGTGTGTGTGAATGGTTTCATTTGCATGAATGCATGTTCCCTGTAAGGTTTAAAAGTAGAGGAGACTTTTGAATTAACATTGCATTTACACTCTATTTGCAGATCAAGGCTAAAAACTATGACAAGGTAGAAAAGGTAAGTGTCCATCACACTCACGAAAGCTGACTAGTATTATTTTCATATCTGGGAAGGGTCATCTCACTAAGGGTTGTCTCACTTTTTCTAATCAAACTAGCTGTTCTCTACTATAAGAACCTTTTTGTGATTTCCCCTTAGAATATGCACACATGCTATTATAGTGTACATTTAAAGTCATCAGTATATTGTAAGGCATCTGAAAATGAATGTGACAGGCATATCATTTGGTGCAGTCATTTCAAACAGTTCATATACTTGCAACATTTCGAGTTTAAGTCCCAGAATCAAAACAAAATTATTATTACATAATTTAACAAACTAACAAAAGGAAGTGTGCAAGTTTTGAGAAAATGTATTTTGAATATGAATGCAAGGCCTTTGAAGTGTGAGTTGATTCCATGCTTACTGGTTTGCAAACATCTATCACTTTGTGGTCCTATGACTTTAATATAGGATAATATCTTGTGTTTTATCTCTGCTGGTAACACCTTTCAACTGATCGCACTGGAACAAATCAACCTCTGCATTGGTGTGTTCTTCAATCATGCTGGGTTTCCATGCTTTTCATAGATTCTGTGAGTCCTAACCTAAAATGTCCACTTTGTTCAGTATTTACCTGAATGACAATGCAACGCATCAAGACATTTGTATCCCTCAAACAATCTGAGTTTGGAGGAGCTCACTGAAATGTGGGCCACATCTGAGGCCTGTCTATTGAAGCAGGATAAGTGGAGTGCACTAGCTGTGCTGAGGAGACACCCCCCCCCACCCCCTATATGTGGGCATATGGGCTGCAGTAAAAACCGCTTTTCTGGGCTTTCCATGGTGCAGTTGTTAATCCTCCTACATGGGATCTACCACTAATGATCAGCAGGCTAGTTTGAGCATGGGATTATTAAACCAAACAGTTGAAACACTGAGGGTGGGTGGTTGTCTTGTAGAATATACACAGAATATATAAAACGAGTGTTTGTGTCTCTATTCCACTTATTTTTATCCTTCCATACTCTCGCCCCGTAGTTGTTTCAGAGATGCCTAATGAAAGTGTTGCACATCGACCTGTGGAAATGCTACCTCTCATATGTTCGAGAGACCAAAGGGAAGCTACCCAGCTACAAGTAAGAAAACATGCTGCATATAGTGGGGTGAACTGAAGGATGTTGACATACTCTGTACTCTAAAATACACATTTTACTTAATCCAGTTATTTTTATTCTTCTCAGAGAGAAGATGGCCCAGGCTTATGACTTTGCCCTGGATAAAATCGGCATGGAAATAATGTCTTATCAGGTACACAGATGTGAACAATGTATTTGTACTTGTGTATATGAGTTTCTGTTAACTGCTGTCACCTAAAAGCTAGTCTCTCTTCTCACAGATTTGGGTGGACTACATCAACTTCCTCAAAGGAGTGTAAGTATTTATCTTGTAATATTATGAGACTTAAACTGCATCAGCCAACTCTGAAATGACATTTGCGTTTGTTGTTTTATCAGTGAGGCTGTGGGCTCATACGCAGAGAACCAGCGAATCACTGCAGTACGGCGGGTGTACCAGAGAGGCTGTGTGAACCCCATGATCAACATTGAGCAGCTCTGGAGAGATTATAGCAAATATGAAGAGGTAAGAGGCTGACCCAGGTTCTAACTATGCGTTCGAACACAAGAAGTTTTAGGTGTTTAAAGGCACTAGAGAGTGATGGAGTGCTTGACCGACATCTCTATTTCATAACCAGGGGATCAATGTGCACTTGGCCAAAAAGATGATTGAGGATCGAAGCAGAGACTACATGAACGCCAGGAGAGTTGCTAAAGTGAGATTATCCACACAAAGTGTCACGATTATACACTGACTTGTTCTGAATCTTTGTGCTATATATTGAAGTCGAGCTTTCTCTGTAAACTAATATAAACTGTTATGTGGTGTGTGTAATTCAGGAGTATGAGACTGTGATGAAGGGTTTGGACAGGAATGCACCCTCAGTACCCCCCCAGAACTCCCCTCAGGAAGCCCAGCAAGTGGAAATGTGGAAGAAGTACATCCAGTGGGAAAAAAGCAACCCATTGCGCACAGAAGACCAGACCCTCATCACAAAGAGAGGTTATTATTTGTCACCAAGATATATTGGGTTGTGTTAGAATTTGTAAATCTTCGCTATATATGCCTCCAGTATGTCCCAAAATGAGTAAATGAATATGCCTCAAAAGGCTGGTGATTTACAGTAATTATGCTGGTGTGTGATTTTATTCATTTTTTGAACATTATTCAATGGAGATAGTCTGAGTACAATAGATCTTTGTCCTATAGGAATGCCGCCACTAGAGGGCACAGGTCGACACTTCTCTCCCCACTCATGATTGAGTATTTTTTACGAAGATGAGATATTGTCATGAATTGCTGTCCTGTTCTGTGTTGCAGTCATGTTTGCCTATGAGCAGTGCCTGCTGGTGCTTGGCCACCATCCTGACATATGGTATGAGGCAGCACAGTACCTGGAGCAGTCCAGCAAACTGCTGGCAGAGAAAGGGGTGAGAGATGAAACCTTTTTCACACTCAGATTTTATGTGAAATCGACAAAGACCTGTTGAGTATTTTTTGGAAAAGTCAAACATGGACACAAAACAGTTGTATAACACTTATAAATTTTTTTTTTTCTCTCAGGATATGAATAATTCCAAGCTGTTCAGTGACGAGGCAGCTAACATCTATGAACGTGCCATTGGGACTCTTCTGAAGAAGAACATGCTTCTGTACTTTTCATTTGCTGACTATGAAGAAGTGAGTGCCCAGGTGCTTATTCAGTCGTAACCAAGACGGTGAGAGACACAGGGACTTATCAGCATATTTCTTTTTGCCGTCCTCACAGAGCCGCATGAAGTACGAGAAGGTCCACAGCATCTATAATAAACTGTTGGCCATTGAAGACATTGACCCCACGCTGGTCTACATCCAGTACATGAAGTTTGCCAGGAGGGCGGAGGGCATCAAATCAGGTCGCACCATCTTCAAAAAGGCCCGGGAGGATCCACGCACACGCCACCATGTTTACGTGACTGCAGCACTGATGGAGTACTACTGCAGCAAGGTGAAGACACATATAATCACATTTAGTTTATGTATGGTGTGACCAAAATCAATCTTACATTGTTTTTTAATAAACTCTTTTCATTTTTCCCGACAGGATAAATCGGTGGCTTTTAAGATTTTCGAGCTTGGTTTGAAGAAATATGGTGACATTCCAGAGTACATACTGGCATACATTGATTACCTCTCACATCTTAATGGTAGGTAAAGTGTAATTAAAGGCACAGAATGTAGGAAATATATTTTCTTTGCTATTAATCCATTAATCTAAGACATTGTTACAAGGATATTGCTTTACATCTAATACAAATGTTTGTTGATGACATTTGATTCTATAAGGAAGCAGTGTTGTTTTAGTATCAGCTGCGTCATACTGATGGAAAAAAAATGTGCTTCTTCTCTCTCCAGAGGATAACAACACCAGGGTTCTGTTTGAACGTGTCCTCACCTCAGGAAGCCTGTCACCAGAAAAGTCAGGGTAACGTCAAGTATTTAAATAAGTTGTCGTAAAAAATTGATATCTCCAATGATGTTCGTTCACTTTGATTTGTCTTTCGCTCCTCAGTGAGATCTGGGCTCGGTTCCTGGCGTTTGAGAGCAACATAGGAGACCTGGCTAGTATTCTGAAAGTAGAGCGCAGGCGTTTCACTGCCTTCAAGGATGAGTATGAGGGCAAAGAAACGGCTTTGCTCGTAGACAGATACAAGTTCATGGACCTGTATCCCTGCTCTACCAGTGAACTCAAGGCCCTTGGATACAAGGTGTGTATTTTGCCCTTTGTTGAGGGAACAAAATGCATCTCTTGCTGCCAAAACAGTTACCCAGAGCAAGCTTTTCTATGATATTTAAACATTTTCAAATGTGTGTTTGCAGGATGTGTCTCGTGCCAAACTGGCAGCACTACTTCCAGAGACTGTGGTGGCGCCCTCTGTGCCTACACTGAAGGATGAAGCTGACCGTAAACCTGAGTACCCCAAACCTGACACCAATCAGATGATCCCCTTCCAGCCACGTCACCTTGCCCGTATGTAGTCCTTAGCTGCCCGAACTCTTCCCTCAAATCCACTACATTTTATGATACATCAGTGAAACCCTGTGTTTGAGACTCATGCCCATCACACAACATCATTAGTCTTTATATGTGTTGACATCTTTTTTTGCTCTCTCTTCTACATTGACTTGACGC
The DNA here is from genome assembly GCF_002814215.2 of Seriola lalandi dorsalis. NCBI lineage: Eukaryota > Metazoa > Chordata > Actinopteri > Carangiformes > Carangidae > Seriola > Seriola lalandi. Next base: position 267,171 of record NW_019525510.1, read on the forward strand.
ATAAAAAGATTCATCTTTGATGCAGCCTCTTGTGTTTCTCCCCACAGCTCCAGGTTTACACCCTGTCCCTGGTGGAGTTTTCCCAGTCCCTCCAGCTGCTGTTGTTCTAATGAAGCTGCTCCCTCCGCCTACATGCTTTACTGTGAGTAGCAGCAGCTTAATGCTGCCAAGCTCATATTTACTGGTAATGAACAAAAAAGGAACGCAGCAGGGGTTTTTTTCTGCTAGGACTCAAAGAATCTGTGATTGTGTCTTGCTGCAGGGCCCCTTTGTTCAAGTGGATGAGCTCATGGAAACTTTTAGGAGATGCACACTTCCTGAGAGTAAGTTGCTTTTGTCAGCACTTCAGAGGAATCCAGACCAGAATGTCTGTTTTTAGCCACACTAGCAACGTGGCTCTGGTGATGGAAATGTCAGTCAGATGGTCGGTCACCTACCCCACGATTGGCCCAGCACTGGTCCAAAGTAAACTCATTGTGTTAAGATGTTATTCTGCCCCCTATTTGACCTGTTACTGATGCATTTTCTGTCTTTTTAGCTGTTGATGCTGCTGTAGAGCTGATCACTGGCAGACAGCCCGATGCAGGAGGGGAGGGCAATGGATCCATGGAGAACCATGCTATTGCCAAGTCACTCAAGAGGCCTAATGCAGACTCCGATGAGGAGGATGACAAAGGAGCTGTGGCTCCGCCCATACATGACATCTACCGAGCACGCCAACAGAAGAGGATTCGATAAAATAAAACAGAGTGAAACCAACAAGAATGTAATCTTAGTAGCTGGTCATATGGGGTAAACGTACATGTCCATACTTCAGAGTGTCTCACAGATTATACATCCTTTGATGTCTGTACAGAAGACGAGCATACATATACACAAACTCACACAGTCGTACATACAGTATGCACACTTGGGTGTTCTTGTGGCTTTTGTTTGTTAACAGTTTTTATTTTTAAAGACTGACCATTATACTGTAAAAAATTTTTAATTCAACTGTTCATTTTGGCACACAGTTCGGTTTTGGCCTTGTGATCTCCCAGTGATGGCAAAGTGGAATTAAGCTTTTTTAGATAACTGGAGGAAACACAGTTGTTTCAATAAAAGTGGGGGAAAAAATCAACCATATTTGCTTTGTTTTTGTTTTTTGACTTGCTTTATGCTTTAATCCCACCTTTCTCTGAGTGGACATTTTATTAAGACATCTTTAGCACAGCAATGCCAGGCCTTATTATTGCCACTAGATGGCAGTATGACGCTTAGTTGTTGGTCTGAAAGGTTCAATCATCGGTTGAAATAATCTGATTCTCTCTATGGAGGATAACAGAATCTCAGGTTTAGCATTATCCACTTATTATCAGAAGAAGATCATTTTGAAAATGGTCTGTAGTTGAGCAAAGAATGTGTGCTGCTGCATTGTGGCTATGTAAAACAAACAAACAAAAAAATATATGTTTATTGTAGCTGTGTAAAAAAAAAAAAAAAAACCCTCAGAATTAGCTCTCCAATCCAGGCAGTTCTTAAACTCTACTTCATATAAAAACATACAACTTACGTAAAGAATGTTTTTTTAATATTTGCCAGCTGCTGGTTTTCACATTGTACTGATTGCACCATTATTTGTCTGCCCAGCACAGCCTTTGTTCTGAGCATGAGGCAGCCTATCTCACCTATGAGTCTATTCACAGGTAACACTGTGACATGAAACAGTTTCCACAGAACATTAGTCTACTGCCACATAATGAAGTCTGAATTCTATTTTGAAATTTGCATTATTTTAGAAGTCTCTGCCTATTGCTCTTAGAAACTAAAACTGACTGTAAAAAACAAAAGCATATATCTATGACAACGTCTTTACTTTTGTGGTTGTTTGTATTCAATAGTTTCTGAATGATAAACGTGAGAGAATCATTTGTTTCCTTTAAAGTGTTTTAGTAGAGCTCCCCACCAAGAGGACCTGTCAAAGAAAGTAATTGCATGGTTCTTTCTGGTTTTTCGTTCTAGTTTTGCTCTCTAGTATCAACAAAACTACCTGAACAAAAGGTCTCGAAAGGAAAGTACCTGTCATTTTTTCATTACAATTGATAAGCTACTGTTTGCATTTCAAACTCTGGACTCTTGAGATGTTGAGATGAAAGCGTGTGTGTTTTGGCTGGAACTTCTTAATGTAAACAATGACAGAATATGAGAAAAGGAAAGGGGCTTTCATAAACATTGAACTCAAACATTATTTCCAAAACTATGTCTTTATTTTAGAGATACACAGTGTGTGTATGGATATCAGTTTTTACAGCTTCATTAGTTGACAGAGAACCTAAAGACCACTCTCAGTAACACATATGGAGGTGACTGTATTTGCAACTGTATTTGATTTATTTGCTTGTCTTGTGTTTAAGTAGGATTGGGCCATAAAGCTCTGTCTCAAAATGAACACAATATTGAATAATATTTGTGTTTGATAGACACATTTCTGGACAATCCAGATGGAATTTCTTTTCTTTTTATCAGCACATACACATTTTGTGTCTCCAATGAAAAAAGGGGTAACCTACATGTTTGAATGAATTTCAGCTGAATTTTATCAAGACCTGGCAAAATATGTGTGGCTTAAAGTTAGTCCTGGAATGCTTCTGTCACCTGGAGATGCGGAAGCGATTTCCTCAGGTGATTAGAGAGGGGCACAAAACCTTATTTCAAACAGAACCTTGAAAATGCAGCTAAAACGCAGCTATGGTTAAGGTTTTCAGTCAAAAATAAATAAATAACAAACATCTGTTTTGCTGATTTGTAGCAACAAACACAAACCCCTAGAGGGCTGATTCTCATGAATGCCTCTGACTGTTTACTACAGCACATCATTAGACTTTCAGATTTCCAGGTTCAAATTTCCGTTTGATGGTTCCTCAGTCTGTGCATCGCACTGTATATGAGAAACCACATGAACAGACACATTTTCATATTCTAACATTGTTCCTATTGCACAAGCACAGAGAATACATCCATTGAAAAGTGACATACAGACTTGTCCTTACTGGCTTGCAGACACAGAACGTCATCAAGACGCATTGCAGTGTGAAAACAAAACAAAAAAAAAAAAAGCTTTCAGGAACACATGGTTCTCTTTGTCGTTCTGGGAAAGTAACAGTCTCACATATAACTGGCAGTCATTTCATGTTAGTGTCCTGCACCAAAGAAAAGATTTTTTTTAAACTTAAGACATTTAAAAAGTAAATATGTCCTTAAATATCGCAGCTTATTAAGAGTCTCTACAATTAAAATTCACATTCTTTTTCAGTAGTTTAAACAATTTACATACAAGCAAAGAAAATCCACTTACTATACCGCACATCATCGTATCAGATTTTTTTCTTACATCTATGTCTTTTTACATTATGATACATGATTTCTTTTTTAACATCTAATAAATATTACTGTAGCAACATGTTGATACTGGACAATCTATTTCCAAAGTACTGAACAAAAATCTCTGGATGGCCTTTATAAAACTGTCCCAGCAGCCGTCTCTTTTCTCTGGCGCAGAGTTTCGGGTCCTCGTGGACTGTCCGGAGTAAGGACCAAAGTTCTTCTTTGGTGGTTTTCTGTGCATTTTCTGAATAGGCCTTAGCACTCAGTCTTGTGCAGTATGTCGACCCTGCAGTAAAGAGGGATGGAGAAGCAAAAATTAAGAGTAGGAAAAGTTTGGTCGCACAAATAAGAATATGAGATAAAAGGAAAATGTGCAAACCTGTTATCATATCTGGATCCTTCCCTTTCACAATGTTCACTATTCTGTCACTGACCATCTTGTGCAAGGAAACAGGAATCTGGTGGGAAGAGAGCAATAAAAAAAACCATTAAGGTTCCATTTACTTTGACTTAACGATCCAACATTAATATGAATAAAATGTTTGTTTAGTTTGTAGCTGTCTGTGATCTCACAAAGTCAGACACGTGATTTATGAATTCTCTCTCCAGTAATATCCAACGTCTGATTGGTTACAAGTCTGCTTCTGAACAGCCCTTGTAAACAGCTTTTTATCTACTCTGCGCCTAAGGTCTCTTGCAGAGATTGCTACATCCCTCCTACAACAACAAATGCACACGTACACACACTGGGAAAGAGGAAAATTAGCAGCACTCACTTTGAAAAGATCACAGTGGTTATCCATCATGAACAGAACCATCAAGTCCACCTTTCCTTTGGAGAGTCTTCTGCTGTAGACGATGGCACTTGAGAAAGACCTCTTCACCGCCATTCTGTTCTCAATCTGACAGAGGATTATTTAGAGTTAATAACAATCTAACAAACTCATCTTCAGAGACACACAAGATGCGCACAAGTGCCCACCTCTTTGTGCAGTTTGACCTCCTGTGGTTTGGCTGCAGTGGCCATGAATCTCAGCAGTCTGCGTAGCTCCTCCCTGCTGCGAGAGTCCTGCAGCTTCAGGCTCAGCTGCAGAGCCTCCAGAGCTTGCTCCTGCTTGCCGTTCACTGACAAACAACCACAGAAAATACAAGGATGAAAATGCGAAACTTGATCAAATTAGTTTTTGTGATTATAATGTATTTGAAATAGCCCTCCTGAAAACAACAGGGTACCTAAGAGCCCTTATAGCTCCTCCTCTTACCGAGTAATTCCGAGATGCCAGAGTGAATGTCGAAGACGTGGTTGCTGAGCAGTGGTGCCTGTTGTGTGTGTCCGTAATGCTGAGCCAGGACCTCATAGAGCAGCCTCTTACACTGAACCACGTCGTTTGCACAAGCAGCCAAACCTCGACTGACCTCAACCACTAGTTCATCAGGCAGAAACTCCAGACAGTCCACTGCCCCTGACATCCACTCATCAGCCCTGAGGGGGGAGGGAAGTAGTGTGATTTTAGACACAGACAGCAGATTGAACAAAGTCAAGCGAGTGAGAGATACAAATAAATTCAGATAAGCTCTTGATCTTCAGTGTTTTAGAGACAAATTGTCTGTTTCCAGCAAAGTAACAGATTTCTTTTTTTTTAAGTCTTTTTTCAGGCATTTTTGCCTTTATTCTTCTGATAGGACAGTGAAAGAGAGAGAATAAAGTCAGGCAGAGAGAGAGAAAGAGTGGACTCGAACCCATGGCCGCTGAGGTTAGGACTAAGCCTGTGTGGTACACACCCTACCACGTTAAAACCAGGCTTGAATTATTTTTTTATTCATGTACGTTACATATAATCAGAGATAAAAATAATCATTTCATCATGATTATTTGCTCAGGCAGAGGTAGCAACACCACATTATAAAACTATACATACTATAGACTACACGCTATTATATCCAGAAGTTGCGTGCAGTGGATTAGGATTGACAGAAATATGGATTTGAATAAGAAAATTTACTTTTATAGCAGACAGTAAAACTGTAAATGCTTTTGAGGACTTACTGGGCTTCGCTGAAGGCCTTGAGGACCTCTCGGTCTAGGTAGCTGGATGTGTACAACAAGTCTGGGTCACTGTCTGTGCCATGCAGGGGAGCCCGAGATGCGTCCTTGCCCTCTAATAAGTTCTCCAGTAGGGGGAGCTCTATCAGCTGCAACAGCCTGAACACTGCCTGCTGGTGCCACACCTCATCCACACCTGTTAAAAGTCAGAAGTGTCTTAGGTGCACAAATACACAGACACACATTTACTGCACACAGCCGGTCCTGTTTTACGTCATTCTCCTGTGTCTCATCAGACAGAGGACAACTTACGCTCTTGTGAGAGGCCGAGGTTGATCATCTGAGGGGTGATGGTCGAGCCCAGGTTGAGGTTTCCCAGCACGTCCTCCATTGTTTTGTCTGTTGTTACAGGGGAGTGGGTGGAGTAGCCCAGCACCTCTTGACTGAAGAGTAACATAATTACAGCAATCAGTGCAAAATGATTGAAGAGAGAAAAAAACAGACTTATTACAGGAACAAATGTGGCGTCAGGCTGCAAATGTTTTCTAGTACATGTGATTCAGTCTCAATTTACTGCTGCTTTGATTACAGTCATTTCATATCAAACTGACAAAATAAATGTTCTATTTTCAACATTAAACAGTTTCTGATGACCATTGAATTGGATGTGAAGTTCTTCTTTTTTGTTTACATTGCATTATTCCCATTAAGACTTGACTCGGCTCATGCTGCAAACAACAAAAGCCTCACTGAAACTGCTTGAGCACATGGCTCATCTCCCATTAGGGACTTATAGTGTAGTCAAGCTTGGAGCTGTCACTCTGACAAAAACATCAGATCAGAAGGGAGCAAACACAAAGTCCTGAGGCCATGTGTTAGCAAGCATCCTGCCTGTCTCTGCTTTGTGCTCCACAGCCTCACTAGAACGTGACTCTCCAGCCACAAAGTGAAGGAGAATTGACTGACTGACACTTATTTGCTTTCTTGCTGAGAGTCGGATGAGATGTTTTATAACATTATCATGTCTGAACTGTCAATATGAAGCTACAGCCAGCAGCCAGCCACTCAGCTTAGCTTAGCACAAAACACCACAAAACACTACAACTACGAAATTCGAATACGCCAAGAAACCGTCTGTAAACAAAAAAATTGCTTTTACACTTCAGTTGCAGTATTGCAAACGAATGAAATGTAACATGCTACTTAGCGAGATTTAGAAGTTCCTTTGTTACAGAGAGGCGCTAGTTTCCCGCTATTTCCGGTCTTTGTGCTAAGCTTTATAATGACGGTACAGACACGAGAGTGTTCCTTCTCATTTCACTCTCACCAAGAAAGACAATAAAACATGTTGGAGCCAGAACCTCAGTGGTTTTCTATCTCTTACGTCTCTCTTCTAATATTATATTTAGATTTTGCTATTTAAGTTGGAATTTGAACTTAAAATTGTAATACTGGTAATGAAGGGGTTACTGGAAATGAATGGTATCAAGACATGTCTACATGATGGGAGTTCAAGAATCTCATGCTATGCCTCACTAGCTTTCAGAGGTTGCCAGTCTAAAGCCATGCTGGATTTTGGATTAACTCCTGGCTATCAGGAGAAAGGAGAACAAAGCAAATCAAAAATGAGATCTGAAGATGTTGTGACATGAGTCTGTACCTTTCACGTGACGGACTATAGCTGTTCTTGTTCCTGTTCATGCTCGGTGAGTCATAGCCGCTCTCGATGGTACTAGTGGAGTGAGAGTTGGCGTTGGTCAGCGATGATGAGGAGCTGGTCGCCGGGCTCAGGAACCTGTACAAACTGCAACTACTGTCCTCAAACGTTGCCCTCTTCTTTTCCTTCCCAAATACTTTAATGCCCACGGGCTCAAACACCCTCGAGTCCATCAGGGCCTGGCAAAGACGGACGGCCTTGTAGCGAGGCACTGCCTCATCACCAAAGAAACGGTTGAGGGTGATGTGTGCCAACACCACATCCACTGCCTCTGCGCCCAGGAAGCAGTCATGGTAGGACTTGAGGTTGTGGCGCCGGCGCTTGACCTCCACATGAGTGTGGAGATTGGAGATGATGCTGCTCCAGATATAAGTGGCCCGGAAAGGCTTCCCAGCCATGCCTTGTCCTGATGGAGGAGGACAGGAGAAAATCAGTGGATGGAAAAGGAGGCCTGAAGTGGAGGTGATAAACTCTTTAAACAACCATGAAAAAACTTCCTTGACATTTCATAATCACAGTTCACAAGATTCATAATTCAAATGCTGCACAGATTCCAACTAACTGGCAATGACAATAGCACTTAGAATACTAGTGGCTGAAAGGATTAGTTGATTGGTAAATCAACCGAAAATGTATCAACAACAATTTACTTTCTAATCAAGTAATCATTTAAATAATTAATCAACAAATATTTGCAAGTTGGAAACTTCTCAAAATGGATTTCCTGGTTTTCTGTGGGTTATATCATTGTAAATTTAATATTTTCAGGTTCGGACCACTGGTCAGACTAAACCATTGATCAGTTAATGAGACAAATAATCACATAATTAACAAAAGCAACAAGAAAAAACAGGATGAAAGTAAACTTTTATACATGCAGACGCTATAAAACCCCAACACAACTAACTCAACTTCCCTAAGCACTAATCCCTTTGGTGATCCAGTTGTCCACAACTGTCTCAGCTTTGTCTATTGTCTGAGTAATTTCTCAGAAACTACAGAGAATTGTGCTTTCTGTCTTCACCAAACACACACTCCCTGTCCTCTGTGTATCGTCACATAATCTGAATCTGGATTTGAGTTACTGTACGTGGGTGTAACAGCGCAAGGTCCAGGATCAATGTATCCCATTGGTGTAGTAGCCAAACCCAAATCCTCTTTTGAGGCCTGCTTGTGTGCAGTATTGAAAAGCTTAATTTTAATTCAATTGACATGTCTAACGTTTAAGAATCAAATACTGTAGTCAACAAAAGCATCAAATGTGCCTGATGTACCATAACAGACACCCAATGCAATCTTTGTACACAGCCGGCGACACTCAGATCACATGCACAAGGAAACAGAGACAATGATCATATTGTGAGCCTTCTCTCACAAGAGATATCCTAATATCTTCCTGTTGTGTTTTCCACTGGATGGGCTGCATTGCTACTAATACAGGTGCGTAAAGCAGTAGGTGGTTCATGCAATCAAACACAATAGACATGCTCAAAACTCCATCAAGTTTTTTCTCAACATAATCTAATCTGCCTGTCTTTGTTAGATTGGTCTTTGTTGATGGAAAACGATTTGTGTCATTCACCGCGAGCCAGACCTATGAAACAAAGTTAAGCTGGCCTTAGTGAGATGTTACTGTGGCTTTCATCTCACAACAGGAAACATTTAAAGCCGGTTGAGCAAATGCTAGGGGAGGATCTGAGAGATTCACTAAGGCCAGAGGCCATAAATCAGGCGCCTGACAGCAGCAGCCAGGCTCCATGTCATGATAACACAACATGACAAATACAATTAGTGACCCATCTGTGAAACTTGAAAACAAAAACACCCGGGAACAGGACAGCGGTAAGCAGATGTTCGCCCACTCGTTTCAGAAAATACAACAACTCATTGAGAGAAGGGGAAGGTGTGCTGTAGGTATCTTGGTGATCTACTGATTAATGAGACGCATCTAAGTCAAACTGTGTGTCCCTCTGGGGGAGAAGAAACTGTGCTGAACTGGAGATTTGCATATCAGGGAAGAACAACAGGAACAACAGCAGTTGTTCAGAGAAGAACACCTTTAAACAATTTGCATGAATAATAGGAAGACAATTCAATCAAATATTTCCTTCATTGCAACCAGAAATTTTAATTTGAGAAGATATCCTCAAAATAAATAGAAGTAGCCTACATACACAAGTGCCGACTCTGCACTGCTGAGTCGGCACTGAGCACAACTAATGTCAAAGAAGCCAAACGCTCTTATTAGGCTATTATAACTGTGTGTGTGTATTTTTTTTTTTTTTTTTTACAAATATCAGTCAGTGCACTCATTTTAAACTCACTGTAAATGCAGAACATAATAGGAATTATATAGGCCTACTTTTTGAACAATTAGTAGAAGAAACTGCATTATCAGAATAAAGTCCTTGATTTAGGAGTTAGGGCAGGACCATCTGGAGAATCCCAGCAGGGGTCCCTGGATTACCAGTCACACAATAAATCCGGATCTGATCAATATCCATTAATGCTTGTTCAAAGAGGTACAAAAAAAAGGAAAAAAAAAAGTTGGGGTCAGGCGGGGGTCAAAACAATCCTGGGAACCCGGCTCTGCTCTGTCACCTCTTGTTGCTTGCGCCAGGCAGAGATTTGAGCCCAGTTTGCATAGCTGACGCCATGTCTGCTTCCTTGTGACTGTAAAAACCCATCAGGTAGACTGTGGCACGATGCAAGAGGGAACTGACCTGCGTTTCAGCCAAGGACAACAGTGCGCCGTGTGTTTGCACACATCAGTGGAGGTAAATAATCGCATAGGGAGCAGCGCAGTTAGCACAGGGGATACCCCCCCCCCCCCCCCCCCCGGTAGATACAACTCCCTAAACCTGAGCTAGTATTATCACTGCAGCAGTGAAGCCAACACACGTGAAAATAATATTATATGAATAAATAATATAAGTTTAACCTGCAACAAGCACAAATCTACTCACTTCAAGCAATGAGAACGCACTGTGGCACCATCAGACCATTTGCAGCAGGTTGATAATAGCCGGCGGCAGACACCTTCATTCCTCCAGCATGCTGACACTAGTGAGATTTAACCGATCAAGCCGCGGGACACAGTATGAACCCGTATGAATTTGAACCCTCATATCCTGTGCGGTATATACTGTATATCGTGGCCTATAGTCTGCCTGTGTTTCAACATCAACACTGCACTGCTGAGTCGGCACTGAGCACAACTAATGTCAAAGAAGCCAAACGTTCTTATTAGGCTATTATAACTGATCTACAAAGTATAAAGTGGTTTATTAAACTTGAATAAAGTCATTATTATAAACCCCTTTACAAAAGGTGCCTCATAATATTTTTCCTATACTTTCAGCATGCTTGGAAAAAAACGATGCTTGAATTACAAACATGACCAAACAAAGGTGACATAAACACATAGACATATTTTGGACAGAGTGAATTTAGATTAAAAACAACATCCACTTTTAAGCAGAAACATTTAGCATTAGACCACACTTTCTATTAGTACAATTAGTATCACAAATAGTCTAGTCTACATCAATTCAGTGTGGCACATTCTTTACCTTCAAAATGACCAATAGTTTCTGTCAAATCTAAATCAGCAACATGAGACATGTGAAAATGTCATTTCTAAAATGCCATCAACACAGCAGGTTACAGAACTAAATAAGGCGGGGAAAATTATTTCAAACAAGACAAGAAATCAACACCATCTAGTATATCATGTTTTAGCAGCAACAAGTGATTCAAGTGGTTTTACCTGGTGTTCGGTGCATGAAAACTTCCTCCAGTGACAGTAAACACAGCCATCCAGACCTTGTCCTCTGTCTTCAGTTCTCAACGTGACGCACGCAACTGACTACATTCTGCCGAAACCGTCCCCTCCCACTGCAATACATTATTCATGTCCCAATCACCGCCCCGCCCGGAGATTCACATAATAATAATGACCGCACTGTTTCCCACCAACTTTTACATTTAAAGTAGATAATATCTACAATGGTGCAACCAAATCATGGTTTCATCCTAACGCGTACGCTAGGCCGAATGATTTTCTTTTATCACATACAATCATTAAACCTAATACAATGCTGCAGAGTAGCCAAAGGTAATGCTCGTTAAATATTCTCATCGGTTTTTAACAATTTTACTGCTAAGGTAAAAGACTTTCAGTTTAAAGGAAATGCTAAAAAAAAAAAAAAAAAAAGATCCAGGAAGTTTTCACATAACCTTTCACTCACCAAGTCACACCCTTAAAGCCTACACTGTAAGTGAATGGAGTCTGATAAAGACATGAAGTGTTTCACAGAAGAGAAGAAAAGAAAATGAATTATTGTAATATGAATTATCATTGTAAAATGGGCATGTTTTGTTAACCTTTTCCTCATCAAAACATCACTGGAGACAGAGTTTTGAGACATGTGACTGCAGGTGCGTCAGGTGTCAACACTGGCCCCTGATGCTATTCCACCACATCTGTTATCATCATCTTACACAGTCTCCAGACTGTTATCACAAACAAACACGCACACCCTGGAGTAACCGTGCATGAGCTGTAGTAGGGACAGATTTCATGAAGTCAGGCTCTAACCTGGTGCCTTCTTTCTTGAGGTGTAATTTGACAATGGAAAAGTAGTAAGCTGACACTGTAAACCCAGTGTTGGTCACTTGCTGAAAGGGAGACTGGAGGGAAGACAGCTATTATGATCGTGAGAGACAAGCATGGTGCAACGGGTGAGGCGTGTAACTGGGGCAGACCGGTTTGATTACTTCACCTCCTCCAATGTAGGAAAATGCTCTTTTACCCCAGGTGGAGTGAGAGCGTGTGAGCAGAAGTAAGAGGCAGAGAGAAATCTGTAGCCATGCAGCAGTTCCTTTCAAACCATTTTATTAAAAAAGGGAAACACCTTTCTCCTTCACAGACCGCTGAGCTGCTCTTGAGCAAGGCAGGTTTTCTCAAACAGGTCTGCATAGTGTGCATCTTCAAAGGGGCAATGATCTTACACATGAAGTTCTGTCTGCTCATCATAAGAAGTACTACTACTCAGTCCATGTAAGGGGGGGGGGGCATTTAGGAGGCAGGAAGGGTCTAATGAAAGATGCTAAAGTTGCATTATGGGAAATGTAAGATCTAGTGTTTTTGGAATATTCTTAAAAGAAAAAAAAAATCTGTGTCTTGTGAGTCAACCAGTTTTTTGGAATCGCAATATTAAATTGTTGTGCACCCCTTTAAGAATACAAAACAGAGACGCACCCATGGCTGTGGGGTTTAAGATGCTGACCATGAACAGCAATATCTGTGGTTGGAGTCTGGCTGAGAACCAGTGTTGCATCTCTCTCCTGACGTTATCTAATAAAGGCATAAAAGGCATCCAAAAAAGAGTTGAATAAGATCAGAACCTTTTACCTGGACGGCTAAACACAGGGGCAAGAAGGATGAAATGAAACACTACTATTCCAAAACCGCCAACCCTTCATTATAAGCACTATAAGACTTACATGACTTTAATGACAATTAAAAGCTGCTCAAGTAAAAGCTCTTTTCCCCTCCATAAAAATGAATATCACATCAGAATGTGAACTTGTTTGCATTGAATCACATAAGTAAACACTACTCTTCACCTCAAACTAACTAAAGCAACATTTTCTAATAATAACAGTCATTACATCAAAATTCCAAATTCCACTGAATTCATAGGAGCTCAGCATAAGTTGCAGCAGGAACTAATGTATGAATAGACTCACTCACCTTTTCTGTCTCTGTAGATGTTGTTTATAATATTTATGGAGCCATCATATCCGCACACAACAAAGGAAATGCACGCCTTGCTTTTAAAAGAAATGCGACTCGGTGCCAAAACTGGTTTTACAACTCTTCACATGAATGCACCGCCGTCGGATGTTCCTGGTATTTTGTCAACTCGCCACAAAGCTGACGATGAAACTTCAGTAGTGAAGAGTGAAACATGCTTTACACTGACACAGAAAATGAGACGGAGAAAGAGTGAGGAGAGGGAGAGGGAGAGAACACTCTGGTTAATACAATCAGAAATTCTGGTCCACAAGGTCAAAGCAATATTTACTCTCCTGTTTCTCTACATTTGCCTGGAAAGCCCTGCATATTTCCTTTTCTTTCTCCTTCATACTTATCGGTCATGCAATGTTAGTCAGGTAATAATTTGTTTACAGTTATGACGATGACAAATATCCTCAGGAATTTTCTCCAGAAACTTTTATGCAGAAACTGTATGAAGCATTTCTGTGACTGTGGAGTTGTTGGTTGAGATCCTTTGATAAAACTGAAGGTTTCCTGTAAATGAGAAAAACTCATGAGCAAGACTCTCAGTCCCCAAATGCCAGTGGTGGAAGAAGTACTCAAATCCTTCACTTCAGTAAAAATGCAGATTGCACAATGTAAAAATGTTCCATTACAAGTTCAAGTCCCACATTTAAAATCATACTTCCTTAATTTCTACAGCCATTTTGGCAACAAAATGTGCTTAAAATAAAAGTAGGCCTACTAATTCTGCAGGAACAGAATACATTATATTGTTAATACCAATGCATCAGCGTGTAAATAGCATCTTATTGTTGTTGCTGGTTGAGGTGGAGATTGTTTTAACAACATAGGTCATGAGAACAAATAGAAACAAAAGGCGAACCCACACTTTAGACATGAATCTGTATGCATTTTTTTTTTTTTTACTATTCTCTAATCTTTGCTTTTTGTGAGGTATTGTAACATTTTGTAGCATATTGCTACATGTTAATCTTTTTAAGTACCGCTTTTTGTAAAAGATTACGAGCCAAAAAACATGTAGAAGCAACTGGTTTACTATTTAATAGTGAATTATATTTTATAATCTCATCTCATTTTTCTTTATGTTAAAGTAATGACGAATAAAAAGTAAATGGCCACTAAGGCTGTCAAAAAGTATTGTCATAATTGGAAACGGAAAAAATCATGCAATGTATAAGTATCTCAAAACTGTACCTATGTATGGTAAATTTAGAGTAAATGCTTAGTCACTTTCCACCACTGATAAATGCACAGATGCAGATGTTCAGTTGTCAGTGGAACATGCCAGGTTAGTCTGTGCAGCTGCCAGACTGAGTATAAATCTGTAACTCTGCCTTCCACAGATTCCTGCTAAGCACCCTGCAAGTGTGTACTTCACGCAGTACATTAAGTTTTACTAGGGGGCATTTCCAAAACCAATAGGCCAGTTTCTGTGCCCTTCTCACATACTCATGCTGCCTCAAGGGTCCTCTCAGTCCGTCTCCCACATATGCAACAATGCAGTGCATTAAAATTCATATGCTTTTCATCTGGAGAGCAGACGTTCAGTATCTGTCTTTACTAGTTGTGCCCGTACTGGAATCCCAAACGCTTGCCGCCCTCCGCCCCCGTTCCTCTCCAACTCCAAAGGCCAGAGGACAGTGGCTTTCCTCACAGAACTGTCGCTGCAGCACAGAGACACTTTTGTTTTTTTGGCGGTTGCCAGTAATTTTGCATTGTGGCTGGCCTGGCTGGACAATCATATTTTATTCAAAAGCCCCGAGACCCTTTCAGACGACGTCTGAAGTCAGCCACCCATTCACAGTGAATAGTTTGGTCATGAGAACATGGTGGGCGAGCATAACGGCAAGTTTTTTTTGCCTTGCTGTTACCTCCCCCCCAGAAGGATATAAGCCAATATCAACTGCACACTCCAACAAGCAGGTGAAGTTGAACACTAACTGGCCCAATTTGTTGGATCGCTGCCACTATTTTAGAGTTGTGGATTGCAGGATGTATTGCTGACGCTTTTAGAAGTGAACAAAACATGGGGCTTCGTGTGGCGTAGTGGTCTAAGCAGGCGCTCCATGTGTAGAAGCTACAGTCCTCGCTGCAGTCGGCCCCGGCTCGGGTCCCGCATCGGACGGCCCTTACTGCATGTCATTCCCCTTCTCTGCCTCCCCATTTCCTGTCTCTCTACTCTCCTGTCAAATAAAGGCATAAAAAGACCCAAAAAATATACTCTAAAATCCCGTGTAATGGAGCAAATCATACGTAGCAAACATCCTTGGTACACAGTCATACACAGTAACTTCTAAAATCCAATGCAATGTACAAATAATACGCAGAATCTCCTGAGTGCTTACATGCAACAGTCTATCCCTCCGTGTCCACAATAAAGGCAGCCATTAGCATTTAGATATGCATGTCCTAGGTACACTCTGGTTAAATATTTCTGCACATAACGATTTTGTCCTGTGAGGTTTAAAAGAACTGAATCCTGAAGTTATACATAATTTTAATACTTTATCTTTACTTCAGGCCCCATCAGAATGTGATTTCAATGAGAAAATCTTACTCATTACTCATTTCCCTTAATTTACTGATTCAGCAATGAAGATGTATTTGTCAAGATTTTTTTTGCATTAAAGTAGCCTGTTGTAGATCTGCAGAAAAACCTTCTAAGCTAGGATTTTTGTGCTACTACAGCATTTTCAAAATCTGGTGCATCACATAGCAAAAACAAAACATCTAATACATGCGGCACTTTATTTACAAACTGCATCTTTAAAGAACAAGATTACTTTGATAGCATAAAATTGGTAACTGACTTATAAAGAGTCCATTTTTGAAAATTGTGAAAAAAAAAAAAAACAATGAAAAAGTGTCTTAGAAACTGTAATGAACAAGAGAATATAACAATATTTACTTCTGTGAAAAATATATATCTATTTGTCATAAAATGTGGGCTATGTCTGTAAAGGAGTATAAAGACAACTTTTATTTATTTCATTTTACCCTCAGATAATTCAAGGTAATATTTGATTAACAAAATTCATAACAGCAGTACTGGAACTGCATTCTCATGACTCGCATCTCATAAGCAAAGGGGTGTTTGAAGCACAAAAGTTAAACCACAATATAGATACAGCTTATAGTTACTACATTTCTCCTTCAGAGAATTGCTGCAGTTCCCACCTCCCTGTTCTTTTATACAAAATGTACATTATATATAGGTTGGCACTCCATTACGAAATGGATGTTTTACAAACAGTATATAACTACGGTTATATATAATATATAGAGATTTTTTTTGTACAATATATCAACTCTATGTGAGCCTACTTATCAAATGATTGATGAAGGCATGTTATAACTGTACGCAATCAGATTTCTGCATTTTTATTTGCTGTGCTCTACTTCCTATGCCAATTGCTTTCTATCTAGTGCATATTCACTGGTTATGATTTGGTATTTAACTAAAAAAAAATATATTTAAAACAAAAAGAAAAAAAAAGAAAAACAACAATAGAAATCTATGAAAACACCCATAAAAAGTGGGCTTGTAACTACAAAATCCTACGAAGACTAGGAGAAGCACTATGTGAAAATCTTCCAAAAGGCTCCCAAAAGACAAGTCCTTGCCCTGTGTTGATCAGGTTACTGCTTTCTGCTGGGATGCCGTGATGCAGACCATAAACTTAACTGCTGTCCCACTGTTCACCTCTTGCCACTTTTATGCCACAGGCCCCCTGAACGTCTTTCAGGCGAGTCGACTGACAGGCCCCTGATTCAAATCTCTGTGTGGCTGGAAGGAGAGACTCACTCCGTCCTTATCTGGTGTCATTTTCACCTTGAGGCATCCTTTATTTTTAAAGTATTAGACTTTTGTTTTTTCCAGTCTTTTTTGTCAGGGATGAATCATCTGCAGGCCTGCTGCACTTGATTGATTAGCTCTCCAAATCGATCAAATAGCCCCTCTACCCAAGCTCCGTTCTGCAGACACTTCTGTACAGTTTCCTCCTGCCCCAGGTCCCCTGCCTGCACCCGCAGAGATGCAATCTGAGAGGGCAGAACCACAAACAGGAGTATTCATCATTATTCTATTAACTGAGCTTACAGTCTTTCTGAGTCACTTTGGTACATTTCAAGAATCATCCTAAACATTTGCAAAACATTAAGTGCATTTCTTGAAACAATTTTTACAAACAGCACCACACAGTATATTACTTGAAAAAGCCAGTAACTTGCTCCTTAGTTTATCTCTCAAAAGTAAATATTCACATCAATGAACATGTCAGTGCCATCAGAATGACAAGTCGTAGTGTTGTTGTTTTACACGTAACAACTTATGCAATGAACCAATACCTTAAAGTTTTGGAAAGTAAGACTATTCAATAGAGAACCAGTATAATACATTTTGATCAACATGACATTTGAGAATGTAGGAAACAGCAGACAACTGTACATGATCATTTGCAATTTGTTCAAATGAATGGGAAGTTGCTTTTATGATGTACACAAGTAACTAGATGATGTGAAGGTTGAACAAGTTGTTTCGATTTTAGATTTTAATTGTGATCTGAGAAATGTACCAAAGTGACTTGTGGAAAACTGCAATACAACAGAAGCAGGCCAGAATGATAAGCATCAGAAGAAAAAGCTAACTATTACTGAAGAGTGTGTGTGTGTTTGTGTGTGTGTGTGTGTGTGTGTGTGTGTGTAAGACTTTGTCTCACCTCGTCCTTACACATGAGGTATGTGTGGTACTTGTAATGCTGTAAAGAGTGGTAGAGAGAGAACCACTGAGTTTTTTGCTGGTCCACTGTATACTCCTAGAAAAATGAAAAGCAAAACTTTAAAAACACTTCAAGCACATTTAAAAATTGGAATTTTTAAATAAAACATTATTCTAATAGGAAGACAATATGACAGGAGGGGGGACAGTGGCATCAGTTTTCAACAGGATGAAGCACAAATAATGACACTGTGCCCTCTGCTGGACAGATATTAAGAGTACACTGAATTTTACCAAAAAATTACTGTCTTACTTGTGGCACTTTGTTAGGCATCTTGTAGGGCTTCATGGTCTTCTTGTTGTAGGCCTTCCCACTGAGACGCACCTTGAAGGCTGGGGTTTCCCCATCCTTCTTCAGTTCAGTGACCACTGAGATCTCTGGGAAGCTGTCTAGAGCCGTCTAAAAGGCACAGAACAGTCAGGTTACTTAGCTTCATATACTGCAGTCAATGTGAACTTTTTTCTTTCCTTCTGTCATCAAAATGGATCAAGATTGAGTTTGTTTGTAGGCTTGTCTTTGAATTGGAAATAATGCTGATGAAACCAAATAAAAGTGTAGTGCATTTACAGGACATTGTAAAACCGCTTAACTCAGTTCACCTAACAAGAAAATTGCCTTTCTCTGCTTATGATTTGCCACAGTAACCGAACCTAACAAACTATTTTCCATTGCTTCTAAGAGACAACGCAGAGTGATTCTATTGTTCTTTGTATTTACTATTGCGTGACTGTGGCGTTTGAGTTAATGTAGTGAATGAATGAAATGGAGACATGCAGAGGTGGAAGACATGATCTGCTAAGTGTCTGATGGTTACTTGCTTCTGATTTAGAACATTATCGCCATCTCCACTTCTGTTGCTCAACCTGCCCTTCTCTTTCCCAAAGAACTCACCGTAAAACATAAATATGTAGTTTTGAAGACACACCCACCTTTAGGACTTGCCCTATGTGCAGTTTGTGAAGCAGGCGTTTCCTGTTGTCAGTGATCATCCCATCCACTCTTTTCATATGTGGCAGCAGCAACTCATCTGAAATAAGACAAATCAGTTTTGACCTATTATTAGGCCCCTCTAGCTAAGAACAAAATCTCAATTTCCAAAAATAAATCCACCTACCGTTTGCCCTCTCAAGTGCTGTCATCACATCTTCGTCTAAGGCAATGCTGATAAGCAGTTCCACAAAACTCTTGAATGTTTCCTTCATGGTTCGTGTGTTGAGGAACCGGGAAGCAAACGGCACCGGAGGGTTTAACTCTTAAGCGTGTGTGAATGTGCAAGAGAGAAAGGGAGATCAAGAAGGCATCGAGAGGCAGTGAGAGAGTGGGAAGAGGTTTAGTCCACAATCACATTAACTTTTACCCAAACTAGATTTAATGAGAAATGTCACAAGGCCTCTTACCATCATCTTCACCACCTTCTTCTGCAGATGATCCCGAGTCAGCAGGTGAAAACTCCTCCTTCCATTTCCTCCTCTTCTTAGGTGGGGGCTCTGCCCTTGGCTTAAGTTGTTTGGGTCTGGGCTTTTGGCTCTGGGAGACTGAGGAAGGGTTGGCGGTCAAGCCCAGCAAGGTTTTCACCTGAACACCCCTGGGTGGCAGAACCAAGAGAGTTACACCACTGAAGAGCCATGTTTAAAAATAATTCATTTGCATCAGCCAATACTCTTAGCGTACCTTAGTGAGTTCATAGGCTTGCAACGTGGCTTCCGACTACACACTCGAACATACTCCCTTTTGTTAACTGTGTCCAAGAACTTCACATACACCCTCTGGTACATGGTCTTGGCATCACCAAAGTATCCAAGATACTACACACACACACACACACACACACACACACACACACACACACACACACACACACACACACAAAGAAAAAAAAACTTTTTTGACACTTGTTCCACAGTAAACACACTTAATTGAATTATCAAAAACTCACACATGCATACATGGGTATTGGCCTGTCTGCTTTTACTTACACTGTTCGTGGCTGAGAAGACTCTCTTTCCATCTCTCAGCTCAGGCACAAACTTCTGCAGCAGAGCCTTCTGGACTTTCCAGATGGCTGGAGGTTCACTCCCTGCTCTCATTGTCACCTGGACACATGCACACGACAGAGTGCAGAAAAGGCTTCAGTATGCAAGCAAGAGTTGTAGTATAAGAATATGAAAGAGTGGTGTGTGTGTGTGTGTGAGAGCAGGTTTGGTATTAGTTTTATCAAATGGGCACCTTCAATGACAGATGTATCATTAAAATAAGGGCTTCTACAGTGCTACAAGGCAAGGGGGTTTAGTTCTGACATGCCACATTCAACATTTAACACAAGCACGCTCACCGAAAACAAAAATTCCCCATAAAGCTAAATTC
The DNA here is from genome assembly GCF_002814215.2 of Seriola lalandi dorsalis. NCBI lineage: Eukaryota > Metazoa > Chordata > Actinopteri > Carangiformes > Carangidae > Seriola > Seriola lalandi. The sequence goes on from NW_019525510.1 coordinate 287,246, forward strand.
TGCTGAACACCAACATTAATGTTCACAATTGTTCATTTTCCAACCATGTTGTTTTCAGACCGTACCTTCAAGTTTTCGATATCTTCATTCCTGACAACAAACTCGTCCCTCTCCCGATACATTCCCTCCCCTCCGCTGTCCGACAGTTCCTCATCAGTCAGTCCCTCGATGGCCACAGTCATCAACTGCACAGCCAACTGGCCTGGCGGGATCTCTTTGGAGTCGTCTTTGGCAGCAAACACAGTGCCTCCTGTCATGGTGTTTGTTGTTAGTGGCGGAGTGGCTACCTGCGGCAAACAGGTCTCGGTGACAGCGTGTGGCATGGTGGGAACTTGGTCTGGCTTCATCATCGATCCAGGGCTTTGGTTATCTGGAGAAGGGTTGTTTATGAGTATATGAACATGACAACTCTATTAGACTACACATGTGCAGATAATAAAGACTTTTCAGACAGTATTTGTTGAGGAAAGGGTTACACATCTAACTGAATATTTCTGCTGCTCGTTTGAGGTACTTTTGTGTGACAACACCCAGTGCAAAGATGAAAGAGAGAATGGACACCTAACTAGTCAGTAAGTGCTAAATGTAAACAGAAACGGACACTTATGAAGAACTAAAATCACCTTAATACCAACTACTATTACCTTTTTAGCTGTGGATAGTGGTAGCTTGTTAACAAGTATCTCCGGTTGGACTTTAATGTCTATGGAGCTGTACACAGACAATGTTTATGGAGTTTGCCCCTGGTCAGCTTCTTAGTCCTATTTACTTTTTTTTTTTTATCAGACAGTTTGTGATTTAAAGCAGTATTTTGCCAATTTTAGGCAAACATCTTGCATGTCTGCTTGTTTGTTTGACATTAACATTTTAGTATGTTGGCTCTCTTACGAGGGTTTACTCTTGTATTTAAAATTGTATATGATGCATTATAATCAAAACCCCAACAGATGAACAATAATATAAACAAGTGTAGGTTGATGCTCTGATAACATTTTAGCTCTTTACAAAGCTTATGCCGGGTGTTATTACCTGTCCTGGTTTTCCGATCTGAAGACTCATCCAGAGCCGAGAGTGCTGAGCTGATGCTGTTCCTCAGGGCCTGGTTCTTTCCAGTGTTCTCCTCTTCATCTGAGCTGAATGACGGCAGCGTTTCCAAGTTCTTTTGCAGATCCTCATCCAGGCGTTTCTGCTGAGAACTCGCTCCTTGACTGTCCTGGGGAATCAAGGGCCCTGGAAGAGTTTGCAGTTTGGGAGGCAAAGCAGGCAAAGTACATGGCGGTGGTTTGGACGACGTGCACGGCTTTCTGGGTCGACTGATAGTTCGTGTAGGACTTGCAGAGTACTGCTGTTTGGGGCCAGATTTGATGAAGTCAAGGAAGGAGCCAATGAAGCCAGTTTTGACCTCTGGCTGTTTCTCTTCCACTTCACGGATCTTCTGCCTGATTCTCTCCTGTTGTGGACAACCATCATACATACTGTGTGAGGCAGAAGGCGAGCTTACATCACTACCCCTGGAGTTTTGCCGCTTTGCCTGCCCACTGCGCTTGGCCGCTCGGGCCTGTCCACTCTCCTCTTCAGGACCACCTGGTTTGGTCAGGGTCTTGGAGCGAGCCTTCTTTTTGGGAAAGTCTTCACTGCCTGGGCACTCCATAAGGCCGTCCTCTGTTTTAATACACTTAGCATTCCCTTTGACTCTGCTCTGTAGACCTGAGGGATCATAAACCTGCCCAGCTAAGTGATAATCATTCTCAGAGCTCCCTCCATCTCCATTTGTGTTGAGCTCAGAGCTGCTGTTGTGGTGAACAGATTGACCCTGAGAGTCTGTGGCCATCTGAGCTCCATTTAGTGTCATGGTCAAGGTGTGGGAGTTAGTGTTGGTGATGATTGGCTGTTGTGCTGAGGAGAAACTAGGGGACATGTGCCTTATATCCACAGTCTGGTAGTGCCCTTTAGAATCAGCAGAGCTGGCCATCACTGCCATTTCAGCCTCAGCAGAGGATGCAGCTTTGACAAAGTCTTGTGGCGTGACGCCACAGGCTGCGACCGTGGCAGCCAGGATGTCATCAACATTTGACAAAATATTTCTGTCGTCTGCAAGTAGCATAGAATCCGGGAAGCAAATGGAGTTGAGAGCAAAGTGGTTCTTGGCATCATTTGAATGCTGATTTGCTGACTGGCTGTAGTGGTGTTTAGAAGAATCAGGGCATCCAGAGCTCTGTCCTGACACTACTGTGCCCTGCTGACTGTGGGTTTCAGTGACAGTGGGACCCAGTAGTTCCCGATCCATCTGAAGGTACTGGACATGAACAGGGCCCAGACCTTGGGGCTGTTGAATACTTTGCACCGATACTACCTTTGAGGGGTTTTGACCATGGTGGACAATGGGCTGCTGAAGCAGAATCATCTGGTTAGGTTCAAGGAGAACCTGAGAGCTGGGGACGGTGATAAATTGGGTGTGGGCCGCCGGGGTCTGGCTCTGGGACTGATTGTGATTCTGGTGGTTTTGTTGATGTGGCTCAGGGGATTTGAGTTGAAGAGGGTGCTGCTTGAGCTGTTCTGAGCTTAAGGGTACATGTGAAGATATAATACTGGAGTTTGTAGTCTTTGTGTTGGCAGTGTCCTGACCATTGGCACTGCTTAGATGAATGTGCTGTTGGCTCAGAGAACCCATTCTTTCATCCTTTACCTGTGCTGTGTGTGTATGACCCAGTCCCATGAGGTGGTCATCAGAACGTGAATTGCTCCGGATAACACTTTGTGTTTTGTGATGATCATCCATTTTTGAAACAACATAGATGACATTGGGAGCAGCCATGTTGTTGTCTGCTGCCGTACCCTCCATAGATGCCTGCTGGAGAGCTTCTAGCTCCTGGATAGGAAGCTCTTCAAGTTTCTGTTTGACATATGTTGGCTTTATGTCCTGTATTGAGGATCTGACGTTATTTTGTAAGGCTTGAGCAGATGAAGAGTAGGTAGGCAACGGTGCAGACAAAAGATATTTATGGGGCTGTGCTTGTTGCTGGGACATAGTGTCATGTGTTTTACCTCCCACTGAGGCTTGCATGAGGTTGTAGTCTTGTGTAGAACTAGATGTGGCCAAACTCCGCACACATGTGGGTGGGTAGGAGTTAAGGGATTGGTTAAGGGATTGTCCTGTGGCGTAGCTCTGAGACTGAGTAACCGAAGCTTGCCCCTGTGACTGAGATGTAAAAGTCACATTTGGGGCACCCTGAGAGTGGGATGTGGGGTAGCTCTCAGAGAGATTCCCCTGACACAAGCCCTGGACCTGGGCTCCATACTGGACCTCCTGCCCCTGGCTTAGGCCGGGACTGGAGGAGTAAACAAGAGTTTGACTAACAGTTGCCACATTACCAGACTGGCTAGAGAGGGAAGGTAGAGTCTTGTAAAGGGATGAGAGTTTGTCAGAGGTGGAACTAGAGGGCTGTGACTGTGTGTGGGGGGTGATATAGGTTTGAGACAGACTGCTGGACATTAGGCTAGGCAGCTGGACTGACTGCTGATTAGCAATCACTGAGTTCTGGTTCTGTCCTGGGGAGGAATATCGCTCCGATTCTGTCAGGTTCTGAGTGTGGCTGTGACTCTCTTCACCCCCAGCAGGGTGTGGAGCTAGTTTGGCAGAGCAGTCTTTAGCCTTCGGCACCGAAGTGGACGAATAAGCTTGAGTTACTGAGTCTGTTTTGGGTTGTGGAGCACCATTGACCCCTTGAGAGGAATCTACCCCAGTGGAAGGGCTGCAGGAAACTGGGGTGTGACGGGACGTGTCCTGCTGGTAGGACACATCCGCTTCATTGCCAGAACCAAAGTACCCTGGTAAGGAGTGCTCTGAATTGGGCAACTGCTCTGAGGCCGTGTGGCTGCTAGAAGGCCTCTGGTGGTGTTTGATCACACTACATTCACGCTGAAGAGCTCTTTCAATAGAGCCTGAAAAAACAGTGGCTCCATAGGGCTGTGTGGCACCGTGAGGGGCAGGCAGGGTAGAAGGTAGCAGGCTGAACTGGGGTTGTAGGAGGTGGGGGGCTGACTCCTGGGCCGAACGGTAAGTGGAGGACTGGACAGGCAAAGCAGAGCCCAAACCAGGGGTAGAGAGATGATTGAAGGCCAGGGCACTAGGAAGCACAGACTGGCTTGATTTGAGATGTAGGAGGGGGTCATGGTGAGAGAACAGGCCATTGGTGGAAGTGCTGAAGGCAGGATCCTGGAGAGCCAGGGAAGGGTTGGTAGCGTAACTCCTAGAAGGGTAGGCACCGGTGTGCTGATAGGACGACAGAGCAGCAGGCGAGGGAAAAGTGGCAGTAGAAGGCAGAGCACCAGTCAAGTACAGCTCTGTGGTGGAGGAGTTTGTACCTGTGTGGCACAGAATAGACAATATAAGGACAGGACAGGCAACGTGAAGGGACAGAATCTAAACAAAATTCAACATAATAAATAGAATTTGTATACACAAAAGATAACGGAAGTAATAGACAAAAATTTTAAAATACTAACCAATGGGTTTAATTTTGCTTACACTTATGTTAAATGACTTTTCATAAAAACAATTACAAAGACTAAATGAGTAGATGTGTTCTCACCAGCAGGCCATGATGGGGGTCTAAAAGGAGGAAGCAGTGAGGCACTAACAGGACCAGCCTGAAGGCTTCTAGACTCCATGGCTGACAGGAAGCTCATGATTGAGGTCTCAGAACTATTACTGTTTGAGTCAAGTGTTCCTGACAGTCAAAAGAGGAAGAGAGAGATGATCACAGAAAGAGACAATGTGAACAAAGGCATTTGAAGGAAATAAATTCAACAGCCTAAAATATTGCTAACCTAAATTGTTGGTTTTATATACTATGGTTTAAGATATTTACCTCTGAGTTTTCTCCACCCATAATACAATGACGGTGGAAAAAGTGGTACAGTGCTCAAAGCATTTAAAAATGGCACTGCTGAATAATCTTTTTGTAATACAAGCTGTTTTTGCTGAGGAAATTGTCCCAATTAAGCATTTCCAACATCTGTGGATTATCCAAATTAACAGGGGGCATGAAAGACACATTATGGATGAGTTTATCAAATATAATTTGATAATAATCACCTCTTCATTCACCTCCACCTATTTGAATGCAAACCTCAGCATATAAAACCAAAAGTATCTGCATAATTAGATGCCTCTAGCAGTAAGTAAGAAAGTAAGGATTGTTATATAGCTAAACGGAGTCCTTAAAGACATTGCTTACAGCATCCATAACTCACCTGCTGCAGCAGGAAGGTGTGATGTAGTGTAGGTGGGAAGCTGGTGGGTGGAAGTGTAGCTTTGCCGCTGGAGGAGCTCTGCATCAAGGTGTGTTGCACCATAACTGGGACTGTATGAACACAAAAACACAGGTGAGTTCTCATCTTCACGAGCAGAACAGCACCAAACCATGTATGAACAAGCAAATCGTGTGTCTTGACACACAACGCACCACTAAATACAGATTATAATGTGATTTAACTGATTCAAACTGTTCCCTTTTTCATCGCCTCCATTTGCAGTCCTTTCAACACTTTTTGCATTCACCGATTTCTGAAATAATAGCAAATGGCCTTGTCCGTTTATAAATGACAATTTCTTAGCCTAATCGACAGCCACAAACTACAGACTTGTGTTATCTAGGTCACAACACATCCAAAAATCTGTTATATTAGCATTTCTGAACATGTAATCAACACATTCATGGTATAATTTACTCGATTAATCATTATTGTACACTGATTAGCAGAGCAGTAGAATGATTTGTTTTTTGTCATGCAACAAGTCAACTGAGTAATCATTTCTGTAGTCTAATTTAGTTGATCACCTTTATTTACCTGCTCTCTCTTTCTCAGTCTCTTTTTGCTTTAGGATAAATATGTGAAAAGACTCAAGAGATGCACAGAACTGCATGGATGACTTCACAAGTGCTACTTTTATCTTACATATTTGAAGCAGATACTACAATTTTGTCATCGAGTATAGTCCCTCTTTTCATTATTATAATATGCAGTAGAAAAAGAACAGTCTCGAGTTCGCCTAAGTTAGAGCTCTGCAAGTTTTGTAGGTTTTGTGGTGACATTCACTCTGTTTTAGAAAACATAAAGTAAGTTACAAGATAGCAGTGGTCTCTATAAAGGGTCTTATACAAAGAATAGTGGCTCAAATATGCACAGACCTCGACACGTCGCCTCTTTGCTCTTGGGTAACAACACCAATAGCTATGTACCACTAATTTGAAGTGCTATAACTGACATGACTAGCATCGGTTGCTAGTTACCTATCTTGTTTTGGCTTTGGTGAGCACCTGTGGGTCAAGAAAACAGGCCGATAACATGCTAGTTTAAGCTGCCTAGCTGCTAAAATTGTTACAGATATATAACAACACTACTATCTAGTTTGTAGTAACTCTGTTCATGGCCATGCTGAGGAGACGGTGTGCTAGCGAAAACTAGCAAGGTGGGAGACAGTAACAAACGGCTAAGAAACCACTGACAACTCAAAGCCTCCACAACTCCGCTGAAATTCCCACATTTCTCCCAATTCCTCCACCGACAACAACACGGACCTCCGTACTTTTCTCTAAGAGCAAAGCTAGGCCCTCCATCACCGAAATTTCCTTCGGAAGGTGACCCGCCCTCTCCTTCATCTTTTACCTTGGCTTGATACTAGCTGTGCTGCGGTCATAGGCCCAAGAAGCTACGGTCTGTGCTGGTGGAGCCAGCGCGTCCGCAAAGCTGGAGGTCGGGTAGTTCCTGTCCATCATCCGGTGAAAGATTCACTTCCCCGACGGAGCTTCGTGGAGCAGCGGACACACATCGTAGCAGCCCGGGTCCTACCCACCGACCGACCGACCGACCAGGGCAGGCAGTCCCGTCTGAGCAGTTCGGCAAAACCCGCCGCGAAGCAGCTATATTCCCGACAAAAGCCTACCTTTCCTCCCTCTGAGAGATTTCGTTAATTTTTGTTCATCTCCCGTCATGTAGAGTCGTGAAAGCCCTGCATGGTTTCACGTACCCATGTTATTAGGTTTCCCAGGATGCACCACAGACTTTGGCTGTAAGTTTTGTAGTTTTCCTTCCTTCTACCCAAAAGTTCATATGTCTCCCTCGTGCATGGTTCCTGGGATCATGTAGATTCCAAAACTTTTCTGTAACGTCATGAAAGCCCAACATTGGTTGTAGCCTGCCTCTGCTAGTTTACAGTGTTGAAATAATAAGAATAATCGTAAGGTCTAAAATAGTTTTGTGCATACTATCATTAATTTCTATAAAATTTAACAATAACAATAATAAGCTGAATGAAATTTCAAAAATATTAAGAGCCCCAGTTCCAGATGTAATGGAGCCTGTTTGGAAAATGAAACTTGAAATAACTTTTGTGCTTTTATTAGCAGCCATATTAATTAACTTAACTAAAGGATAGGTTCATATCAGGTTTGAACCTGGTTGTTCTGGTCTAAAATCATAATACTTGTGAAAAGGTACTAACTGCAGTGTTCCAGTTTGCACATTTCTATTACAGTTGAAGAAAATATCACATATCATCTAATGCGGCTGATAAAATTCACAATAAATTTCAAAATGAGTGTGAACTTCATGCAAACTCATACAAAAGATGAGACATAAAAATAATTAAAATATCCATTTTATTTTAAACATCTGTACAAGGTTTTTCATTTCAGGTAGATATGCTTCAGATCAGCCAACAAGCAATCCCTCAGTAAATTCTCATTCCATTAAAATCTTTGGTAAATGTAATTTACAGCAACATAACTACTTAAATCTTGTATCTCTGCATTATTTAATGAAAATGCTCATTCAAACAACAGTTAAGTGGCTGGCATTGGCTCAGACATGTTGAATAAACTGTTGTACTGCAACTTTTACAGCTGTTACATTGTTTTTAACTATCATATTAATCACAGCCATAATTTTCTTATATAACTGTAAAATTTCCTTCCGTGTAAATGTAAAATGTTATAAAACTGCCTTTGAAGAGCTTCCGCCTCCATCTGTTCATAGTTCATTTAATAATTAACCACAATGTAGATATTGAAAGTAAAAATGACTTCACATATTAGTAGAGCATCCTCATTATCTGGTGACTCAAACACACATTTTCTGACACACTATTACTTCATAAAGCAGCAAGAAAATCAGCACATTAAAAAAAAAAAAAAGTAAAAGATGTTGATACACAGCTAAAGGTATAAAGTGAATCTTAAAGCAAGCTGGTAGGTTCAGTTCATCAAAAACACTTCCTTTACAGCAAAATTGACAATCATGCCATTAAACGCTGTTTTGTTGGTATACTTTTCCTTCTGAAGGAGACAGGAAGCTGTACAACAACACACAGTCTGTCTCTTTGTGATTACCATTAATACTTAATGTGTAATAAAACATAATCCTAGTCATACACTCACCCTAATATACATGCTGTATCGGAAAAAGGGAAAAAAAACGCTCCTTTAAGAGAATAAATACTCCTCCAACTTAAAGCTGCTGTGTTCAACACATTACTGAGTCTTCATTTTGATAAAAAGCAGCAAATTGGGTAAAATGTATTATAAAGCTCATTCAACACAATGCAAAGCATAAAATTATTTAATTTTAGAGAAAATAGCAGAGGCTACCACAAAATAAAATTTTGGCACTAGCAGGTCGAGCAGATAAGATCACAAATGTATGAGTGGAAGAGAGCTTAATCAGAACAATAAACAGAAGACATAAGGCACTGTTTTAAATCTTGTGATGATGAAAAAAGAGCGGAGCATCAGAGTGTGGATATTAGTTGTATTTTCTGGGTCCAATTTCTGAAGGTACTACCGTCGAATACTTCCATGTTGTGAGCTAAAACCAGAAATAAGAGAAAATGTTATAAAAATTCGTGAATTACCTGTCTGTGACTGCATTATGGATTGTGTGTGTGTGTGTGTGTGTGTGTGTGTTCTGTGTGTGTGTGCGCACGCACACACACACACACACACAAGGAGGAGCCAGAAAAGTGAGTCATAACATAACTGCAAATACAAATGCATATGCAAATACCCAGGATAAGGAGGAGGTGGGGCGTCATGTTGTCCACTTTTTGTGATTGCCTGCTCGTAGGAAGGCAGTCCTGGGGGATCAACTTCCTCCATAAGGGCCGGGGGTCCAGGTGGGAGCACAGGTTGTAAGGAAACCTCCTCTAGCCGTCGCATTATTAGAGAAGCATTACTTCTCCTGGGGCGGACCCGAATGGAACTGTGAGAGAATTGTGGACATATATATTCACATGCGTCATTCACCTGTGACCTGCTTAATACCTCCAAGTATTGAAGTTAAAGTGAAAACCAACTTGTGATAAAACTGTGCACAACAAAGGGCATTTTTAGGCCCCACCAGTGCTACACGGTGTGACAAGAAGAAGAAACATATAGCTAGAACAGGTGGAGAGCTGAATCAATTAATCGATTTGATTTGTCAACTGACCAAAAATCAATCAGCAATTATTTTCATAGCTGACTACCACAGAACATTCACTGATGATGTGAGTATTTGATGTGTTTCTTTATCGTGAGTCATTGTAACCTGACTATCTGGGTTTTGTGAGGAAAAACAAGCAATTTCAGCTTGGACTTTGGGAAACTGACAGATATTTTCCACTGCTTCATTTTATGATAAGAAAATAATCTGCAGATCAATTGACGGTAATTTTTAGTTACAAACTTAAATACGTGACAACTATGGATACTAAACAAGAGTAGCATCAAGTCATACTGTAAAATCTGGGTTGCAGTTAACAGCATATGAAAATGTCCAAATTCATAAATAGTGTGTGTTTTATTTTATATGGTGGCAGTTTGTTCACGTACTGGGGTTCATAGTGCAAAAGTGCCTTGCGATAACGTACCTAGAAGATGGTTGTATTTCTATGGTAAAAAGTGTGGTGAGATGATGTAACTTCCATTAATAGTAATAAAGACCCTCTCACTCACCTTGCACGGCTGAAGTCACTCTTGCATTTGCCCTGACAGAAATACCACATCAGGAGACCAAAGATAACAATGGCCACTCCAGCAGCAATCAGTCCCACCAAAAGAGATGTCACATCAACCCGTGTGGGCCGCTTGTCCTTATCTGTGGATCAGCACAAACCACAGAGCGCAAGAAGACGGAGCTGAGCTCGTTTGATAACTTCAGCGAGTTGTTCTACATAAAAAGTAGCCACCTGAACATTACATGACTGCTCCTCTTTTTCATCTACTATTATAGCTTACATTTGGCTTCAAAGCAGAAATGAAGTATAGTTGGATTATTTACAGTGACATCTGCACAATGAGGAGATCAAAAACCAAATTCAGTCCTTAAAACAAAACAAAATGAAAGTTGCAGAGATACTGTATGACCCACAGTTTGACATAAGTAGCTCCTTGAGTTATGGACCAAAGCTACGGGGCAGATCTGAGCAGGTGGTGAAACAGGTTTTGAAAACACCATAGTTGTCCCTGCTACAGGCAAGGCACAAAGGTTCCTAAATAATACACTACTATTCTCTTTATGTTTCACGACATGATGATCTTTGTAACAAATTGAAGCATAGGCCTGCCTGCCCCTCTCTCTCTCTCTCCCTCACCTTCAGTGTATTTCTTCCAAAAAGCATCCTGCAAAACAAGAAAAAGAAAAACAAACAAAAAAAACCATCATCAGTGCGGTGAACTCTGCTGTAAGGCCTCTTTCTATCTGCTCCTTTAATGACCTCAGTAAGCAGCTCATTGAACAGCATCACTTAACTGTAGCCGGGGTGTTTTCAAAGACCTCCCTCGCCTCCTCGTAATTGCACACTTCTTCATAACACTCCCGCTCCAGATTTCCAGGAACGAAGATCTCAAAGTCAAACCGGTTGAACAACAGATGGCGACCCAGGAACGTATTTGCATCCTCATTATCTACAAACACTATAAGGAGCGTGAACAAACAGATGACATGATTAACAAGAAGGCTGACAGACCTTGGGGTTAGGAATTCGTCGCTACAACATCTCGTACCTTCTTGGTCCTCTTGTGTGGAGAGTAAGCTCCTCGTGCAGGCCAGATCTCCACAGGACAGCAGTTGAAGGAGAATGAACAGATGAAACAACATGCTGATGCGTGCACCTGAGCGCGTACAGCGGGTGGGGAATTAAATGACAGTACAGAGGGCAGAGTAGGCCATCAGTAACAACTTCCACAAACTATTATATGTAAACCAAACAGCTACAGGTTCATATATTCTACATTACCTATGATGAAAAGTGGCGCATAATGTTGGAAGGAGTTCAACACCATCAAAATGAAACCTAGAACAGCGGTGGATACGTGTCCGAGCTTCGACGCTGATAAGGTGAATCAGGAAACGTTCAGGCGAATGACACAAACAACTGTCACAAAATTTCCTCTGAAAAAAAGTTAACGCGGCTCATAATTTGTCTACAAAATACGACAAACTAAGGATGAAGTCGTCACCAAGTCAGCCAAGACAGTTCCTGTGGGTTAAAAAAAGGTTCTGTTTACTCCCAACAGATGTGGCCTCAGTTCTTCCTTAACCACCTGCGCAGACTCAACCAATCGATCACGTTTACCTGGATAATTTGATAAGTCGTGTAAAGTGGCCACTAGATGGCGGCTGTAACCACGAAAGTGAAAGTGCTCTTTAGCAAGTCTTATCACATCCGTGTATTAAATAGGAATACACATACATCATCAGACTTCTGACTCTGAGTCAGAAACCACAACTGCACTCCTCCCAATGCCAAATCATTTGTAGGCCTTTACTCCTAATCACACCTAATGACTTGCTGTTAATGTATGGTTTTGTCAAGCTTTTTTAATTGTTGCAATCAAGGAAATTTGCTATGAACCAGAGCAGAGTTAAATGAAATAAATCTAAAATGTAAAGGTAAGGAGGTAAATATTGAAAATTATGAATGCTTGTGACTGCTCTAGGGTTTTTAACACACTAGCTCTCAAATATATCAATGTATGTATATAAGCTTAATGCTGTAGTATTTTTATGGTACTAAACAACTAAAACATTTTAACACTAACTTTTAAATAGGGTACCATGTAATAGATTTATTAGGTCTTCAACCTTATTTATTGCAGGACTTTTGTCATGTAACCTTTGGCTGACCAACTCATTTACTGGGATTTAAATGGTCATCTTACTTTAAAGACCCCTTAAATTTCAGTTTGCCTAAACATCTGAACTGCTTCAGTCTCAGTGTCTTTTTCATTTTTACAATGCTGTATCTTCATTTATATTTGGGTGTAAATTACTGTTGTAACACAATGCTATCATTAGGGATTGTTGCATCAGGATTCTTTTAAAAGCACTAAACCTTGTCTCATACGATCTCTTAGTAGTTTGGGAGCTGGTGACTACACCCCTGTGTATGGGCCTTGTATGGGAAAAGGATGTGTAATGGGCTCCAGAGTCATTTTGACAGAGAAGTGACTTCTTTGATAAAATGCACTTAGTTCAGCTTTTTTTTTTTTTCTTTTTATCACAAAGATTGGTGACTATAGCAACTTTAAAAACATCACAAGCAGCAAAACATGGAGCAACACTGTGAAGATAAAGCTTCCCATTCTGCTCAGCTAACCATCCTCCATAAAAGTGTTTATGTTTGACACTCTCCATATAAATAGACATATCTGTCTCAGAGCCTCTGGGCCTCTTGGTCAGTGTTTATGTAAAGCAGAGATAGGATGCAATTGAACATTATCTCGCTGACTTCTGGATGGTACTAATTGAAGGGCAGTGAGAGCCCCTCTCTTGTATTTGGCTACATCTCTGGAAACTGTCAGACTCTTAGATTTACCCAGAGGAATGTCGATATGAAGAAAAGGGGTGAAGAAAATGAGAAATCCCAGACTTTACCCCGTGTGTAATGTCAGATGATATTGCCACCTTACACCATAGACTATAACATTGAAGTTATAATGATTAATAGTGTTTTACTGGTGAGGAATTCACACTCAGTGAGCTAACACAGGGAGATTTATGCTCAGACACAGTCAATAGTGACCAGTGGTGGAAGAAGTGTTCAGATTCTTTACTTGAGGTTCACAATTTTTCAAGTCTGCCTTAAAACAACAGTCAGGTGCCCATATGAACACTGAAATAGTTTGTGCTTACTGAAGTCACTCCTTCTGTTCATACTGGTTATTAAGAGAATCCCGCTTAATCCATGTCCAATGTAAATGAAGGGGGACAAAATCAACAGTCATTGTTATGTGTGAAAACGCATTTTAAAGTTTAACCGAAGTTAATTTGACGCTTATCATGTCCAGTGGATATCTTCCATTCCATTTCCATAGACTGTCAGGTGAGTTTTATACTAAAAGGACCAGAGATATCTACTTGATAAACAGATTCACAGCTTCAGATAAACTTGCAATCAAGCAAAAGCTGTTTCAATGTCCATAACAGTACCAGCCTATTGTTTTTTAAGACTGCCTTTACTAACTGTGGACCTATCCTTTCAGTAAAAGTACCAGTGCATAACATACAAAGTATTAAACGATGTAACAAATTATATTACACGTAAAAGTCTTAAATTCTTTTGTGAGGGCTTACAAGCAAAAAAAAGTTGGGAACCACTGGTCTAAACTTGAACAATGCATTTTCCAAATGCTATCTCAACTCATTTGCTTTTCATCACTAAACAAAACAGAAAAAAGCTCTATCTGACTATGATAAGAAGGGGTCATGGCATTTGCACCAGATAAACCAACTTCAGCAAACAGTATTTACATCTGGGACATCTCACATGATGGGGCATCCACAAAACAGTCACTTAAAGCCAGTGAGACAAATTAGAGACAACAAGAGAGGGGGATCACTGTCCAGAATGAGAAAAGTAGCTGAAAAGCAATAGCTTGCAAAGAAAAGGAGCATATGCTGAGAGATGGAAACGAAGATATAAAGCTTTGCAAACATTCTGTTAAGCCTTGGTCACATTAGTTTCTATCTGCTCTGCGCTCCACCTTGCGGGTGGCTATGATGAGGTTATGCTCTTGAGAATGTGTTTTGTGATTTACACCCTATGATAAGAAGTGGAGATGCTGCTCCCTGAGGACAACTGGGCAGAAGTGAGCGGTGAGCCTCAGCAGACCTCTGGCATGATAGAAAAGAAAACACACTGCAGCAATACATGTATTCCACTGCTGCCCATTTAATCTGAGTAACAGTATATTAGTAGCAGGGTTGCAGTGTACAGATAATTAAGTTACCCAGGACAGAATAAGGAGTGGTACCACGCAAACAAAAAGTAAACAGGTTGAGCTGTAGCTTCATTAGTTCCAAGAAAATGGGTGCACTGTGGATTTGGGTGGGGATTCAAAGAGTGCAATGTCAGTAGTCTGCACTTTGTCAGTTTGTGCTGATTTCATCACAGCCCCAGAGGGAGAGAACTCCAACAGACCCCTTTTACACCTAACGCCTGGGCCATATATCATTGGAGTTCACATCCTAATGCTCTGGACCGGTGCCTGAGAACAGATCTCTCGGGGATAAACATCACTTTACATCAATGGAGGAAAACAAGGCAAACTAAAAACGGGAAACTTGAAGTCCTTATTTTTCCACTTTTGCGACACTTCAGGAGTGAATGAGTCACACTGACAACAGCTGAAAAAAATCTATAACCTGGTGGACAGTTTACAATTTGTAGTGGCAGTGAATCAGCTTACACCACAAGCTTTATGTGTTGATGTTTCAGTAATACAGCTCTGACCTCAGCAGACAGGGTCATCTTAAGTTCACATTGCTATTGTCACCCCTCATGTGTTCCCAGACAAGTGACCCTCTTGTTGCGGGTTATTTCTCACAGCTCATCTAATACCAGCATGCTGTCCTTTAACTAAAAGCAGATGTTGAGAGCTGTTCCAGAACGAGTCCACATTAAAGTCACTGTATGGCATTCTGAGAAGATGATAAGGTAACTGGTGGTGTAGTTGTCTGAAAAGACTGATTGTACAGTATATGTTTTATCCATTAATGGGTGAAGAAAGCTTTTGGCTGTTTGTCAAAATTTCAAATAATCCATCAAACTCAACTTGCTGTGTTAATTCAACAAGAAAAAAAACAACCACATGGGATCTCCACTGTTCTTTTATTGAATGAATATAAAAACTGATGCTTTCACTCTGGGAATCTGGAAGGCTCGGGCAGTCTAGACAGTTGGGTTAAGGTGGAATTAAGCAGAAGGTGATAGAGCTTGCAGACTGGTCTTGACGGTTGCTAGATTGGCCTTCCAGGAGCTGAGGCTGTCATACAGCTGCTGCCACTGCTGCTTGCCAAAGGTGCGGTGTGTGCTGTGGCTGATGGAAATGGAAACAGGAAAGCAAGAATGTTAAACTGACTAAATAAATGCAGGCCAAGGCAATGTCCTGCATCCTTGGAGGAATAAAAGGGCTTATAATAAATGTAACTGAAAAAAGACATGACGTTGGCCTATATTCTGTATTAAAATAGCTAGCTTCTATACAGAAGAAACTTTTTTCTGCATCATGACAAAATAAGCTCTCTCTGCATCCTTGACCACGACCTGAGAGACCAGACTGCATCGGCCAGATTCAGGAATACAAAATACTCCACATACTAATTACTAAGTAAATTCTTGCAGCCTAATATTAGCCTCAACAATTACAGGACAAATCTTAAAATGATATGAAAAAAAGATAAAAACAGAAGACCTCACATAATAAGAAAAAGAAAAAAGCCTCTTGAATCTAAACCTGAAGTTGTATTTACATCAACAGAATTTCAGCTCTTTGTTTAGTTTCACTTTTAAATAGAAATTAGAAGCCTATCAGAGTTACAAAAAGGTCCTAAATTTAAATTTAACAAATGATGAATGAGTCACAAGCACTGCGAACACTGTGATACAGTGTTGTAAGAAGAAATGTATTTAGCACTGTGCGCTTTTATCAACACTGCAGATGTGCTGGTGGTGACACCATCAGTTTCAGGACAGTTGTTTGATAATTCAGGTAAAGTACTTTAAAACTGGGTTGGTACCAGTTCTATAAATGCTGTCATGCTTTTACTGCTTAAATGCTTTACTTACTCAAAATGTAACTCAGTAAAGCCATGTATGATGGTTTCATGGAGCTACTTACCTCACAACAACTTTTCGCTGTGTCTGGTCGATTTTGCAGTAGACCATCTTGGTCCGAACAGCTAAAAAGAAAAAGCAGACAGGAGAGAAATTACGACAGAGCAAAAGCTCTGACAGAAAGCACTTAAAGCTCCACTGAAACACGAGTACTTTAAGAGAGAATGCACGTGGAGAATGAAATTGGAGACAAAGCTAATCCCTGTCACTAAACACTAAAAGTGCTATCCTCTACCCTTTTATGCTTTTTTTTCCCACTGCAACTTGTAAAATCCTACTCATGTTCTATCATCACCACGGCATTCTGTTTTCTTTTGTTTTTGTTTTTTTAAGAAGGGAGAGATCATTTTTTGGTAGATGATGGTAGTAAATGAATGACAGAAAAGTCAGGCCACTTTCCTTTCTCTTTCACTGGTTGCTGTTGTGAGAAACTAACAGCGTGTTTAATGAGGGTTGGACAGCAAAGATTTATTTGAGGTGAAGTGCTTTTACCGTCAATGACAAAAGCCTCAACGTCATCGGCTCCGATCTGCAGCTCCTGTTGCATGGTGTCAAAGGAGATCTCCTTGAATTCCACCGCCATGCCCATGAATGTCAGCAAACGCATCTTGGCCATGTTTTGCTCGTGAGAGAGGCCTGGAGAGCATCACGCAGGGATCATTAAGCACAAAACAGTCACAGTCAATTACTCCTGACTATGGGAGTTTCCCTGTGATAATTGTTTCTACATTTAGGAGCAAGCAGTCAGGGAATCTACTCATTAACACAAACATCAATCCACACTGTCTGTTTTGAGAAACCATCCTACACATGCTTTTAATTACATCTAAGCCCTTAGTAGTGAGAAAGAGACACACTGCTGACACACACACATTCCTGTACTGTGTCAACAGAGCACCGTCCGTAGACTGGCTCAATATACAAATTGTCCAAAAAAAAAAAATATTGACACTGCATTATGGTTCTGGTGGTCTTTATATGTACTTTTGTATTGCATAGACAATGTACAGATCACACCATCAGCAGTATGTTTAAAATGTATAAATTATAACAAGGCTGTTCTTACAATGGCAAAAGTGGGAAAAAAGATTTAAACTTGTGAAACACTAGTTCTTGAAGACAGAGAAAATAATCTAAACCACATTAAGGCTTGTGCTCTCTTAAAGTGACAGCAACTTATCACAAAACAGGTTGCTTCTAAAGCATATAACATTCTAATACACATCTAATACACCTATACTATAAATATGTTAAGGAGCAGCGATACATTCTACCACTAACCAACTGCATGTGCACTGAAGTTTCAAGGGGATTGGACTATTGGAGCACATGTGCATTTATTAAACTGTGTACTGTACTTTTAAACATGGTATTTGTATTTACAATGGGGTCTGAGTGGACCTGAGACCATTTTCCCCATACACATGAATGGGAAATTGATCTCAGACTTTTGGACCCCACTGTATGTGCGTTAGAACTGATGCCGCTATTATCTCGAGTTGTGATTACTTACCGAGAGAATCAATGAAGTCTTTGTTACTCTGGTAAAATTTTACGTATGCTGCTAGTTTTGCGCTCACGAAGATGGTTAACAGCTGAAAAGGCAGAGGGAGAAATGCCATTATAAGACTGTATAATCACAATCAGATCTTTGTATCCATACAGGCTGACAATTATTATGATAATAATAATCATGTCAACAAATGGAATGCACATCACACTGGCTTTCTTCTAACTGGTTTGTCCTTGATGTACATTGCACTAAGCTTTTAATACCTTTGGAATCGCCATGCTTTGACCTTTCAAATGTCTACGAAACTGTGCACACACCCAAATCAAAAACATTTCTTTGTGATCCCCACCTGTTCAGCCGGTAATGTACAAACATTACTGCTGCTCACTATTCAAATCTATTAAGTTGTCATCCATTTGTTATTGGGCTGTGCTTGCCTTAGCTGTCACTGACACTACATATCAAAAGTGCATCTAAAACTCAGTTAGGAGGCTTTATATCATTATGGACATTCTACACATACAAGATTGACAGGGTTGTCACAATGACTAATGTAAAATATATTTTGATGTGCAATGTTTTTGATATGTTTCTGGTCTATGGAAAGAATTTTATCACTTTTTATATACTCGACTCCGTAAAGCATTACACGTCCTCAGTACTCACGTCATGGATGAGTTCTCCCTCCAGGAAGCGAACAGGTTTCAGGGTGAGCAGGTGGTCAAACAGGAAAGTGTTGGGATCTTTTAGAGCACGGACAATACACCTAAATATAAAGCACATGGATGGATGTAAGTATGAGGAATGTGCCATATATTGAGGCCTAATGACAAATGTTTAAACAAGTTCTCCAAGTTTACCTGTGGGCATCAACCCGTGCTTGTGAAGCATTGTCTTCTGTGTAACTTCCCAGCAGCTCAACCATCACTTTTGCTGCAGGCTCACTATGAAATGAGTAAATACAATATTGAAAACTTTTTTTTAATAAAAGATCATTTAATTGAAGGATAACACAAACTCACACAAAATCTAAGGCTAAGAGGTATGTATGTATAATAAAAAGAACAGAACGTGCCATGAAAATATCTGTACTTCTAAAATAATGTAAAGACAAAGTCCAACAGTGTTACACATAGAAATATGTATACGAGCAACACAAAAAAAATTATTTATGCAGGAGTTAATGTGAATAACAAAACATGCATTTCACACACCTGACCCTATATGCATTTACCTTTTTTTGCAGTCAACCAATGCTTCATACACCAGCCTCAAGAGTGTGTGCTTCTTCTCTGTGTTCAGGTTCCAGTCAACAATCCACTTGCGCACCTGATGGAGAGGCACAAACAGGTATCAAAAATGAGCAACAAAAGGGAAAAATTGATGGAAAGCTATTGTTTTCATTTCACTCTCTCTGAAGCCAAAGAGATAGACTATGAAACTGACAGTGTTTATGGTCAGTTATTCCAGTTGATCATGGTGAACAGATATACCTGATCAAGGTCAGTGGGGATGAAGGCGATGGCATTACAAGTCGCTGCCACCTTGATGAGGCTGCAGAAGACTGTATACCTCACTGGAGTGTTCTCATCCATCCCATGGAACAGGTTGCTGAGTCTGTAATGCCACATCATTAAAGAGATAGTCACACTTTTGAGACAGTTATTCAACAGTTACATGTTTGCCATTTCTTTTGAATGGAAGATAAATATTTTGCAGCATTTTTAAGTTCCTACTGGCATCTTAATAATGTTGAACTGCCACTACATTAAAGAATCCTAACGCTGTAAAATATCAAAACAGTGGCCTAATTAATTTCCATATGGAAAGTATACTTCTTCCGAAAGTTTCAGAAACAACAGCAAATAAATGAAATAGGTGAAAGGACTCACAGCTGCATCCGGAGGGAGGGTCTCTCTCCTTCACGGAACTTCACCAGTTTCTCACAAAGACTTTCAATGAGAGCCTCCTGCTTCTCTGTCTCCAGGATCAACAGCAGTGACACGATGCTGTTCATCACGCTCTCTACATCTGCAGAGAGTGGGCCATAAATAATGATAGATTGTTATTGTTATCCAGCTGCATTCAACAGTATTAGGCTTTATTCATGGCACATTCGACATGTCACTGAAGCTGCAATTAATGGCATCACTAACAACTGCATTTCATTTAGGTGTGCCACTTCCAAGGCCCTGACATTGTGCATGCTGCATCACTGTAATAGTGTACAACAGTGTACACTAAATACAACTGAATCATAATTAATGTTATTAATTACACCTGTGCTTTTCCTGGTGACAAGTTAGAAATATCTCCTTATGAAAAATGTCTACTGCCTGTTACTGTCCCATACATGATCGTGGGTGAACAGAGGTGGTCTTCATTATCACATACCTTTATCATCGTCCTTGAGACAGACATCACATGCCTCAATGATCTGAGCCAGATCTACATGAAGTCCACCTTCAGAGTTCTCCTCTGAGATATCAGCTCCTTTGGACTTGATGTAGGCTCTCAGCTCTGAGGCCTGTAGACAGTAAAATGATTAGTATTAGTAAATAAATAAAAGCTAGCAGCACAAAGAGTACCAAGATAGATAAATATTGTGTACCTTATGTAAATTGAAGCTATAACAACTATCTAATCGATTGGCATAGCGTGTATTTTACTTTAAAATATACACATATAATACTGTCGTGTCCATCTGTTTTGAAGTACAAGAATATTTACTGCAGCCACCTATAGGGAAAGATAATCATTTTTATATCCATCTCCTGGGTAAAGGTTTGAGTTGTAATTCATTTCAAGCAGGATGCTTTGGGTGAGTGGTTATTTTTTTCTGTCTTTGTTTATTTAGACATCTGGCTTTAGCAGTTAGCATTGTTAACTATGATAACGTTATATGTTTTCGACACTTGTGACAGCATTATGCGTAAATACATTTAGCTAAAAGCCGCTACAACTCTCAACTATTTGACACACACAATCTAAACGGTACGTTTAACTATATAATCACGCATCATGTGCTTCCACATACGCCACAATCAGCATGTAGCTAACGATCAGCATGTACCTTTCAGAAGCTAAGTACGGTTAGCATTTTCGCTGGCTAGCATGCTAGGTTATCCGGTTGGATAGTTTCTATTTATCGACTCATCCGCAGGCGGAACAATGCTAAATTAGTTTCTAAAAGACACGAGTCGTACCTGGTCTTCTTCCGTAATGTCGATAAATGCTGGGACGCTCATTTTTTTGTGATTTTGTGAGCCTAGATGATGAAATCCACGCTCCCAACACTGATGAGACCTGAGCGGAAAAGAAAAGGGAGCAGTACCGGTGAAACTCTTGCTGTTCCGGGTCAAGTTGTTAAAGCCACAGTAACCCAACCGAAACCTAAATGAAAGGTATTTCTCAAGTCCCTCTCCCTTTATTATTACTTTTAAAACCTATGAGTAATTTTTAAAATATGTAACACTATTATAGACATTAATTATATAAATTCAGTGAATACCCCTGTCTGTGCTGCACAATTTCAGCTTGTGCAACCTCTTGCTTTAGCCTCTTCCTTTAGAGGTCAGACAACCTCCTAAATATCTTTTAGTGACCCAGACATCCAGCAACATATCCTAATCTTTCATTCTTTCTCATCCAGATATCCATCTCCTCTTTGGGAGATTAACCCTGGATGTCTTGGATGAGAGTTAGGGCCTACAGAGGTGAACCTGATCCCTAGCAGAGGTTATCTGATTGAGCTTCAGTCCATCTCTGCGGACCACCAGAGCAGGCCTGGCCCACAGCTTTCCAACCCGGAAACACTGCCAGTGTCACAGGGCAGCACTCTTCCATCATACACTCTCTGACCTATGGGTCCACATATTGGCTGTCTGTACCAAATGGGATCCTGTGCATTGTTACTATGTCAGGTCACTGAGATTGAGGTGAGTGAGGTGAAGAGGGTAAGTGGAGCTGGAGTTCACCCTAAAACTATGGAGTCAGGTTACTAACATTTGAGGTGTTGAACAGGCTGGAGATACTGTGGAGTTTTTTTCCATTTCAAAGGTGCACTGCAGCTCACAGTTCATCTGTCAAGAAACTATGGAGACACAGCATGCCATGTAATAATTCCTTGAAAGTCCAATTGTCACATATTTCCCGCAGTAGTTACAGTTAGGGAACTGAATTGAGTTGTGTTCAGCCGCATAAATGCCTTAAAATAGTGTGCAGAGGGGAACTGGCTGCTGGAGGCTTTCACCATAGAGTGGTGGTGTGATGCGTCATTCTGTTGGGAAGACAAGTGCCTGGTACCAAATCCCACCCTCGTATGCTGTCATGGCAAAAAATTTATAGCTGCTTCCCCACAAGTGTGCTTGTGTAACTTTGAGGCTTTCATTATCTGATTAACAGCTGTTGTCAAGTGCCTGGTGTATTTCAAGTCCAGAATAAGAGTTTTGGAGGCTTTGAAGCTCCAGGTGCATATGAGACATTGTTTTTGTCTCTTTTAAAGGTCTTTAAAATGCCACAGTGTGTTATGATGCTTAATAGTCTTTATAATATTTATGGTAGAATGTCCTGAAAATAGCATGGATATTGCACTAAAGAAAAACCTTTAACTACGAGGAGACTGTACCTGGTACATATATTAAACAATGATTTGTCTGTTTTATATCATTCTAAATCTAACCCGGCAATGCAGTCCTTATATGAACAGAATTAGATTAACTCAAAAAGAAAAAGAAGAAAAAAGACTGTGAGAGAAGCTGAAAAAGAATCAATTTTATTTAGTTTTGTTTTGTTCATTAATATACTTGGTTTTGACCTTATGTTTATAGGGATACACACTCAGCTGACAGTTTATTAGGTACACCTTGCTAAAACTAATGCAGTCTAGTACAATACTACAATAAGGCCTACATTCATGACGGTTATGATGTTCAACTGTACCACAAATTACATTCTCCACAATCGCTATAAGTAAGTATTTATCCACCTCTATGTATATCCTTCCTCTGTATTAGTCTACTAAATTATTATTTGTTTAGGTGTAGGTCTGAAATATTTATATTTTTTCAGTGTGTCTAAAATGACCTCATCCGTGTTTGTTTGATTGTTAATAGCACACGCTGTTCCTAAATTGCTGGCAAATTGCCCAAAGATTGCTCAAAGATAAATGACTGTGTTAAGAGTAAGTTGAGCCCAGGTGTCTGCTTTTTCCCTGTCAGCCAGCCAAGCGGTAAGTATCCATGTAAACCAGTCTCATGGTCATCATCCAACATGGCTGCCTAGCTTCCACCCTCTAATTGTCTGGTTCCCACAGTTCTGCCTGCCTTCACAATCTCTGAAAAATCCCCTTGCTCAGGCTCATCTATCAGCCAGTGACCTTGTCAGGCTGCATCGCATGAGTAACTTCCCTACTTCCCTAGGTGGAGCGAATGGCTTGTTAATTACTTATGAACTGACACACCCTCCCCACACGCAGACATGTACACACAAATACAAGAAACAAATAAACAAATGAAGCCAAAATCTGAAACAGAGGTGAGTCAAGAGTCCACTGTGGCCAAAGGCATTCAAAATCCCATGGGGTCCTTCTGATGGACTGTTATTGTCCACAGCTGCAGAGATGTATTATAACCTCTTACATACTCCTTAGTTCTTCAGTTATTCTGAATATTTTAGTATATATGACTGTCACCCAACTGTTGAAATAATTACTTATATTACTTATTATTATATTACTGAATTACTTGTACCTCATTATTCCTATATTTAGATTTGGGCTTGTGAGCCAATAAACACTTATTTATACAAGCTACATGCTTAGAACAGTGCTAACAAGTAATACAGTTGTTACATCATGTTAAAGAGGAGCAGTTGCAGTCATTAACCTTGACCTTACAATCCACACTCTGCCGTACATTTACCCACTGTCATTTATTCCCTAATTCTTCTCATTATTTTTCACTACCTAAGAATAACCCTAGAGCTGTAAATAATAGTTGTTGTACTGATTAGTCAAGAGACAGAAAAATAATTGGCAACTATTTTGATAATCAATTAGCTGATGAGAAAGTCATCTTTCATGCAAAATTGCTTAACATTCCCCTGTTCTGGGTTTCCAATTGCAAGGATTTGCTGCTTTTCTTTGTCATACGTGATAGTGAGTTCAAAATATCTTCTGTTGGTTGGACAAAACAAAGAATTTGATGGCGTAACCCTGGGCTTTGGTATCTTGATGGGCATTTTTGTTTTTACCATATACGGATATTTGATAGATAAATTAATTAATTGATCAACAAAATAGCTGTCGGATTAATGGATTATGAAAAAGGTTTTTGGTTCTCTAAATAGCTCTAAATAACTCTGCAGTGTTGTAGCCTACATGTTAAAATCCGGCCGCATGCCTCTAAACAAAGTTGCTCTAGTGGCCTTTTTAGCCTCTTTGTTTGGTCTGTATTTGTTTCATAGCTTGCACATCTACTGTATGATTGGGTCTGCCTACTTTTCTCACACCATTGCGGAGACCAAACCAGAGCTAAATGGGGAGCTACTATTGCTCTTACAATTATCAGGAGGCCAGAAACACAACTTCAAATGAATGGTTATGTTGCTCTGTGTCTGTGGATTGTAAAATATCACAAATGTTTGCTAAGTGGTTAGTCACAACAACTTCATTAGCTGGATAAATGTTGTGGCTGTGTATCTGTCACTGTTTTTTGATGTTTTTCTATCCCACACTCACAACAAGTTAACATATGCAGCTTTAATAACGCCAAAGCTCATTCCGTGCGCATAGAAAAAAATGCTGTATCACTCAAACATAGGTGTGTGCTAGTCTTACTGAATGCCTGTGGTCTACTGTGATAGCTGTTTCATCCCTGTGATCACTTATCTCCTCAACCACCAGATGATTCAACTAGAATTTTATTGTTCTTTACTATATACCTCCAAGAGCTTACTTGGCTGAAATGTACACACCTTCTGCAGGGAAAACTCACGCATGACCAGAGAGAGAAGGTTGGTACTTGAAATACCACTGTCATCTTGCCATATCACTTAATGACCAGCTTCATATCACACCAAAGACTGCAGCAATCAATCAAAGGGAGTTTGCATTTTTGGTGTTGAGCTATCTGAGGTCGTTAATCCCCCTATGCGGAATGTGTATGCTCTGTTTCAACCTAATGGCAGCAGGAAAAAAAAAAAAAACAGTTACAGTCTTCCAGGAATTCTGATGTTCCTGTCTGGATCGATTGAGTCACTGCAGAAGGACTGGAGCTTGTTAATGATGGAGTGGTCTCTTGTTATCAGAGTGTTTATATTACACACACTCACAGGCTAGGAGCAGCAATAAAATTTTCAAAGGAATGGTCAAACAAAGGCTCAAATTTATTTCTATTGGGGATATGTTGCACAATATTTGGCTTGAAGCTATAGATGCCACATCTCAGAAAGACTAATTAGAGGCATGTTAAACTGTGTGACCCTTTTCTTTTAAGATACCGTTTGGACCATTTTATCAGTGCTGATAAATACAATTCTGAAGACTCAAAACAGACAACAATTTACATTTTTTATCATTGATGACTCAAAAAAAAAAAAAGACAAAGAAAAGACAAAAAAGACAAAAAAGACAGAAGACAAAAAGACAAAAGACAAAAAAAGACAAACATTTTTTTTAAAAAGCATGAAAACTTTTTTTTTGCAAATGAACAAAATGATTTTCAACTTTTTATTTTATCTATACTATTTTTAATACAAAACCTTAAAGCACATTGTTTCATTGGGCCTGAGAAAGTTGCAGTAAAGTGGCATTTCCCCATAGTCAAAAGTTTACAGTCACACTCTGCCCTGGTTGTGGTAATTTGTCATAAGAGTCATCCTGTAAACATTTACTCGTCTAGCCTCAGAATGAGATGTAAGGGTATGACAACACAGCATCTACAGTAACCACTGGAGATATCTGAAATGTTTTCTGATGACTGCATACGCCCCAGCCACAGCTGCTAGGGTGTGACAGTGTGGAAGAGGCTGTGGCTTACTGTAAAGAGCTGATAAGGGCTGGCCTTGATCCTGACACATAGACACCTGCTGAGAAACAAAGTGAATTATTCAGCAAAATTCAACAGGACACTTTTAACACAACTGATGTACAGTGGGATAATTGATGGTCTTGATTCAAATGTTGTGGTTCATGCAATTTTATGCAGATTTTCAAAAGACAAAAGACCGACATAGGCAATAGACAAATACCATCTACATAAAAAGAACTTTTTGCCACAGTGATGTCATAGCAAACTGTGAATACAAGCTGCTGAGTGGGTAAAACTGTTCACAGCCTCCACAGTCAGTTACATCAAAATAAAATCCAGTATTAACACTAATCAATTGATTCAGCTAAACAATCGATTCAGCTAATTTTAATGGAGCTAGACACTGTTAGCATCTGGTTTCACTTGGTAATGGTCCATAACAAATATGTAGGCTACTGCAACAAAAGTAGCTAATTTAGGCGACTGGTCTTATGTATCTACAAGGTTAGCAGTGGGGGCTAATCATCTTGGAATATGGATTGATGGAAACACAAACTGAAAAACTAACAACTGCACTCTCTGAAAATTATTAGATGCTTCATGTTCTGTATTTTTCTTCTTGTCAACAAACTTCATTAAAAAAATCCCAACAATGAATCTATCCAACTAACCATTACTGTCTGTGTAGCCAAAACCTGATACAGCTTACTCCTCTATGCTGTAGACTTTCAACTATGAAAAACACATCACTAAGGCCACACTGTTGCACTGGGTGACATATTCCTTCATTATGACAAACATAAACACTGTAGTATACTGTTCTGCTATCATAAATACTCTCACCAAATGTGTATTAATCCACAGTTGAAAATAGTTCCAAACAAACACGCAATTTACTCCTGTTTGAGTAATCTTATTCAAGTTAAAATTAATTACCTTTTTCTAAATGAAAGCATATTTATGACCTGATTTTAAAAGTTTATTTATATTCAGAAGGAACCAGTTGGCTTGAATGCCACAGAGGGATTTGTTGACAATATCACCAGCTCTTTCCGATTAATAACTTTCAGTGTGATGTAGTTCTTTATTTTGATCTGAGTGTTAAGATTCCTCAGCTTAAAGTATTTTCTCTTGCATTTGATCCAGGAGCATCCAGCTTGTAAAATGAAAGTAAATGCACATGGGAGAGAGTGGGATCTTGGGTCATGGGACAGAGACGAAAGGTGATAATCAACATGAAAGAGAACTGGTGTGTGAAACATCACTGGACTAGTGTTGTGTCTGACACATGAACCATGGAAATGCTCGCTCTCCCACAGATCCTTGTTCTCTGTTTCTTATCTGCAGTCTGATATGCAACACTTTGAAGTCTCAGAGTTGATATGAGAGGGAATTGAAAACGGATGGTTGTTGATGTTTTCTATGTGTGTCATAGGGAAGAGGAGTAGTGTATGAAAATTAAATTTCAGGTATAATATTATATAAATGTTTCCAAATGTATACTTGTTACCTCAAAGACCAGAAACCTGTCTGTCACAAACCCCAGACAGTGTAATGAGAGAGTATTAGAAGAAAGAGGAATATTATTCTGCCTCAGTTTTGTTTGTAACAGTAACATTTCCTAGAGGCCACAGGAGATGGGAGGAAAATGATGAAACAATATGACACTGCTATTGTGTTTGCTATCTGTTTGTTTCCATACCCACACAGAAAAGTGAAGGACTGAGCTTTTTTTATGCCACTCTCAGCACTTCAAAACAACACCTGTTGCTCTTTGGACGTCCCCTCCCACAGTCTGTGCTGATGATCAAATCATAGCCATTTTAATACTGATTACTAATGTTTTAAAAATGTAAATAAATCATGTCCTTTTAAATCACCAACGCTCTTGATTTAAAAAGCAGCAGCTTAATAAACTGTCTATCTTCAGATGCAGTAGCATGAATGGAGATGATTATTAAAATGGAAAAAGTAATTTCTTTTTCATGTGTCCTGCCAAGTCACATATCTGTGTAGTTTATCATGTGTCTCTCTGGCTGGAACAAACCCTTCTCAAATTCCCTCTTACTCATCATGCTGTAGAAAGTTTGACTCTAGTGTATTTCTTGTTAAAGGTCAGAGGCAGTATTGACTATTTCCCTTCCTCAGCACAGAGATGTTGTTTTAAACCCTGAGTTAACCAGAGATTGAGCTGTATTTGGGGACTCCCATCCGTCATAGGGGCTGAAAGGGTTGTTTTCTCCCGGCCCCATCACCTTTGATGCATCCCTGCTAAAGACTCCACTGGGGAAGGCACGACCAGCATTTGCCTTGGCTCAGAGGCACTGCGTATTCATTTGCTCTCGCTGATTTTTGGCAAGATACTTTTAATTGTGCCACAACCTTTTGTCCATGTAGTACATTATTTTTAAGTTTCTGTTTGTTTGTAGTGGGTGGACCACAGAAGGGTTTTTTCAGATTGTTTTGGGACAAATTAATTTTCTTTGCTACTATTTGGAAGTCAGCTACGTGGACATCCACTGAATGTCTGTGTTCCCCAGAGATACGGGCCTGCCTTTGCCCTCGTTTATTTGCCAGAATGGAACAAGTCAGAGAGTGCTTTATCTTCTCCATGACCACGAACCATCTAGATGAATCTGTGTTTAGCTTTTAGAGGATATGGCTGTTATAATGGATGTCATCAGATACACTTGGAATATTTGATTATTATATAATTCCTTGTGTTATTGTGTGTTAAATTACCAGGATGCTTTGGAGTGCCTCCCTCCATACCTTTTCAATGTCAGACTCTGAACCAGTAGCACGGTTGTTCACCATCCAGTAATCAATACACAAAACATTGCTGTATCTGTAGTCTGATGTGGCACTGAGGGATAGATCAGTGACATTGTGCAACAATGACCGACAAGACAACAACAGTAGTCTCTGTTAATGCTACCGCAGCAGTTTTTCAGGCTGATTTCATCATTCTCACAGTGATTTTAAACTTAGACTCTCTCTCTCTCTCTCTCTCTCTCTCTCTCTCTCTTTCTCCCTTTCTCCTTTTGCATCCATTTTACCATGTCTTTACCCATTTCAAGTGTCCTTTCCCCACCCTCCAGTTTTTAAAAAAAAGTTGAATTAGGGGTCCTCTATGTTTACTGGAATCCTAGACTAATATTCCAGATGGTGATGAGAGGATGTGGCTCACACTCCTCACTTCCCTTGTACTGGATTTTTAACAGCATCTCAAAATGATAATCAAAATGATATCATAAAATGAATGAAATCGCTTTGTAAAACTACTTCACCAATGGATAATTTATCATTATCTACCATGTTCTGGTCTACATTGTAATGGTGTCCAATGGGTCGTTAATTCAGGGGTTAATAAAATGATTTGAATTCACACGGCTTGAGACTTAGACTCCAAAATCAAGTGAAGACAGCAATAAGTGCAATTTGTGTATCAAACGTTTGGCCTCATCACAGGTCAACTATAACTGACTGTTATGCGACACCGAATGTAGCCTAATGTGTTTTTTTTTTTTCTAAAAGAAGCATTGATTTGCAACACATTGTCACTGTTTCAGACTTTAAAGGAAAGGAGGAACCCAAGTGCTGATATGACAAATATTATAATGTTAAAAGATCCACAGCAGCTGTCTTGAATTTTACAGGCATATTTCAAGTTACTGCATTCCTCTGTAGTTCCACATTGAGTTAAGCTTGAGTTAAGGTCAAAACCCCTATCTCTTAAGTGCTCGTGCACACACACACACGCACAGACAGACACAGTCCCCCTCTCCTCTACTAATAAATAATTATCCTTTTGTGTGATGTGGCTTTGCTCCAAGGCTGTGCAGTTTCTCCGAATTGCTTTTAGCAAAGCAGCACTATTATGAAAACGAGAAAATTCATAAAGAGATGCAGTTTATAGTATATTTTCTTGCATATTTAATTAGTTTTACATATATTGAATCTGTTCATTCAGTAATTGTGATTCGATCCAGCACTGTCTTTTGTAAACATGTCATTGAGAAAAAAACACATATCCAATATGCAGAAAAAAAAAATGTCCTAACTTTGGATTTGGACTTTGGACAATATTAAAAAAATACAGATACAACCTTACCAAACCTCTTCTGGTACTTTCTGACTCACCTATTTTTTATTTTTCCCAGCTCTTCCTTTTATGTTGTTGCCTCATCCCGTTAGAAATGCATTTTGAAAGTGGGGTATATTTCAGTTCATACATGAGTCAGAAGAGTCAGAAGTGATGCTGATGAATATCTGAGCGAGACAGGTCAATAGTGTAGAGAGAACTCTCTCAGTGTAGCTTTTTTTTAAATTACATTTTTGAAAATCTTTCATTAAGCTTTCAATATGAAATTTGACATAGTTGTATATGTTAAGATATCCAGACTTGTAATGCATTCACACTGGAGATGGAACATTTACATTTTAGAAATACAGTTAATAAGACAGCAGCCTAATGAGGACTTTAATCCACTACTCTCACTAACTACATATGCAGCTGTTTCATGCTTTAAGCCCTTCACCACAGCCCCTCATTGTCAGAGGAATTAAAGAAAAACACCTCTCTCCTTTGTGCACACACATATTCATACACACTAATGCAAATATTCATTATCAGAAACACTTGAACTTGAACAAAGAATGAAGAGTTACATCCGCCTAGGCAAATGTGACATTAGTCAGAATTTATTAAGAAGTTCAGTACGTGCTGGCCAGGGAGTCATCCTCTTCTCACTCTCCTTCGCTCCTCCCCCTGTCCAATGAGTTACGCTGTTTTTGAGACTTGAGGAGAGTAAGGAAAGCCAGACATTATAGAGACAGAGGGACAAGGCACTGTTACCCTCACAGACTCACACTACAAACCCACTGCAGCTACCCGGGGAGCTTGAACTTTGGTATCCAGATTTTGGTCATCATCACAGGTTCAGATAATATTATTGTTCAGTTCATCACTTGAGGTGGAAAAGATGACTCCTATAGTGTATTGTGAGCATTGAAGTTTGTCTCTGCAGAAAAGTTTGCTCCATGCTTATTGCTTCTTCAGGCAGTGTTTTTGTTACGCTCTTAGGATTTTATTCCTGTGTGATTTTTTGATTCCTCGTCGGGCTCCTCCATTGGAATACCATCACCTCTCCTTTGAAGTGTCTGGAACTGCCTGCACCAATGCTGACTGAACCGTATGGAGCCATGTCCATGGGGTCAGATGTTCGAGAACTGACCCTCTTACCTCCAGCGCCTCCTGTGCCGTCTTTACCCGGAGCTGGTGGCGGCTGTGGGATGTCTGTTGGCAGTGGCCAGTGGACCCAACTGCTGGACCTTCACCCTAGCTCTCCCTACAGCTCCCTGCCCTCCCACCACTCCCTCATCAAGCAGGAACCAGGTTGGGGGACCACTGACTCCATAGAGGACCCCCACTGTGGACTTGGGGCCTTCACAGTGCACTTCTCAGGCCAGTTGTCAGGCCCCTGTCGGGTCGGGGCCTTCGGAGAACCAAGTGCAGGTCAACCCAGGGTGTTTCCCAATGGAACCTACCTGCCCGGCTGTGTGGACAGCCCCCCAGCACCCAGGAACCAGGGTAAGCATGCCGATCATCAGTCCCACTTCTGTCTCCTCTCATTGGCTTAGTGATGTAGGGACCGCGAAACATGAGCAGTTGTTTTCACACATGAAATACAGGGTTTATTCCAGACAGTTTTTTTCTACATTTCCTGCTGCATGTGTTCATGATGCGACTCCGTGTTTAGGGTTTGTCAACAGTGTTGTGTCTGAGCAGGATGTTATGTGCTATGTGTGTACTGGGTCATTCTGTCCCATGTGAGGAATAGGCTTGAGAGCTTTCCGGTAATAGTCTGGCAGAGATCTCTAATAGTTCCTTTAATGCTTTTCAGCAGAAATTTCACCGTCAACCACTGGCAGAGTCATAACAACTGTTAAATTTTATTGTATTGAATTCATACTTCAGAAAAAAAGTACTTAGGTAGATCATTCATATGGTTTCATTGGGATTTATTACTGCATTATTTTCATTTTTGTCAAATGCCATGACTGTAATCATAAACTTTCAAGTGGTAACTCTAATGCATCCATCTAAAGTGCTTACCTATGCAGGATATACATTCAAAGTATTTTATGATGTTGGGATAACTTTACCAAGTACCCATGGGTAGAAGATCACCAAAGCGATGGGGTTGTTTTGATCCATTGTTTTTATCTTAGTTTTAATTCTATATAACTGTTGAGGTATTTACCCAAATTAATCTGGTATGGGTGTGAACAGTAGCTCTACTTTAGCTCATTTTGAATTATGTGTCACTAATAATATGTATCATTTGTAGTTTTCACTATCGTGCACATTGTTTTGTACAACTAACAATACATTTGTGATAGTCTTAAGGTAAAACTTGATCTCCTCTAACACCAGAAGTGGTAATGTAAATAACACTAGGTCAAAACAACCCATCAATACTGGGTTAAGTTACCCCAGTAATGCCTAAATACCAACCAAGTTAATAAAAAAATACACACATGAAAAATAATGAATAACCTGTTGAGCTGGCACAGTCAATGTTGCCGTGGGCATACAAGCTGAGGAAAGAAATCTGAAGTGATGACTTACTGCCATGATCAATAAAGGTCAGAGGGGGTTCAGATGCTTTGTTATCTGGAATCTAAATCTGGAATCAAACTTAATATGTGTTTCCTGTGCAGTGTTAACACACAGATATGTCATCTACACATTTATTGTCTGTTGGGGCTTATTACTCAAAGGTCAGAGGTTTAAACCTGTATGTGTCTGCTGATGTGACGTTTAAAAACAGCACGCAGCGAGTCGTCTTCACTCAGTGGAAAGTAGTTTTTGATGAAGTGATAAAATACTCAGCGTAACTTTCTGCAGACCGCAGGGATTTAAGTAAGAGTTTGTGAGTCATTTTTCTTTGAAACTTTTCAACAGCTGTCTGACTGACTTGGCCTGACTCAGGACATAGCAAACCATCCATGCTGAGTGTGAATGTCAAATAAAGATGCATCGCATGTGGTTGTTTGATTGATTTAATGTAGTTTTATCAAGTTTAACATTCTGCTTTAACTTGCTATTTATTTTATATTAGAAAACATATATAATGTGTTTTGCAATGTGTATTGTTATTTCAATAGCGATACATAACATTCCCATTTTTGCCATTTAATAAATGTAATAAAGTTAGAATACATGCAATTCCTTACTTCTCAGTGTTGTTTTTATTATATTCTACCGTAGCTCATTTCAGTTCATCAGTGGTGTGTTTGCCAAATTTATTTTTCCACCTGCCATAAATTTTACAAACCACAAAGCCAAAGATAGATGTTACAAGGAAAGAGGATTTAGTAGTCTGATGAATGTCTCTCTGTAGTAACCCTGCCAGGCACTTAGAGCTACTGACCAGATACTGGAGACTTTGCAAACTTCATAATGTTTTCAGTCATTTGTAAGATGGTGATCTAATGACTCAACAAGGGGGGAAAAAAATAATTTTAACTTTCCATTACCTCTCTTTTTGTTTTCTCTTTTCAGGTTATGGAGCAGTGGGTTTAGACAGCAACCCCAGTTGTGGTCTCACTCCGTCTCACCACACCCCTCAGCTCCCCAGCCTGTCCTTCAAACACGAGGACACACTGTCGCCGCCAAACAACATAGGTAACTGTCTGCATCGTGACATCTTTTCAACAAAATTGTCTCGCCGACTGGAAGGCTGTCATGTCACAGCAAGGTTACATAAGTAACCTGTCATTTTTCATATCACAACAGAATCGCTGTCATCCATTTTCCTTCATCACTCTCCATCTCTGTTCCACACACATTCATATACACGGACATACATAAACACACTCTCCCTCTCGCTCTTTAAGCATAATAGTGTATATGGTTAATGAGTCTGGAAATGATAAATTGAGGAAACAGCTAATGGGACTCTGCTGGAATGTCAAAAACTGTCTGGGGACCAATACACTATATGAACCTGAAAAGGACCATTGTTTCTAATTGAGGTGTTCTCTCTTTGAAAAGCAGAGCTGTGACTCTGTCTTTGAAATGAGCTATTATTATATTATTATTATATTGTATAAATATATTTTTAGGAGAAGTAATATATTTTTACTTGTGTGTGTTTTGTCTGTGTGTTCTGAGAGAACATTTAATAATACAAAATATTTTTGTGCAAGATGATTCTTGGGAAGCTTCTCAGCCTAATATTAGGATTTAGTGAGCTGTTGTGGGACAATGGATAGTCTGCAGCTGGACTTTGACGACTCTAATTAGGAACAATTGTAATAATTCATGAATCATTTAAGTCATGTTTTTAGCTAAAAATGTCAAACATCCACTGCTTCTAGCTTCTCAAATGTGAATATTTGCCTGTTTTCTTGGCCTTGTGTGATAATTGAATGACTATCTTTGTGTTTAAAAGTGTTGATTGGAAGCAATCAGCTTCTGTGAAAAGGCATTTCTCACTATTTTCAGACATTCCATAGACCAGACAATTAATCATTAATGAAATAAATTATTGGCAAATTATTCGATAATATTAATTGTTAGCTGCAGTCTTATTTTGAAGCAAATTTCTATATTTTCAGTTGACCAGCAGTACCCGCCTCCTCCTCCCATGTTTGGCTGCCACAATCCTTCAGAGTCGTGTCCGAGCAGCCAGGCTCTGCTGCTGAGAAACTACAACAGGTACAATTATTTGTCCCCATGCGTTTATTGTCGCTATATTTGACTCTTGCTCCCTTCAATCTCCCTTCAGCACAAATTCCCCTCTTCCCACATGGTTTTCAGGCGTCTCACTCAGCAATTAATGTCAGATTCTTTCCAATGACACCACACGCAGCTTGTTTACTTGATGGTAATTTTTGGAAGTGTGAATTCTCTCTAATCCTGTGTTAAACCCTGCGTCTGCCTCTGCACTGTCTGGATTGTGAATCCTAATTTGTTCTGAGGTTAAGTGCTGCCCACTGCTGCTCAGCAGGCCAAAACAAACACTGAGTGATTTACTGCTGATGTGTCTGAGTCCACCCTGAGGAAAAATGAGGAGAAAAGTAAAAGAGACAAGCTCAGTGAAAGTGAGTTTAGTGAGGGGGGGGGGTGGCAGTTAGGACGAGGGAATCAGCTTATTTTAACCTCTGGATGTGTTTCCAACTTGTTTTCATTTTGATGCGAAACATCTCAAAGGGCAAATTAGGATGAAATTCTTTGCATGCTGCCCTGTGATGTTGTTGGAGAGAAGGAACATGTGCAACCCAAATACTGGAACAGCACTTGATAAGACGGGGGAAGGCTTCACTGTTGTTAGTGCTTATGGCGTGAACTGGAAACCCTCAGACCAACACAGAAAACATGCACACACATACACACACACACACACACACACACACACACACACACACACACACACACACACGCACACACACACACACACACACTGTCAGATATCAGTGAGTCTTTCCACAGTTTAACATAGTTCAGAACTGATTAGCGAACCATCATGATCCTTCCCTCAAGGACTTCTCAAGGAATGCCGTCCAGAATTCCCCCGAAACTGTTCCCCACCTTTAATGATACTGAGGACAGAGTGATGTCATGCATTGGTCCATGGTGTACTAGGCACGGAGGCGCTCACCCCCACAGAGTGCACAATGGCATGTCCAAGTGTGTGTGTTTCTGTACTACGTGCGTGTGTGTGTGTGTGCACACTAGTGTGATCTGCCAAGGTAAAGAATGGCTCAGAGCCCATGTTTTTTAATGAAGCCAGTGAGGAGTGTGGTGGGTGGACAGGATGTGTTAATAAGCCAACCGTGTGGAGTTCCCCCTGAATGAAACGTCTTCATTATCCATATAAGGGAAGATAAATGACAGAAAGAATGCTGTAACATAAAAATTTTCAGTGTTGTCTAATTTCTGCATTTTCCCAAAAGAACTTATTAATTATAAAAAAGAATAATAAAACAGAAACTCACACAGTGTAAACTCAGAGCTCACCTTATTCCATAACCTTTTCATTCACTAATGTATTAACATATGTCGTTGCCTTGAAATTTCACAAACTGCTTGTGTTTCACTCAGTGATAACGTATACCAAATGGCGTCTCAGCTGGAGTGTGTAACGTGGAATCAAATGAACAGCCTGGCATCTTCCATGAAGAGGTGAGCTTCTTTTCTTTACATAATACATCTAATGTATTCTTGAGTCCTGACCAGCGTTTGTGGTGGAGGAGGAAGAGGAAGATTTGACCAGATGGCTGTTGGCCTACTGCCTGGGGAAATCAGGAAGCGGAGAGGAGCATGATAGTGTGTGTGTGTGTGTGTGTGTGTGTGTGTGTGTGTGTGTGTGTGTGTGTGTGTGTGTGTGTGTGCGTGCGTGCGCGTGTGTGCAGTCTTGTACTTTTACAACATTCTTTAAAGACTGTTTTGAGTTTTTACTAAGTTAGGACATTTTGATAGGCACTCACTCCTTAAATTTGCTTTTAGATTTAAAGCCCGTAAAACCTTGACTTTGAATCTCAAATACTTTCTAAACATTAGATATTAAGAACCAATCAATCAACAATCAAAGCAAAGTTAAAAAAAAAAATTGTTCAATATAATTTTGCAATTAAAACTCAAAAACTCAGCTGGACTGCTTCATCAGGACTGATTTAGATATGGCTAAACCCTGACTGATGCAGGGAAGGACATGATATCCTCTCCATGTCAAATCATTGGGCAGAGCAACACAGACGAAGACACAAATACAGAGATTTCTCACGTGAAATAACCAAAACTGTTTTATATTTGGCAAAAAATAATGTGCTCATGTAGGATCCCAACACTTGAAACTAAATATGTTTCCAGGGCCTTTAAGCTCATGTTAAAGTTAGTCATGTAGTTGTGATGTCTGTTAGCTGTGAAAGAGAGAAAGACTTGTGTGTAATTTCTCTCAAACAAATTGTACACAAGTGAGATTATGGCTTTATTGTGTTTTCAATCTTGACAATCTTAATGGTATGATCAGAATCTGTCATTAACCTTTCATACTGTGCCCACCGTAACAGTTTTGCACAAAAACTTTTCAATGTTTTAATCAATTTGTAATTTTGCCTCTGTCCAGCGGAGGCCATACAACCAGCTATGACAGCGACCCCACAGTCCCAGTCCCACCTCCACCCATGCTTGTGAGTGCGCAGTACCACATACACACACACAGTGTCTTCAGAGGACTGCAGGTCAGTTGACATGCATGCAGTTTATACAGACTAACAGTAAATAAACACACATATTGAAGCCCTGTTTAATCTTTTTCTTCTTCTCTTTCTTAAAGGATGTCAGACGTGTACCTGGCATTGCTCCTCCAGTTGCGAGGTCCTCAGAGACCAATGAGAAGCGTCCATTTGTATGTGCTTATCCTGGCTGCAGCAAGAGATACTTCAAACTGTCACATCTGCAGATGCATGGCCGCAAACACACAGGTGAAATGACACCGGTGATTTACACCACTGCTCAGGCCTCAGCTTCTCTTCATAAATCACAATGACAAACTCATGCAGACAATAAAAGTTCAGTGAAAAGACAAAAAAGGGATGGTGTATCGTAAGGAAGAAAGGAGAGTTGTTATGCTCAGGTTTTGAATGTGTGTAGCTGTGTGAGTGGAAACTAGATCAAGTCGCATAAATGGTGATTAAAAAATAAAAAAAGTGCTTAATTTTGACACGGTAATGGCACAGATGTGAAACTGAGCACAGGGAAAATACTAGTATCGATGATCTTGATATCTTGGAATGTGGGTGGTGATGATGATGATGGTTTATTTTGCAGGAGAGAAGCCTTACCAGTGTGACTTCACAGACTGTGGCCGCAGATTCTCTCGCTCAGACCAGTTAAAGAGGCACCAGCGCAGACACACAGGTACACTCACATCACCGCTGCTGTATCTGCACAGGAAAGCTCATTGCTTCAATTTTTTGTTTTTGGGAATTTGAAAATGATAGAAATCTGTAGGTATAGTTTACATCCCACAATTGGCCTATATAAAAACTTCAAAACACAAAATCTAGATATTATAAGCAGATTGTTGTGACCTGATATAATTAAATGGGACTTTTTGACCAACAGATAAATAAATAGTTAAAAGATTTAGTATTTCCCCACTAGAATTATATTCCTCAGAGTGTGGAGAAAGCCCTAAAAATGAACAGACAATATAAGAAATCCAAATAAACAAAAGATTTTAATGATTTTATTTTTCAATGTCTGATCAAAATTTTCCAAAGTGATTGTGGGTTATTGGATCAATCAATCTCCACAGTGATCAGTCCACCTAATCAAATATTTAACCTTTTGACCCTCACCCCACTCCCTTCACATTTCTGTCTCTGCCTCGACCACAACCGCTGCCATCTCTGTGTAGGAGTGAAACCCTTTCAGTGCGAGACGTGTCAGAGAAAGTTTTCACGGTCAGATCATCTTAAGACTCACACTCGGACTCATACAGGTAAAACAAGTGCGTATAACTTTATTTTCTACCTCTCCATTCCTCCATTTTTTTTTGTCATAATGGTCCCTCTGACTTTGAGTCAAGTACAGCAAAACAGCAGCTCGCATTCCGAAAAGGCTGAATTTCCTCTAAAGCAACGATTTCTATTGTTTTTCCTTGTTCATCCCCTCCTTGTCAGGTGAGAAGCCCTTCATCTGCCGCTGGTCCAACTGTCAGAAGAAGTTTGCCCGCTCTGACGAGCTGGTGCGCCACCACAGCATGCACCAGAGGAACCTGACCAAGCTGCAGCCTGCCATCTGAACAGCGACGAGAGGAGGAGGAGGAGGAGGAAGACGAAGAGGAAGGTGACAGTATGTCGTTCCAGCTAGTAGAGAAAGACGCTTGGAGCCTGGTCAGCGGTAACGGTGCCTTGTCAGACTTGCTGAACTGGCGGGCACAGCGGATGCCTCCCTCAGCCAGACAGAGGACGTCAGGAGAACAGACTCGCTGATGATCCACGAGATCTTCGAGACGCACCTCATCGAGCACTCGCTTATTTGACATTAAAACTCAGACTTTGAGAGGGTACAGTACCACAGTAATTCTGAGCCAAGAAGAAGATGTCTTTTTTTTTATGTGAGATGAGGAAAATGTTGACACACTATTTTGGAAATTTTAGTAACACTTGCACTGGCTTTCTTGTTTTATTGTTAAAATTGTGTCTCCTTGAAAATGTGCTGGACTGTGTAAACTGGATTTATGAAATGGACAAATGAAGCTGACCACGGAGAATCTTTGCTTTGGGGAATGTGAACATCTTTATACTCTTACAGTATACAGGATACTCACCAAAATTTCTTTGTATATATTTGTATTTGCTTACATCTATAGACATTCCTTTTGTACTTTCTATGTTTTTTCTGTAAGTTTATAAAATGTTGATTCACTTCGGTTTCAAGAGTAAAAGTGTGTGTACATGTGTGTGTGGGAGAGAGTTGTCAGGTTAAGAGGCCACCTGTGAGTGGTGGTGCTGGAGGGGTGAGGGCGGGTGACAGACAGTAAAACAGCACCCCACCGTGGCTCTGACAGGGTGCAGGTCTCACCCTCCTAAATCTCCGACACACATCTTCATAACTACGAACATCTGGAGCCCAGTAAATCTCATTAGAAAAGACACATACCTCAGTGTCAGCTGGCTGTACTTCATTGACTGCCCCCTTTCTGCATAGGCTGCACACACACACACACACACACACACATACACACACACACACACACACACATACACACACACAAACACACACACACACACACACACACATA
>NW_019525510.1:326790-327641 GCF_002814215.2 Seriola lalandi dorsalis
GGTAACATTCACCAAAATATAAAGCTTGTGAAATTCAAACACTGACAGACAGTGGAGCTAAGGTGGGTAAGAAGTAAGCTTGGCTACATATCAAGCGCATATAACATAGGTAATTTAAAACATGTCACTTATTGCATATAATGTGGAGCTTGACAACAGTGTAGTGTAGAAAACTGCACAGTTTAGTCTTTGACTAAAGATTACTGTTGCTGTCAGACATGTTTATGCTGATTTACAGCTTTCATTGTAATACACAAAATAAATTTACTACATAAAGAAAGATGTCATGATGAGCATCTCTGCTCAAAACATGGGGAAAATTATTTACTTTGTCAGCACCTATTAAAATATCTGACTAGTACTGACATTGAACACCTGTAGCAGTCCACATACAACAAACATTTTCAGACTGTAAAAGTATATCTAAGGAGGCATGACAGATAACTACTTTACACAATTCACAATAGTGCTTATTTACCAAAAGAGCTCCCGGTAATGACGAGACAGTAACAGTTAGCATTAGCTACCTAGCTACATGTTAGTAACTGTGTGCCAGCACTCATCAACAAACTGAAAATGTAATGTCAAAATACACAAAATTGGTTACCAACCATTCAGTTTTAGAGTTTGAACTTCTTCAGCAGCCTCTCCCTCTGGGTCAGATTCTGGATAAAAGTCGTGTGGTTGAACCAAATCGCTACCGACGGCAGGTCGCCGGTCACGGTCACCGTAAACATTAGAGCATGGTGCCAGAAGCCCGAACGGCATCCCCTTCCGAAGAGGGGCGTGGTCAGGCACAGCTCATTTGCATTTAAAGCTACAGACACAAAAACAGCCTGTTCTGAACAGGG
>NW_019525510.1:327691-354956 GCF_002814215.2 Seriola lalandi dorsalis
CATACACACACAAACACACACACACATACACACACACACACACGCACACACACAAACACACACGCACACACACAAACACACACACGCACACACACAAACACACACACACACACATACACACACACACACACACACACACACACACACACTCAATTCTCTAACAGCATCCAGATTAGAAAGGCAGCTTTACATCCTTGAGCCACATGATGGCAGTATCAGCATTGTCAGTCCAAGCAGATGGGACTCGAGCTGTGAGTGAGGCTGAAGCCAAACTACAACTTATACTTTCACACCTCCGTCTTCAGATAATCCACCTTCCTCTCACCTTTAGTGGCCGTCGAGTATCCACAGTAAATATGTTAATGTCAACGACAGTGAAAAAACAGGAGGGCTCGTTCTGAATATGCCCTGAACCATCAAATATACATGATGTGGATGGAGTTGTGTGTCAGCTCGTGCGCAAGTCTATAAGTGATGGGATGATTCAGCTACAGCAGGTATGTTAATAAAATATGACTCAGTGCTGGCACAGAGAGCTGCTGCATGGCTCTGTGGCCTAATGATGTCATATACCTGGAAAAGCAATGTAAACACGCACATACAAGCGTATATATTTAGCTGTTGGCTACATGTTCATGCATTGGAAAACACAGTGCACATTTACTGAGGGCATTTCACTCTGCACCTGCACAACTCATTTCACTTCCACCGCAGACATTCGTCAAACTAACAGAGGGATTCAAACGCAGTTCTCCTATTTCAGGGTCACATACGGCTCATTTGAAGTGGTGATTCAAGTTGTTTTCCAATCCACATAATGGCTGTGAGGTAGTATCTCTGTGATGTTCTGTTTTTTTTTTTTTGCTTCTTAATCAAATGCACTTTGATTAAGAAGTGCTTCTCTTTGTTCTCTCTCTGCAGGGGCGCCGGGAAGCCAAGGAAGATCAGAGGGACAGCAGAGTTGAACATTTTACTCACTCCAGTTCACTCTTAACTGGAGACTGCTGAGGCCGTGTGGAGCATGAGGAGCGCATGCTTTAAACGTCCTCATTCATTACTGCCGTCATTATCACACACACTTAGAGAGAGACACTGACCTCAACCTTACATTGATCTGCCTGATCTGCATTCCTCAAATTGATTGAGAAAGTTTCTGATTTTGAGATAGTGGGAGGAAGTGATATCCGCTAACACAACAAATGTCTGCGCTCCACTCCCATTCTGCCAAACGTTACCACCGATCTGAATGCATGAGCACACATACACATACACGCACACGTACGCACACACACACACACACACACACACACACACACATACACACACACACACACACACACACACATACACACACACATACATACACACACGCCACCAGATGCCCCCTCAGCTGTACTGCTGGCTGTTTGCCTTTAAGGGGTGTCAGCTTGGGTAATCTCAGGTGACATACACCTGGTAATGCACAGCCCAAGACATCTGTAGGACAGCAGGCCTGCTAACTTCACAGCCTCTAAACCCACATGCAACCCCCCTCAGAAGGTTTCTTTTCGAATGCAAGTGCAATATAACCTCACTCTCACACTCAAAGACAGGAAACAAGTACGGCTCATTCTATACGTGCAAGTTCCAACCTTTTTTTTCTTCACCCTTTTATATTGAGTTATACTGAATAATGAGGCTTTTCATTTACTTGGTCTAATAAGGAGTGACATTATTTTTCAATATGTCATCCAGTAAAGTCCCAGGTGCATCCAGCATCAGCATACAGCCCCTGTTGTGATTCTTTGGGCCAAAAAGACATTATTTAACCTCCAGGAGTCGGAAAGGTCAGTGCACATGTAGCACACAGAGGCCCCAGGGGATTGTTAACAAGGTCAAGGCCCCAGAGAGGAAACTTAACGGGGTTACAAGGAGGCCTGCGTGTAAAAACAATGCTACACCAACAGGAGGCGCTGTCAGGGACTGTTCATATTAAGTGAAGCATGTTTTTAGTTGTATTCCCAGACAGCAACCCCCTTCCTCCCCTCAGGCTAGCTCTCTTGTGCAGAGCTGCTGCTCCACAGTCTGAGGGGCCTAGGGGTTCTTGGGGGTTTTCCCTGTGGTATAGCAGGGAGCCTGAGGGGCTCCGGTGTGTAGGAGCTTTGGGAATGCGGAGGCCTTGGGGGCCTGGAGCTCAGATGGGGCCTAGGGGGTAAACTTTCTCACTCAGGGAGCAGAGATGGAGCAGATACAGAAAGACAACGAGGGGAAAACACCTTGAGAGGAGTCTGTCAGATATGCAGGCAGCAGCCGGGAAGATCCCATGAGAGTACACAGGCACAGAAACACAAATACACACATGTATGTATACTCTAAACCTAATCCAATATGTGGGCCAGCAAAAAGAGACAGATAGAGCTTTTTAAATATTCCCCTCTCTCCTCAACCGTCCCGTCTTTCATCTTCTCCTCTTTTCTCCCTCCTGCTGTCTCCTCCATTCCGCTGGAAGATATTAACTCCTAACAGGATTAGATGTGTCTCTATCATGTGAGATACAAGATCACAAACCTACCCAAGCTCCCCGGGGAGCAGCGGGATGGGACGGATGAAACAAGGCCTCATCTCCCCCTCTCTTCCCCTCCATCCCAAAGGTATCCAGATGCTGGGACATGGGGAGAGACGACCAGAGAAAGGAGGGAGATGAATGTTGACAAATGGAGCGAGAGAGGCGTTTTCACTAGGATAGCTTTGTTTCCACCCTCACCATCATCAACTCCAAAACAACTCTTTTGTGGGCGACTTTGTCCGTCTTTTAATTAAAACTTGAAAACTTTTCTCTCAGTGTATGTCATATGTGATATGCAGCAGCCTGTCAGAATGAGTGGGCGACTAAAGCAGAGAAGCGGCCTGCAAAAGCTGGTTGAAACTGATTTTGAGTCAACCTGACCTCAGTCCAAAGAGCTCCTCCATTACTCCAGAGGCAGTTATAATTAGTTACCAACTCACTAGCTTTATGGTTCCTAAATTGAAATGTATTGCTCTTTAAAGCCTTCTCTCTAATTGTGTAGTCATTAATGGCCTATTCCCTATCTACACTGCGTTGATGGGCACATAAAAACTCATGATGATAGACGAGCACCAAGCGCAGTTGTTAAAAGGACACAAGGTTTTCTCTTGTTCTGCCCAGTCACCACTAGGAGGAGTAGAGTCCTGTGGTGGAAGACAGAGGAGGGATAACCATTTGACATGAAAGATTGATGGATTCCTTCAAGCTTCATAGAAACATGCAAGGCGCTGAATTAGCCTACATTCACATGACACGCATCTACAACCACACAACCTGCATGAACGAAGAAAAAACGGTCTGTGTATGATCAGGGCTGCAGCCAGCATTTCAGAAACACTGAGATCATGAGTCAAGTTCATTCAGTGCAGCTCCTCAGAAGATTCTGACTACACACCAGAAATGGGGTGTTTAATTTTATTTCAAAATTTTTCAAATTTATTCAGTCAGCTAATCGTTAAATAATATTTCCTGTAAATACACCCTTAGAAACTTGAGCTATGTTTTTAGAAAGAAATCTATTTTTCTTTTTCTTTTTGGTTTCTTGTAAGTCCATGTGGGCTAGGATATGCAAGACACAATAAATGACATAAGGAACTAACAGGAATTGGCATGTAAGATACCATCCATGTGCTTTAGGTTTGTAAAACTCCCAAAGTCCCAGAAAAATTACAGAGGACATGACCTCAAAGTCCTTACTGGCAGGTACCGCCTTGTGCATCATCATCTGATCTTAATTTCTTTAGTTTGCATATTATCCTTAAATACACAGCTTATGTGCTGTTGACCATTATAACACATAACTATATAGTATGTAACTACTAGCAAACAAAGACATAGTAGTAATTCTACTAATTAGGATGGTGATAGCAATAATAGCAACAATGTTATTATTGTAAATGTTATGTACCTTAATAGTAAAAAAATGTGTCCTTCTTTGGGCAGTTATGACTGCAGCCTCAGCAAGAAAACTATAATCATAATTTGAGTTCAAATGAGAAGAGAAAGGGAAAGCCTATCCTTTGAGATGGCATGTTAAGGCATAGCATCATATAAAGTTCCCATTCAGTATTTAAGTGTTTTGTCTCAACAGCTCGATAATGAACACAGATTGTACTTCCTTTTCTTCTTCTTCTTTTTGCCATCATGCATGTTATTATATAATGGGCAGAAAGCCTGTTATGAAAGCCTCAGCACAGGATGGGTCAGATGTCCCAAAGATCATTACAAATCCCCAGGGTGGAAGGAACAAACACAAGAAATAAAAGACAAAGATGAGGGAGCGCAGATATACTCAGATGAAAAATAGGGCATCATGATGAGAAGAGTCAGAGAGGAGCGGGGGAGCTGAGAGAGGGGGGGTTGTATGTGCTGTATAGTTTGTTATGCAGGCAGTTTAATTGTAGTAGTCATTTTTGGTTTGCTGCTGTTAATTGCTGATATGGAAATTGCAGTGTACTATGAATAAAGCTCT
Organism: Seriola lalandi dorsalis; assembly: GCF_002814215.2. NCBI lineage: Eukaryota > Metazoa > Chordata > Actinopteri > Carangiformes > Carangidae > Seriola > Seriola lalandi. The sequence continues at coordinate 332,209 of NW_019525510.1, forward strand.
TTAAAAGGAGATCGTTGGTGGACAAGACTAAGGGGGGAGGGGGCTCATGGTCGTAGACATTAATATGCTACACTTTATGACCCTCCTCTCCCACTGTCTCCATCCTGTTCTCACCCAGAGGGCTCATTATTGTCAGTGGAGAGGGGTTGATCTACGCAGACACTCATATGAGCGCCGTCTGAAGGCATTACTGTACACACACTCCCCCAGTGTGAATGATTAGGATCCTATCGAAAACAGGAGGGGCAGGCTGTTAAACATGACCGCGAGGCAGGTTGCGCAGAGTCCACGTGCCCGCATCTTGCACAGGCAAACACGCATTTGGTTCTTTTACATCTCCGTGCACCAATAATACTCATCCACCTTCACTCACACAGTTGGCCCAGACACACAGATGCACCCTGACACATGACAACCCTCATATGCTATTTGGAGGAAGTACTTTGAGCTACTTGGTGTTTTGGGCCTCCCAATTATTTAAATGTATGATGCAAGACTGACCACACGCTCTTTGGCAAGGCAAGGCATGAGATTATCTAATGGACATTATCAAGTCCGAAAATAACACAAAAAACAGCTACAAATGTCACTAACACCTCCACTTTGAATGTTCCTCAGACCTGGAGCTTTTTGTCTGATGAACAAAGAAGGCCTTCATCTTAAAAGAAATTTGCATTATGGGACGACACTATGCAAGTGGAGCCACGCCAGAATTTGGTAACCTATTTCTGCATATTGTTATGAAATAGTCATTGTTATTGTCATGTTGCCCTCTTACAAAGTTATCTAAACCTGAAAACACGTCAAAGAAGTTTGTGTGAGAGTAAAGATATCAAAACAAGACATTTGAGGCTCCTGCAGTCGTGATCTGAGAGTGTTTGAAGAAAGTCCTACATTACAACAGAGTAACACACCCCACACATACATCGCCCTGTCCCTTGTTCCTAATGAGCTTTATCGCACTGGTCCCGCTTGACTTGTCTTGCTAACTGGCACACATATATCCATATGTTCCACATGAGCAGGCAGAGGGGACAGGCTGGGTGGCAGTGCTGCTTTCTCAGTTACATCTGAGAGTTTTACTGCAACAGCCAGCAGCAACAGCAAGTCAGCTTAACTCCATCTCTGCTGTGCATGTGTGTGTGTGTGTGTGTGTGTGTATGTGTAGACTGCGATTAGTCATGAGAAGTGTTAACAGCGTCTGCGTGTTCATGATATTCATTGGGTCAAAAAGTTGAAAGCAGATTTGAACAGCGTTCAGTACGTCCATGCAAAACTTTAAATACATACAGCACATATATAAACTTTATAGTCAGTTGTCAATTTATTAGGTACACCAAGCTCAAACTAATGTAATCCAATACAACAGGCCTGCAATTAATCTACATTCAGCATAAACTGAACATTATAACCTTCATGAAAGGAGGATATATTACGGGATTGTTAAATTAGACTGCATCAGTTTTAGCTAGGTGTTCCTAATGAACTGATACCTGAATATATACATACACTGGGTTAGGGTTAGCCAAATGTTAGGAAATCCTGTCAAATCAGTAAAAAGGAAAAAAGGCTGAAGGGATGAAGAGTTACTCAAAAAAAAAGAAAGAAAATAAAAGGTAGCCTGCTGTCTTAAAAAACTGCCCTTTGCCAGTGAAAAGATGCAGAAATAGTGCGAGTAGTTAATGCAGGAGGAAATGGCAAGGAACAGAGCACGGTGGATCCGTCTGGAGGACTGAAAGGGGGTTTTAAGTATTGTGGGTTGTAGGGCTGGAGTCTGATTACTGCAGACTGTGAGTGAATGGACAAGTGTTCACCTGTACCTGTGCTCTGTAACAGCAGGGAGACCAGGAAAGTAGGACACTGCTTCATGTAGATATGAGAAGGTCAGTATCTGAACAATTATCTGAAATGACCTATATTTAGATAAATCAGTGCTGGATGTGTAAGTCGTAGCTGTCGAGACAGAGAATTCTGAAATTATTCTTTTAAGCTGTCGTCCTGAAAAGACACCATATTAATGCAGAGTGTTCTGTCTCCATCCTTGAGCAGAAATACTGAAAAGAGAAATTATATTTACTCAGTGCTGATTCTTTGTAGCTTAACAAATAAAATACATAAAACGTCTTCTCTTTTTTATTTATTTTATTTTGACACAATTCATGAACATGTGTAGTGTGGAAAATGAGGCATGGTGATGCGTTTGTGCCCATGTGTGATGTGGACTACTAATGCAACTGAGGTTTGGGACATCAAAGCATTAAAAGATGAGAAGAATTAGACATTAATTTGACTAAAATTACAAGACCCTTGCATTGTTCTATGCACCAGTCATACAAACTGTCCAGTAAACAATATATAATATGTGATACAAATGACAGCAGATGCATTTCAAAAACACCAGGTTGATATATAAAACATTGGGTTCATCTGATACAGAGGATGACCTGGGAGTGATGTAACAGAGAGAAAGCAGTCATGTGAGGAGTGAGGAGAGGAACCTTTTCTTCCTTCCTCTTATGTATTCAAGCCAGTAATCAAAAACAAACAAACTTAGTTAAACTGGACACATTTAAAAAGGTAAAGCTCAAACGTAACATCACTAAAAGTCAATAAAAACTGAACATAGAGCATACTGTTGGCCTTAATAAATACATTAAAAACTACCAGGAAAAAAATCTTTCACAGGCTAAACTAAAACAAACACGTGCAAAAACCATGCTGTTAAACATCAGTTAGTTTTTAGAGCATTTGACTAAATCAAAAAATAATAACAATAATAGTTTGGCCAGAAAAACTGTAAACAAAGAAACATGTGTCTTCAGTAAAAAAACAAAAACAAATCTCTATTTAAACACAGTAGTCCTCTCAGACCTAAAGTTCAGAGGTTATCTGATAAATAAATAAAGTCAGCATAAATGTTCTGAGCTGCTGTTTCACATTAACTTTGCTATCAAAAACTGTTCCTGTATCTGACAATTGGTGTAAAGCTCAGCACTCAGCTTTGACAGGTTTTTATTAAAGACTATCTACACAGATCTCTGAGGCAGCGAAGCCGGCGATGCGGCTGGAAGGCACCATCGATGGAGAGTCTGAGTCTGGCTTTGCTCCTGAATGTCAGAAACAGAGCCGTCGACACAAGCGCCAAAATGGACTCTTAGTGTTAGTGGCAGGACCGACCTTCATTCCTCTTCTCGTTTGATATCTACAGTGTTGGTTTAAAGTCCAACACACTAATGTCTGTCCCACTATTACAGGGAAAGGATGGAGAGGTGGAGCGGTGGTAGGTGGAGGCATAAGAGTCTGTGATTTTGTCTTTGAAGACAAAGATGTTCAACAATCCTCCTCTCTCTCTCTCTCTCTCTCTCTCTCTCACACACACACACACACACACGCACACACACGCACACGAATACACACACTGAGAGCTCAGAGCTCATCATGGTTCCTGGTGAGGTCCTCTCCATAGTTGGTGGCCTGACTTCCAACGAACATGTTCCAGTTCTCAAGGATCTCTTCTTTGGTCAGCATTTCATCCTGAGAAGAGAGGACAAGGCAAGATCAGTAATCCTTATTATATCAATATTTTTTAAAAAGCTGAAGTATTTTCTTAATCTCAGGCCAGAACAGCAAAAAGTTGAAATGGTGGAAGATGCCTGCTCGTGCAGCCTGGTTGGTTATAGCAGAACACAAAGGCAAGTAGAGCAGGCATTTAAATGAAGATGACTGACTTTTAGAAAATGATCTGAAAATTCCAGTGTAGCAGAAAACGGTCAACATTTTAAGTAAAGAACTTTTAATCAATTATTATCATGGTCATGTGATCATTGTCATGACTCCATATTGACAAGATGAAAAGAAACAGGACTGCAGCGCGTTGATGAAGCTCAATCATGTTTTACCTTGTCCTGGTCAGACTCATACACCAGATGTCTGGCCTCAGCCTGGGCGTGGTCGTAGTCTTGGGGCATAATCCAGTGGCGGATCTCGTCCTGGTCCATCTTACCATCTTTGTTCAAGTCTCGGAAGTCAGAGAACTGTTCCCTCTCAGTCCTGACCCAGTCTGGCTCTGGACCCCCATCCTCATGAGCAAACATGTCAGCTGAAACAACAAAAGGGCCGTGGCGTTAGCGCAGGAGTGGAGACAAATGAGAACAATGGAATTACATTTTTAAACACTCAAAAGCGGTGACTCTTCCCCTTCCCCTAATTTTCCCGAGGAGATAAGCGTACCTGCAAATTGTTGATATTTAAATGATGCTCCATGTTTATATTCTCATTTAGCTGTTAATGCTACAAATTGCTACTGCATGGTTTCATTGCAATAAACAGCCTATTGCTGAGCTTCTATACATCTTTAATGAAGCTGTTGTTATTTCCATTACTGATTCAATTTGTTTTAATTCATCGCTTGAACTCACCAATATACTCATCCTCATCCACATGTCCATCGCCGTTCTTGTCAATGTCCTCCAGGGTTTCCTGCATTCACAGTGAGGTAATGATGTCATTAAAGGGAGACACGAGGGTCAACAACAGTGGAACTTTCACTTTGAGTAATAAAAAGACAAAACCCCCCCCAGGCAGGATGAGTGAACGTATGAGGGTCAGCTTACAGCTGTCTGGCAGACTGACATGACAATTGTCAGGATTCTCTGCTGATGAGAGCCAAACCCTCCACATTAAAAAAGGTGATATTTAAGCAAAGAATCAAAAGTCCTGGTAGATAGTTTTCTCTCTCACGTCCTGCATTTGACAGTGTGTGAATTTATCTAAATGGTTGCTTAAAAGGTTTGCCGTGTGAGCGGCGCATTAGTTAACAACCATACACTTACATGTACAGTAATTGCTATTCATCTGGGCATATCACATCCACACAGCTGCACAGATTCAAATCACTGTATGCATCTTTTCCTGCAGGTAAGATACCCTCTTTGAACCCTGCTGAATGATTAATGACCATGTACCATCTATAGTCTAATACCTGGACAATAATAAATAAAAACATTCATCCATCCATTTTCTATAACCACTTGACCTGTGAAAGGTTGCGTGTAAACAAGAAGAGATGTTCATTAAAAATGTAAAACCTATATACCACTATAGACCTCTGTAAACACCGGCAGTGTGTTCATTTCATAAGCATTCTTAAATGAATTCTAAAATTACAGTGTGTGTAATGTGCTTCACTGCAAGCATTTTAATGACCTGAACTGAACAATAGATACAATCCCATTGTTTCAATTTGTGTCAAGCAAATAACAACCAAGTCGGTCGGTCAAGTTCAGGTCGGTGAGGGTTGATTACATATTGTCATTGACCAGTGACCCCAGTCCCAATGTACACACACACACACACACACACACACACACACACACACACACACACACACACAAGTCTGAGTACTTGATGACGACCATCAGCAGGATAGGACAGGGTGTAGGTGTACAGTTTCCACACAGTGAAAAGACTTCATGTTCCTCCCCGAGCCTGCTCTATAAGCTCCATTAGTTATCTGTCCCACTGGCCTACATCATGTCCTGTCTAAAGCCATAAAGTCTTTGCTTCTCATGTTTTCTTGTGTGACTGCAAACACCATCAAAAACACGTATTAAATGGTTGTATGAAATATCTGCATCATAAAGAAGGAGTCTAACCACTTCCTATTGTGACAAACAGCCAACTCTTATTGGCTTCAGCCAGATTCACCACAATCAGTGAAGACACCGCTGGCAGAACCGTTCTTTGGTAACACTCTGTGACATCATAAAAATGAGCGATTAATAATTAACTCTGTCAAATGGGTAGTACAACTTTTATGAACACTGCAGCATAGCGCATTGCTGCTAACATTTGCCACACAACTGTTCCATGAAGCTAAATTTATATTTAAAGACCGAGTCTTAAATGGGACAGCCAGTCCATCCCACTGGACCTGTTCCAAAAAATAAAGAAACTCAATAATTTCCGGGCCGAGTTAAAATTTCATTAGGGAGTTATCCAAATGTAGCGCATTTATCCAAGAGGCCCATCAGAACAAACACGGCTCCTGTAATTAAATCATATTTCTTAGAGGGCAAACAACTTACAAAACTTTAACTTGAGGGGCTTTTATTTTTCTCAGTGCAAATCTAAATGTCTAACACTCTGCTTAGTATTCCCTTTGAAAAAAAAAAAAAAAAATTCAACCAGCAGAAAACCTTACTACCCTGCCCCACTTCTAATCACATTTAATCATCATGTGGTCACAGAGGGCTTACCAGAACCACAATATCCTTCATGTGTTCAAACTCCTCAGGGTGGAGGAAGGCTGTGAACTCTTCTCTGTCTGCTGCATGGTCCCCGTTCAGATCAGCTGATTTAAACCTCCTCTCGTCACGAGGAAGCATCTTCTTGAAGCTGAACTGGTCTGTGGCATCCTCAAACTCCTCCGGGTTGGCTAAGAGGGAGAAGTGAGATCAGGTTACTGTCACACCTGTAAATAGCTGTGTTATACTTTAATAGTGGATATAAAAAAACAAACAAACAAGTGAATTCATACCGAGGTAGTATCCGTATGTGGCCTGCTTGTACTCATCCCATGAAATCTTGTTGTCTTTGTTCAGGTCATAATCTGTCCACACCTTTGCCACGTTCTCATATACATAACGCTTCTGTACACGTTTTATCCAGGCCTTGAGTTCAGCCGTGGTGATGTAGCCATTACCGTCGCTGTCTATCCGGTCCACGATTTTACTGTAAAAGGAAAGAGGAGAAAGAGAGGGAAACCTTTGTTAGAGACATATATGTTCCCATTTGCCTAATGTTCCTGGAGAATTTCCAAGACCAGAGGTAAAGTCTTCTTAGTGCTGTTTCATCTCCCACCCACTGATGAGTTGTCTAAGGTACACTGTAGACCCAGTTACCAGCCCCAGCAAGCAGAAGAAAATAACAACTAAATAAATATTTGGCAGCGCCATTTTTACTACAAGGGATGTGGCTTCAATTAGACTCTGGTGGGAGGGGCAGGCAAACCCATTTTAGTAGGCTACAAAAAAGTGTAGTGCAGTGTAGCTGTGGTGTATTCTTAGACCTGGGTTGCCACGTTGAGATGTTACAGGGGTCCTCCCACTCCCATCGCCACAGGAACACGTTGTCTTTGGGGAAAAGCCCATTTAGTCAACGTGTGTTACATAGTGCCAACATGTCATCCAAGTAGTTTGAAGCGAATGAAGAAGCTCGCATGCGCACGCGCACACACATCCTTTACACACACACACACACACACACACACACAGAACCACGTAGCACATGAAGTTTGATACAGCAGCGCTATATGAAGACTGCCTTCTGCCACACTACTTTACTCAAACTCCATCAACTACAAATGGTTCTTTAATGACGATCTATAATTAAGATTTCGGCAAAGCAATTAACTCTGTAGGAGTGTGTGCGAACAGTGCTTCATGCAGCCCTGTAGATCTGCTGGCATGCACATCCCTCTCAGGCACTTGTGCTCCTGTTGTTAAATTTTAATGTCCTTAGCCTGAACAGTTACACGCAACAGCAGGAGAGAAGAAGTGACTGTGCGTGATTTACAAAAAAACAAAACAAAAAAAAACAAAACAATGACAATAACACTACGACTGTCAGTGTATTGTCACATATCGAAGTCAGCTCATGTGGCAGAATGATAATGTTATTTCCTTACCCAAGCCTGTCCTTGCTCTCCTCGGGGGTGAGCTGGTCAAATGTTTTGGCCTCCTCTTTGCCAAGAAAGGCCTCATGGTCGTATTGGTAGCTTTTATTGTCTTCGTGCGCCTGCCTGCTCAGTTCTGGGTCATGATGAACTCTCTCTTTCCTTAACGTTGGTTTACCATGCACCACAACAGTGCACAGAAGGACCGCGCACACGAAGCTGAGGAGGTCCATCGGTCAGGGATGAAGCTGGGTTTCTCTCTGAGGCCACAGCTGTTGTTTCTAAACAGGCCTATATGACACTACAATGTAGAATTAGCAAGCTGCAATGTAGCAGCTTTCACTGCTTGTAAGCGCCACACTAACCTTTCTTTCTCTCTTACAGCAGCGGTCTGCTACAGTGTTGCAGCAGCATCCAAACACCAAACCTGCAAAAAGCACCTGGTCCTGCACACAGGTCCACTGAGAGCACCTACAGTCCTCACTCAAAACGATTTTAGACAATCCTGTCCCTTTTCCTGAGGAAGGGATGCAACCAAACCGGGATTTCCTGCCGCCTTACGCACAGCCAATCACAGTGTCCGTTTCAGGCAAGGCCCAGCCTCTTCCACCGAGAGGACCCCTCCCATTGGTCCACAGGATGTCGGTAACGCTAGAGGGATTCAGGCGCCACGTTGCAAGCCGACGCGCAAACTCGGCTCAGTCTGGAGTCAGCATGGGTCAGTGTGGAGCCAGTGAGAAGTAAAAACACGACTTATACGAAATTGTACAGCTCCACAACCCGCAGAGCTGCGTCAGTATCATGATCATGTTGCCACTCGTACCAACATGCACCCGCCATGACGGCGTGGCTGTGTGTAAATGTGTGGAGCGTACAGGTATGTGCATGTACAGGTTGTGATTAACTACGGTTCAAGCCCCCATTGTGTTAATTATGCACTTTCTCCCACAAATATGCAACCCTGCAGAGTCTTGTCTTCCTTGTAGTTTGTAATCTAACACACAAAGTGTTGAAAACTGGGACCCAAAAGCTACATACCCCGAAAAGCCTTAAGGCGGTACAGTCAGGGCTGTGCACGTGCTAGCTGTGTTTGAGGCTGCTCGAGAAGTTTCTCATACAGAATTACATGTGTATGCTAAAAATATACCACACTAGCATGCTTGCTATATGTACTTGTAGTCCAGGCACAGAATCAGCACATTGCACCATCAGAGGAAAGATAATTTTTGTTTGCTGAACAAAAGCTGTTTCATTCATCCCACTGTTTAAGGGGGGATCCTTATCTTTGATACCAAATAATAGCTGTTGGCTTGGTTAGGTGGCTCCACAGAAGTTGCTAACCTGTTATAGCTATTTTCAGTTTAGGTACCGACTGAAAGTATTTGGAGGGAGAAAGTCAGTACAGGGGGAGGGTTATGTATTTTTTTTGGTGGAGCAGAAATTTATTGTCTTAAAAGAAATGTAATAGTTACATGAATAAATGGCCTTTGTGTGCACCACAGTGCATCTGCTCTGTCACTGTTTTGGTATAGAGGGGAGGAGAGGGGGCAAGGAGAGCTTGATTTCCATAAAATCTGCATAATCTCATTGACCCACCGTCTGCTTCCAAGACTTGCATGACCGAACCTACAACAACAACTTCCAGGACTTCACCTGGTACTCCCAAACCACGGTCTATTTTTCTCTGCTGTTGTTTTTGTCACGTAGAACTGGGTTGGGTTAAAGTTAACTTTTATCTAATAGTTTTACATTTTGTTGGTTTGGCAGACGTCTGCTTGAACAAGTGTTAACGTTAGCTAATACATGTTAGCTAGCTAACTTATGATTAATGGCAGCTATCAATGGCAACAAAACTCAAAAAGCAACACAGGTGTGAGAATGATGTGTTTTCAAACGGTTTTTCAGTTGTACCAGAGAAAAGACTTTAAGGATAAGGACTAATTGGTTGTTTTTGCAAATACATTTTTTCTTAACTGCTCCCCTCCTCCAGTGCATAGCCACTTTCCAAAGCCTTTCTATGGGAACTTCTGGGACTTTCTTTCATGCAGTAGATGAGACAGTGCAGAATGGGGCTAACATATTTTACACTTCTCTGTAGTGGTTTGTAAGAGAGGGAAGCATTTTCTGGCTCCATACGGTTCTGCTCGTTTTAATCATTCAGGCACAGTGGTAGCACCTGTTCAAGTCACCTTACACTGTGCTGTGTGTAAAAGAGCTCACTCTTACCATAGAATGGGAGTGCATGCTGCACAAAACTTTATCTATCTTTCATTAGCGAGCACTGAACTTAAATTAACTGTTGGTAATTAATGTGTGCGTTGACACTACACTCTTTGCAACAGCTGTCTGGAGGAACCATGTGACCCGGGCATTGAGTGATTGGTTTGATTATGATACACAGTCAAACAGCCAAAACCAAACGTAACAGGGTACAAGACAATCTGATCAAAATAAATCATTTGGAATTTGGGAGGTAAGCTGGTACTTGTGCCCTGTTCACTCATTAAGTTGCAGTATTAGCCACGTATTTAGCTCTTTATTCAAAATAGAGATGTTCGATACCATATTTTTCTTCCTGATACCAATATCTGATCTTGTGTATTGGCTGAAACCTTGTACCAATCCAACACCACAGCGTTAAAAAAGATTTTAACAGCTATATACTACTAACCCTGTATGGATACCATGGATTATTTATTTTATTATCTAATTTGACTGTCGGTCATTAAAAACAATCTAGGAATAAATAACAATTGTGATACTAGTTGTCCTATAGTACCACAACTCGGAATAAAACCCTTAAATATGTACACGTCTTTTTCCTCGTGGGAATTTCCACTGTAACATTTTGCCAAATTTCTGACATTTTGCTAATGACCAACGTTACACTATTTACCAGATATCAATCCTCCTTCACCGTTTTTAAAACAGTAGTAGCTAGTAGCTGCATAGTGTGACTTCCTTTGTAGGCTACTGTTTTAGAGGGGCAAAGAAAATTTGATTTCTGTGAAAACTGCAGTTTTATCTGAGAGTGAAACGATGAAGTTTATTAATAAATTACATGGTATTGGATTTATGCATAGACTCGCATACTCACTAGACTCGGCCCTATATTTTAGGCAGTATCAGCGGCATTTCTGAGACTAGTATCAGGGCAACTCTTATTCAGAAATAGAGAGTAGACATTTTGTTAGGTTTGCCATAACCGTATTGATTTGAGATACTGGGGGGAGGGTATTGCGGTTTTACTTTAAGTCAAAGGGAGGGCTCAAGGAAATAATGTGCGGAATAAGACTGGGTCTTGTCTTTTTTTTTTTTTTTTTTGAATAATATGAAATATAAAATTCAGCCCCCTCCCTACCTTTATAATTTTAATGCAGTCCCTTAGTTTCATTTATTTGACATTGTGATTAGGAAGACATTTGATCACACACATGTTCTCCTAAATGTCAAGGATGACACATCATCAATAAAATTATTTAGACAGGAAAAAGTAAATATTTATATAGGATGAGAATGCTTCCACTTCTTAAAATTGCAGCAGTTACTTATTTTTGAATGTGTGAAGTTAACTTATTCCAATTCCTGCCACCACAGAGTCTAAAGGATCACTTTGGCTTTAGGGATGCACTGATCCAATACACTATCAATAATGATATTATTAAGTGGATTAGTAGTTGACCGGGATGTGCCCTATTCACATGTTGCATTCATTTAGCCACGGCGGGTCACTGACTCTGTTTTTAGTCCCTCAGTAACCTCTAGAGTCACGATACCTTACAAAAAGCAGTGAGGTATACAAACTTTAAATTTAGGAAAAATTACTGGTTTGGGATTATACACATTGTCAACAAAGTCAGTGTGAGAGTGTGACGGTGCTGGGGTGAAGGGCTTTGTGAAGTCGTTGCTTGTAGCATCAAATTTTGAGAAGGACAGAGAAAGAGTTGCATGGGGAGGGGGTGTGACCATATTTACATGAAGAAGACTAGAAGAATCACATTACTCAGATGCATCTCAACATGCTGTAATATGGAAGAGCAAACTCCGTACCCTGGAAACAACTTGCTGACACTGCCATGCCTAATCCTCCTTCGTGGGTAGGAGAAACATGTATTTTGCCATTCATCATTAGCATAATAAGCCAGCACATGGCACTTTGCTGTTTTGCATAAATAGTACACCCCAGTTTATGATTATAAAGGGACCCTGGGGCTAACTAGCCTCTTTATTCAATTAATGAATAGTTAATATATTTAAATTAGTCCTGCCTGGTCAATTTGAATCAGTGTGTTGTGCAGACATGAAGAAATACAAATGTGTTTTTCCACTGAGATTAATTTATTAAAAAAAAGTATAAATCAATGTAAACTTTATAAAACGTGGATTGTATTAAAAGTTAATCACTTATTGATATTAGACATACATCTCACAACCTTAAACTATTTTCTGTTAACAGTATTATAGATTTTCTAACTTCAGATGTGCTGCTCATCTCACCAAGATTAAGATTTCTGCCATTTTACTGTTTTAAAACGGGACAATAGTGGTGGCTTTTGAGGTGTGGCCTGTGTGTTGGAGGTTACTGAGAAGTTAGGATTCGTCTTAAACAATGGGAGCATGGCTGAACAACAGCGGGCATTAACATGCTGGAGAGAGAAAGTAGATGGAAATAGTGGCTTTCAACATGAATATTTCACTGAGGAATAGAAAGGGGAGGGGGCTGCAGCTACAGGGGTGTTCAGTTAACCATGAGATTACACACACTGCAGAAGGCATTTGGTTAATGTAATTAAGAAAACCCTATGGTGGGAGACACAGAGCATTAGTGTCCAGAATATACAGTTCTGCTGTGGCCTCCTCCTGCCCCAGACTGTTTATCTTATTTACCTTTTTTTTTTTTTTTTTTTTTTTTTAAACTGAAGTATACACAAGAAGGTATACGTATGTTATTCCGTATATTATATTCCGTACAGTATTTTTAGTCAATAGTTGTAAAAAACAAATCAATTGCATCTAATCTAATGTTTAATCTTTTCTTAAAACTTTTGAACACACATGCCCCTGTTTAAGGTCATGATAAAGATAAAGTCAGAATCTCCTGAATGTTGCAGAGGTGAAACCGTCTGATTATTACTGTCAAAGCTGAATTAGTCGCTCAGGTATCTGTCCAAATGAGGTACACTTAAGATTGTATTTTACTCTGTCAGTCGACTGCAGCTCAGGGGTAAGTGGGTTCATCTTGTTTCACTTCAGGCTTCCCCCCACTACAGCTGCGAAGAAGTGAGGAAAAAAAAAAATCAAACTAATGATTTTAATGTTGATGATTGATATGACACACAAACTAAGCTTTATGCTGAAAATGAGGATTATGACAAAAATGTGCTCTTACCCAGACAAGTGCCATTTGTTGAATAATTTTTGAATTCAAACAGAGCTGCAACGATTAGTCGTTAAATCGATTAATTGATAAACATCATTATTCAAACAAAAACGCCAAATGTTTGTTAGTTGCAGCCTCTCAAATGTGATGATTTGATGATTTTTTTATTATATGTGATAGTGAGCTGAATATCTTTGGGTTTTGGACCATTAGTTCAATAAAACAACATTTAGTTGAGCCATGGTAAAATATAAAAGGTATTTCTCTCTGTTTACATTATTTTATAGAGTAATCAGGAAAATAACTGACAGATTAATTGATAATGAAACTAATAGTCAATTGCAGTCCTAAATTCAATGGAGAAAACGTGTATAAAATTGCCTGTCAACATGTCTTAGATACTGTTAAACACTTCCCTGAAATAGTTCAGTAAAAGATGATAACAGCAGAATCAAACATGTTCTGATTCAACCTAAAGCAGGCCTCCAAAGATCATGTGTGTATATGAGTGTGCACTGAGGACATTTACTCTTGTTACAACCTTTGCAACCTCTATTGAAAATATCCCTTGATTTCCTGCTCCACATTTGCTTCTATTTTGCCTTCTTCCATGTTTTAACTAATTGTTTAGGGTTGCAGTGTGTTCTTGTGATTTTTCCTGTGCTTTTCATAATTAATGTGAATTTTATGTCATGTTTTCTACAACAGTTTACTGTGAGGTTTTGTGGTTGGTGGAGGAGCTGATATTGATTTGACTGAACAATAACAGGGAATAAAGAGTCTCTCATCGCACAATCTCCCCACAATTTCCCTCCCCCTTTTGGATTTTCATAGTTATAATAACTCACCGCCCCTACTATTCTGGATAGATTAATAAACTTCTCATTGCTGCCACATAGGAGAAAAGAAACCTTTGCTCTGTTTAATGACAACTGTAAAGTGGAGGCAATCATGGGATGCCTCCCATGACATTTCCCCGTTCCTGTCCGCTCCACTTATCTTAGACAAATGGCCGTGCCAGGCCACTATCGAGATGAAGCGTTTTCCCCGAGTCATTACGTCTGTCACCGGGGCCATTTCCATATTGAAAAATCTGAAACAATAAACGACGCCTGAGCCTTTAATAACTGTGAAGGAATCATATTTGGAAAATTGCATTGAAGCAATAACCTTTTCTCCCTGTAATTAGATGACAGAGAGGTCCTGGTTTTAATTAAGTCAGCAATTTATAGTCGCACAGCCATACCTCAGCGTGCTGATTAGTATAGGAGGGATCACAGAACAGCGTTGCCTCAATTTGAACAGATTTGATCTAGTAATTACTGTGTTATATGGCAAAGGCCGCTGCAAGTCTCAGACTCAAGACTTTGTTGATGCAGTGCTCTGTGAAGCATGGACCTTCCCATCGTTACTCGAGCTGCAAATATGTGGCGAGCAAGTGTCTGTCTGAATAGGTCTTCAAAGGGGGTCATCAACAGAGGACATAATGTTTGAGGAGGCATATTAAGGTGGAATTGTGAATATGAGGCAGTATGTGTGTATGTGTATGTGTTTGTGTTTTTGTGTGTGTGTGTGAGGGGGGATTTGTTTGGGCACGGCATCCTTTTATGCCACAGCTTAATTGATGCACTTGGTCACTGTTAAACGTTAACGTTTCATGAGGGGGCAGAACAGTTAAGGATGCTGTTTTAGTGCTGTGTTAATAAACATGGCAATTTACTGTCAATTTATGTCCTGACAGGTCGTAATGAAGACCATGAAAAGAAGATTAGCTGGAGCTGTGGAGGGAAAACCGTCTGGGGACCTTCATCATGAGACTGTGGGGACCAGTGCTTGTTGTGTGAGCTGGCAGCCTCTGGCTTTCTGTAGCCCTCCACATGATTGACATTAACGGTCCAGTTTTAGGGGAAAAAATGGTAGATTTGTGTTTTCTCTTTTGGGAATATGACATTTATCACATTATTCAGACATGCATCTATAGGTGATCAGAACAACAGCACATGGCAGCCCCGTTGACACATCATTAGTGACATCAAACAGATGCTTGTGATCTGTGCCGCTAATTTCATTAGCCTCTCCGGCTAACCATAAGCAGTATCTAATCATATATTTTTATTTATGTTCAGTGCTTATTTGTAATTTCTCTTTACCTCATATGTTTGTGGCTTACAACATTTGAAATAAGTCACACAGCCATCCTTGTCATTGAATACGGCATAAAAATCATGTGTCAGTAAAACCAAGTATTCAACGATACAGTGACGCTCAAAAAATAGTTGTGGGGTGTAGGATTGTAACAGGAAGCTGCTTAGGGGCTAAGGTGCCGGCCTTGAACCATAACATCCTTTGTTTGTGTCAGGGACCTTTGGTGCATGTCATTCCCCATCTTTTGTGCCTCATTTCATGTCATCTTTTTAAAGCTAAGACCTCTAATAAAAGGCGTAAAAATACTTCAAAAACAACTTTGAACAGGAAGTGAACACCTGGGAGAGTTCAGATGAACAGTGCTCCTGCAGGACTTTTCCCAATCTAAAATGCAAATCCCAGAGGCCTAATGGGAGAATGGGGTTAATTAATCCTAGAGGACATTTCAGATTGAGAAGAGGGGCTCCTCAGCCCCCTAGATCTTCCCTCCATAAAGGTCATACTTCACAATAGGAGAACAATGCATGTCTTGCCCCTCTGAGTACTTCTCATCCCCTCCCTCTAAACATCTAATTTGATCTCCTTCCTTAAATCAGCATAACTATATCGCCTGAGAACAAACCCTGGAACACAACGGGACATTAAGTGCTAATACTAAATGCTGTCCCCAGGCTCTGAATCATCCATAGATCTGTGACAAAGCTCCCTCAGAGGCGATGGGATCTGGTGCTAAATGTCTGCCACTGGCTAAACATCATTTTGTGTGCTGACGCTCGATGCTAAAGACTCTGTCTCTAGGCCTTGGCTGCGTGACTGTGGCCCATGATTTATGGGTCATCATTTGGGTGACATTTTCCTCTGGTCCAACGTTGTAGTCAGTTGGCATTACAATACTTTCTTTACACCTTCCCTGCATTGTGGCATGTTTGAGGGAAACTACGCACAAGTGTGCGCATGCACGCCACAAATGCCGTTTCCAGCCTTCATGCTGTTGCTGCAGGGGTTATTCTGTGGCAGAGGACTCTTTTGTAGGGCTGCCACAAAGACCTTAATACCATGTGATGTAAAAAGGTTTATCTCTGTAGTCTAATGACCCCAATTCTTCTCAGAGCACTGCATCAAGAGATCAGTGTCAGATCAATGAAAAATTGGCATGATCATTAAAACACTGCAACAGAAGAAACCAAGAAACTAAATATCAGTATTTTCTCTGCACTGCAACTTCTTCTGCTCTTTTGGTTATGAGTAACACCCGCAAACACTATTTACTGATTTGCTTCTCCATTCTTCCATCCAGGAGATAGGGTGGAGGATCAGATTTGGCTGCAGAAAGAGTGTCTCCCCCTGGGCTGCGGCGTGGCTCCTGTCCCCTTCTCTCCCTGCAGCTGGAGCTACCAGAGCCAGATGCTACGTAGCTCCACCACCCTCTGTCCCCCCTGTCTCTCTTCCAGGAGGATGGTGCCCAGAGAGGAGGATGACAAACGCCTCTGCCTCCTCTTACTGACGGATTTGGACGACCTGACTCCAGCCCCGCACTGTTCCAACCGCCAGCACAAGATGTTGACTTAATGGAAGGGGGTTGGCTGTGGATGGGCCCATATGTGTTTGTATTGGGAAAATATGGCAGGGTGGTGTGTCTGTGTATCTCCGTATATCTGTGTATTCAACGAGATTGTGTGTGTGTTTGTGTGTGTCTGTGTGTGTGTGTCTTTTCACCTAGCCCAGACTGCCTACATCCATCATGCCATGGCGCTCTGGCAGAGAGTGGGACTCAGACAGCTTCACTAACACACGGTCAGTTAAATTGCCTGTTAAATTGTCCTGGTCCGTAGCTATCTTAGGTGTAGATAAAAACACTGCACTTAAAGCCTGCACTTAAAGGCAGAAATTGTCAAGTAAATGCCAGCCACCCTCCATGCATAGAGAGAGAAAGAGAGGGAGAGAAGGAGAGAGGGAGAGACAGAGATCCTCTAAGGGAAACACATTTCCATTACAAGACAAAATACTGCAGCACACTAAGGGGAATTTATGTGTGTCTTTTATAGAAGCCACAGTGTTATTTCTTAAGATAAAATATCAGATATTATGACCTACAAAGTATTATAGAATATATTCTAGTGTCTGAAAAAGTCGCAAAATTATCAAAGCAGCCCATATATTGGCCATATGAGCGCCAGGCCCACCTGACCAATAGGCTAAATTATGCATGAGAAGCAAAACCTTAATACCTCTTCATCAACCTTCACCGTGCGTCCTTAATGAATAAAACAATGGTCTCAATCCAATACGTTTGACATTTCTCTCCATGCAACCAAATGGAAAATTGAGTCTCATTCTTTTAACATTACTGGGATATTAAGGATAATTGCCTGTTTCCTTCTTGTGTACCTGGACCAGAAAGCTTTAGAGAACTGCTCTCCTGTAACCAGTGAAGTGGGTTAGTTACAGATCTGGTCAGTGATCATAAAGCAAAATGCAACACATAGAAGGGAAAATCAATACTGTTCAAGGAAACAGTAATTTGTAATCTAAGATGGTAAGAAAGTATTAAGAGATGGTAAGATTGGTGAAATCTAGAAAAGTAACCTTGTACTCTCCACTCCATCTCTGACTGAAACTCAGCAGTCTGTGTCATGAACTTACATTTAGTTAAAAAGAAAGCTTTATGCTCCAAAACTTCTTGTATGTTGTGCTTTGGCCCTGGATTTTACCCCAAAACTCAAAATGGCAACCCTTGTGTTGTATTCAAATTCATTTTTAAAGACTAATAGTTATGAATTATTTACACTAATTATATATTAATGCTCTCTAAAGTGACTTTGTTATTTCATGGATCATGAAAATTATGATTCAGGCACATAGCTAATTGGTTGGTAAGGCTGACAGAAATGTTTTTAAATAGTATCAGTCTTATGACACACATGGGTCTGTCTTGTCTCTTTTTTCCTATTATGCTCAAAATAATCGTAATGGATTCATAACTGTAAATATTGAGGATTTTTTATCTATGTGTGTATAATTTTTATTGTGTTAGATAATGTATCAGATCTTATCCCATATTTAAATATGAGAACCTTGGTAAGTGGATGGGTGTAGCCTGTCAACATAAACTCAGTGATACGAGAGGTCATTTCTATTGACATACCAGGGAACTACATACATACATTAACTGCTTCAATGAACAATATGTGACCATGACAGTAAAAACGTCAATATGTGTCAGCAACCATTAACATGTTAATGTTTGCATAATCCCATAAAAATATATTTTTTATTTAACAGCTCCAAGGCGTAATGTAGAGAGCACCTGATAAATCATATGATCAAATCAGTTGTGATAGTACTTAAAAATTAAAGTTTGTTCTCACACCTTGTTTGTCTTGACTTATGGTGTGAAAACCATATCTTTTGATAAGCATATCTTTGATTTATTATTTTAATTAAGAAACTGAATTAAGTTATGAATCAAAAGTAAAATGATCCTTGGTTGAATAGTATGTTTCCCTGAACCATACGACTCTACAACATTACAGCAGATTCAGAAATACAAAACTAAAACTACATCCTTTGACCCTCATTCACATGATGCCAAACACACATAAAACTTAACTTACAAACGAACAAAACCTTCATGTTTTTATTTAATTAGGCTTTATAATATAATTAATACCAGAACAAAAAGCATATGTAATGGGACTTAAACTGTCAAAAATAATCATTGAGTAAAATGTCCAATTCACCTGAATCCAACAGTGCTCAAGTCACTTTTGTTCAGCAGAGTGCCATTCAACCCGGCAGCGTGTTTCGACATCAAACTCTTCAACATCGAGAGTTGTTTTGTTGATCTGCAGTTGGGCGCTAGGGGGCAGAAAAGCTCCACAAGTGGCGATGATGGAGCGCTCTCTCGCTCTCTCGCTCTCTCTCTCTCTCTCTCTCGCTCTCTCGCTCTCTCTCTTTCTTTCTCTCTCTCGCTCTCTCGCTCTCTCGCTCTCTCTCTCTCTCTCTCTCTCTCTCTTTCTTTCTCTCTCTCTTTCTTTCTCTCTCTCGCTCTCCTGTCTCTTATCATCTGAAGATGGTTTTGTAACACTGTGGTTATGCTTTGCATTAAGAACTTCAGATATACTTGGTTCAAACTTGTTTTTTTTTTTTAGCACTTTTATTGTGAAGGTTTGCAGACGTGGCGCGACTTTCTGTTCCATCCATAATTACCTGTTTATTGAATGCCTGTCCCACCCACCGAGTAGGCAAAGATCACTTGGCTGTATCACCCATGTGTGTGATTTAGGTGAAATCTGGAATAACAATACAGTTAGCTATATGAGCCTGTCACAAAACATCATATCATAACCATAAATTCAGTTTATAATTTCAGTTATTTCGCAGGGGTCTTTAGGTGTATAAGGACTATTTTGTCTGGAGGAGCTGATGTGCTTGCATGCCTGCTATAGGAGAAAGGTGGAGTGATGACTGACTCTTCCTGTTGGAGTCTTTTACTTTGGCTCCACATGCTAAAGTTCTCCCTCCGTCGTTTATAAGGCTGCCTCTCCCAGGTCTGAATCCTGACTCGCTTTCAGGCCTGCCATTTGTTCAAGGAGATGTGGCGAGGTCGAGAAGCCAAAGTGCAACCTTCCTTGTAGGCCCCTCTCCAGTGGTGGCTGAGCAGGCAGGGAACTTTGCGGGGGTTTTTTGGCTAAATGTCTGCCCATCTGCTTGCCCATCTGAAGAGGGGCAAATCTTAACTTTCACGATGCAATTTATATGGAGGAAGTCTCTTCTCGTGTGTGTGAAAGAGAGAGAGCGCGCGCGTGCGTGGGATAAGTGGGGACCGACTGAAGCAAATGTGATGAATATTCATAACCACACATGCCACAGTTTTAATGCATTTTGTATAGCGTGGCCCGTGTGATTGGTTTCTGTACATAGGATTATCAGGAGCAGCTAGGGGCTTCAGTCATGATATTCCAGGTGCACTTTTACGCACAGCATATACGCAAAATATTCCATGAAGCCTCGTTTTTAGGTTTGAATCAGCTGCTTGGACGAAGCCACAGTTAGGATTATTTTTGTACCTGAAATGAAACCTGTATTTTACCTTAAACCCTTCGTGTGATTTTTGTCTTTTCTAATTAAATTTATAACTGGCCCAGAAAGCTTGGATTAGGGATCAATACCCCAGCAGATATAGGATATCAGTAGATACAATTAAGAATGTCATTCTTTTTTTAATGTAATTTAGTATCCAAACGCGCCTGCCACTGAGTGAAATAATAAGTAATAAGTTAAAAATCAACTTTTACGCGCGGTTTAAACCGCACTCTTGTGCATGCATGACGATAACGTCGAGCCCCCGTCCTGTTTAGACCCTCAGATGCCGGGCTGGTGCGCAGGCATCACACTAATGCAGGGTGACCGGGGGCTCTCTCCTGCGACAAAACCCCACAGCTGTCCTCAAATCAATACATGTCACAGAAATATGAAAACAAACTCCCAGACCGCCGCGACTCCCCTCAGTAAATGGGGATGTCTGTCTGATCTCAGATGAGGGGTTAAATACTGTATTGTAGCCTAGAGTGGAAATTATAAACTCATCCAACCTGCCTGTGCAGAGTTTACTCCCCTTTTAAAGCCTGACATAAAAATATGTCATTTAAACCTGGTGCAAGTTACATAAGAACAGATTGTTTTTGCGTAGCTGAACGAGTCCTGTTTATATTACGCATATAATGATCAGCAGCCGCCAATCAACCATCATTAATATTGAATATTGCAAATATGCATAAACTACTGAGCGCGGCTTGATTTGTGAGCTTCCTTTTTTTGCAGCAACGCAGGAGGAGGGTTGCATCTGTTAGGGTCCAATGTTAGTCTTAATTACTGGCCTTCATGTTCTCCATGGCCCTCAACCGTCTTTAATTAAAACCTTGATTAGGGGGGAGGAGGTCTCGGGCAAGACTATAACCAGATGGGTTTCCAGCAATAATAATAAAGACTTTATCCGCTGCCGCTGCTGCTGCCTGTGCGCCATAAAGCGCAGAGCTCGCTGTCCGTCCATTTCAAAGCACAGCGAGCAGAAAGAGGTTGTTAATTACGCCGGTAATTACTTGTCTAATTACGGTTCGTTTGTGATTAGATTTAGAAACGTTTCGCTGTCTATACAGAGGCTTTCTGTAGCCAGTATGAGGGCTTAACTGTATAGGCCGAAATGTACTGTGTATCCACAGCGGGGGGCTGCTGTGAATAACCAGCCTATAAAGGACGGAGTGAATAAGATCAATAGTGAAGCACTGACCCGAAAATTATCTTTATTTTTCTCAGAGAAGTCCTCGATAATCTATATGTTCAAGGTACAACAAAGTGTCTCCGGAATCAGTGGCAAACATGTTGTCAAACACTAATTTCACTACATTTCCCTATCTTCATCATATTTCCTACACTCCCCCCCGCCCAACCCCTTCCTTTAGAGTTTGGCAGGCTTTAGTGAGCTTTTAGTGAGCTTTCTTAAAAGCAGTGAAGAGGTCAGTTTATGTCACATTTTAACGACGAGCTTTTTCATGGCCTTTGAGAGCCTCTGGATCCCCATCTAACTCATATTTTCGGTGCTAAAAAGAATATTTGCGGGGACACACACACACACACACACACACACACACACACACAAAAAAAGCCAAATCAATAATGCATCCTGACATATTCTGCAGAATGGCATATTAGCGATTTAAGATTCGCCACATTAGGAATAATGGTCTGAAAGTCATGAGTGCAGCACAGGCACACTGCCGCTTTTATATTCAAGACAGAGAAACTTGCAAATAACAATCAGTTCAATTATCCTCAAAATATTTACTCCAGGATAGGATTTGTCATCCAGACACAGAGAAGGAGGGAGGGGAGGGGAGGGGGTGATTTCTTGCTGCACTATGTGCGTCCATTTTCCAGACGGTTTGTCGTCGTTATTGCCTGATTTAGTGTGTGTTGTTTTACATAGCCCAGTTATCTGTGTGAATTCACGTACAACGTTGTGCCGCTGCATCCATTTATACATATCACACAGATCTGCGTTGAGTTTGTCACATTTGGTGTTTTGTGTTCCGTCTCCTCTCTTTGCTTGGAGCTATAGGCTTGTTTGTAGAAGGTCCCACTGGCCTGTACCTCTTACTGGCATCACATGCGCATTTATTCAGGCATTTTAACATGTTTTTTTTTTCAGTTTTGCGCACAAAAAAGTATCTATCTATCTATCTATCTATCTATCTATCTATCTATCTATCTATCTATCTATCTATCTATCTATCTATCTATCTATCTATCTATCTATCTATCTATCTATCTATCTATCTATCTATCTATCTATCTATCTATCTATCACAGTGGCCATGTGTGCAGCAGCGGTGTGCAGTATAATTACCTCTCCTCTTCGGATCCTCTCGCTGCTCCTCTGCAGCAGGTGCTCCGGCCTCTCTGACCCTGCGCAGGAAAGTGCCAGAGGCCAGGTGATGGCATTAGTGAAATGATGTCTATTTTTACGCGCGCGCGCGCGCACCCCCCCCC
>NW_019525510.1:354976-356471 GCF_002814215.2 Seriola lalandi dorsalis
CTCTCAGAGTTAATATGAAGACTGTTTGAACAGCTGATCCTCACACCGTCACCCTGTCAGTGTCTCATGAAGCGTCAGGTTCACTCAGGTTAACTGACGGATCAGAGAGCAGCTCTGTGTTCAGATGACAGCTGAATTGTGCTGCTGTTAAAGCGTTTCTGATCTGAACAAGACGGCGGTGAGATGCCCTCCACGACACAGACTCCAGCGGGAATTCACCGAGATCTGTCAACTTGCTGCGGTTTGAGCTCACAATACAGAGAAAATAAAAAGCAGGTGAAGCTGATTGTTCCCACGTCAGCAGACACCTGCACCGCCGCGTTGAGTCGCAGTTTGGTTTCTACTGTCAGCATGAAAGCACCAACAGCAGCACACATTTATACGAAGACAAACATCAGTCCTGTTTTTTACAAAATGCTAATAACCACAGACTGTTAAAGATTGATGTAGCCTCTGTGACTTCAACCGAAGGTTTCCGGTGAAACGGTTTTGAAGCTGCTCCGCCGCTGCCGCCATTTTGGCAGTGTCTGACTAACTCCCGTCTAATTCAGGGATGGGCAAATATGTTGAGTGTGTTGTGGAGCCGAGACTTCGGTTCATGTCGGATCAATATCTATGGCAAGCTTTTACTCCCGTTAGCATTGTTAGCACAGCTGGGCATCTAGCTCGGAGGCTAACCCAACGCTAATTCACTGACTGGCTGATTAGCTGGTTAAGGGTTAACCCTAACCCTAGCAAGCCAGGTATGGCGAGAGTACCAACATATATCATAGAATTTCACTCACCTCAAAAAACAGGGGCACAGACTTCCTCAACTTCTGTTCAACTTCTATTGACCAACAACAAGCCACATTATTTGTCCGATATTCGTATGAAAAAAATCCTAACCGTTGAGCCTCTTCGTGTCTGGCCGTTATCTACGTCACTGACAAACTAATTCGAGGCACGTTCACGTTGTGACTGGAATTAGCTGATGTGACGCAGTTAACGGTCAGACACTAACCGTTTAACCGCTTCGTGTCTGAAAGATCTCGGTTCAGTTGCTTGGATGGTTTCACAAATATAGACTTTGACTTTATCTTAGATGTAACAGATAAACGTGTAAATTTGCACAAATCCCTTTATTTCTTGACTATCTTAAACCGGACTGTGGTGCAATGAATTCTGGGTAAATAAAACTTCTTTCAAAGTAAAAAATGGCCGACCAAGGACCCGCATTAAACCGACCGCTCAGCCCTGTTTACCCCAGCTGAACATGTTTGTCTTTGGGAAGAATTCAACTACAAGGACGTTTCACTTGAGAAATTCGGCGAAGAGTGAAACAATGAAAAGAAAAATTTGATTTGGAAAAAAATTGCCGCGGTCTCTAAAAATAATTTCCCGTCTTATTGCTTTGTCCACAACAACGTAAGCAAACCACAAATTCTGATCTATGTTTTGCTGTTGTTGGGTGAGACGGGTCAGCGCAGGTGTCACTGATTACCATGAAGAACTG
>NW_019525510.1:356521-423734 GCF_002814215.2 Seriola lalandi dorsalis
AAGGAGCAGGGGTAGAATGAGATCTATAGTACAAATGCCATCCCGTCACCTGTCACTCACTCACCGCGCGTTAGTGCAATCGCGGTGAGATGAGCCTCTATGCAAAGTAATGCCTAAATGAATTCACGCCACTCACCTTTTCGAGATGGCGGTTCAATGTATCGCTGTAGTTTTATTCATAATATTCATCATAGTGAGTTGGGAGTGTGAACGAGACTGCATCAGCCGACGCTCAGGTCACAGGTGACAGTGTCAGCTGATAATGCATCAATCAATTGTGTGTAAACATTGAAAACAGAAAGTTAGATCAGATCAACACGGTGCTTCATAGATTTGAAAACACAGCTGCTTATGACAAACAAATGTGAGACGTCATGAAATAGATCAAATAAATTATAAAACGGGCGGAAAGTATCTAATGCTAATCTGAGGCAGCGTTAAAGAGGCTCAGCAGCACGGTGTAGTAAGAGCCAAGCAGCAGCTCTGCCCTGGGGATTATGTATCATCATGACCATAACTACCATACCGTGTGTTGGCTATATCGCACACCATGAATTACACAGAAGAATGCACAACCTGAGCGCTCAACGTGATTCACAAAAATCATTAAGATCACAGTCCAAACACGAGCAATGGGAGCAGAAACACTCCACCAGAATGTGTGACAGCTCTGGTTCATCTGTGCTCATTAAAGATAAGTTTGAAGCCCAAAAGACCTTGATACACTTCAAGATACACAAGTTGGATACAGTGCAGCCAATGTCGTGCAAACACGTCAGGAAAGCAAAGTTATTTTAGTAGGCTTTCACACTGGCTTGCTTACTCACATCTTCCAGTGTGCTTTTATCGCTGCTCACTGAGAAGATTTCAGCACTAGTATGAATTATGTTAAATCTATCTGATCATATGTGATAGACCTGGCTTTTACCTGTTGTTCAAATAGGTAAAAACCTATTGGGCCAAATCAAAGCTGAGAACCTCTGGGATTTTCACTTTTTTAAATTTCTGATTTAATTAAATAATAATTTTAAAAAATCTTCAAACTGTTGCTCAGATGTGCTCTTCACTGACTGAGTGGGTTGAGCACATGTTGGAGTCAGGTGAAGCCAGTTTTGCTTTAATTGTTTGTTAGTCGACTTCAGTCTAATTACGCGTTGAACGTAAGAACACAAAGTCCAAGGTCGAGTTGTTCCGTTAACTACAAATCATAGGTGTTATATAGATACAATCCTGTTTCTGTGGTGCTGAATCCAGGCCAACACCCTTTAGCTGATGCGTAATTTACCTCGCCGTGCGTAATTAACTGCGTCGCCGCCAGACCCCGATATGTGTAACACTTTATTTTGAACGGTGCAATACGTTTCCATTAAACGTTATTAAAGCGCGGGGAGTGACGAGCTCTCATTTGTCTTGTCAGGACATCTGACAACCTCGTTAGCTCCCATTTTCCCCTGTCAGCTCACAGCGCGACACGGACACTGACTTCAGCCACTCCTGGCAAGTGAGTGATAAATGCGCCTACTCAGCCCTGCGTAAAACAGCAGCATTATTGTTGCCAGCACGAAGCATCAGAATCAATCACGAGCAAGCCTGCGTGGCAGGTGTCAGTCTTACGTTTTTGTTTTTTTTTTTTTTGTTTTTTTTAAATCCAGCCCACTGTCAATCTTTAATCTAATTTAAAGGGTCATAGATTTAGGGCACAATATCCCCTCGTTTGGACTTTTCTCTCTCCAGTCTGACTCGGCGGACTGACCATGTGCACCACAGCCGTTACAGCCCCGCATTTAGCGCTGCACTCAGGCCTCATAGCAGATTAGAGGTGTCGCAAATGGAATTGTTATGAATATTTGTGGGCAAATGGAGGATCTTGTTATTTTGCAAAAAAAAAAAGGGGGGGAGAAGAACACTTAATGGCATGGGATCTTTCCGCTCGCTGCACTTTCAGATGCAATTGTAGATCGAAGTCAGACTTGTCACGTTGAGCCAAAGTGAATTCCTAACATCCAGGACGTGCCTGTCTACTCCGGACAAATTGCATCCAATCACCCCGGGGGAATTCGGCTAATGTCTCGATCCAGGGCCGGGGAGCATGGAGAGAAAACAAATCAAACTCTGCACACAGAGCGTGTAGGGCTTATTAAAACATTTCACACAGGGGGAGAGAGAGAGAGAGGGAGAGAGAGGAGGAGTGTGTCTGTGCATGTGTGTGTGCGCGTTTAGTATGGTGTGTGTGTGTGTGTGTGTGTGCGCGCGCGCGCGCGCAGGGGTAATTAGGCTATATTACCTTTGGACACTGTATGTTAAATTGAAAATATCAGATGACCAATCTAAACATCTCTGCTCACTACACGCCTGCTGTTTGAGTGGCAGAGTCAGCAGGAACAGGCCTGACAATTTTACCCCCTCCCTGCCAGATCAGGTTCCAATTTGACAAACTTTGGCCTCTCTTTACAGTTTTAGACGAGTATAATCTTATCAAGTTTTTTTTCACAAACCTCAAAATACAATTAAAACAACTGACAATTAACTTTATGCATATTAAAAAGTTTCAATTAAAAGTAGGGCCAATATTTCACAGCTACTTTAAACTTGAAGTTCAGATAGAACTTACCTCCGCGTCTCCATTGCAATTAATCCTAATTTAGATGGATGAAATAACCGCCTTTGAACGCAGCATCAACTCTGCGTGTACCCTCTTGCTTTCTGGTAACGTGCTCGGTCCCCTGGACATTTTTCTCTGTCTGCTACAGCGGCAGTAAACAATAAGCTCATGAGGCGTAGGCTATGGCAGCATAATGTTCTGCATGGCTAGAGAGGGGAGGTCGATCATTACACAATTTGTTTTAAATTTGATCAGTCAGAGAGGAGCGGGAGATTGTCTCCCCCCCCCCCTCCAATCACGCACACACACGCACACACACCCGGAAACCTCGCACTCCGGTGCTGCCACAGTTTTAAGGCGTTCTCCAAGACCTGTATAAAAGTTTTATACATGTTGCCCATGCAGGCCTGTTGACATCCACACACCACCGTGTAAGTGAGGATAATGTCAGACACTTCATTTGTATTGAAATGTATGTGGTTGCTAAATATGCATTAGCAGAAAGGATTGGGATGAGATGCAAATATAGGCAGATATTTGCAAAGTTGCAAAACAGTTTCCATACTTCCATAGATAATCAGAAACAACTGTCAGTGTGATTTAATGCGTGAGAGAGAGAGAGAGAGAGTGTGTGTGTGTGTGCGTGTGTGTGTGTGCGCGCGCGAGAGAGAGAGAGAGAGAGAGAGAGAGAAAGGGAGAGATGGGGGAGAGGGAGAGAAAGAGGGGTGGCGTTGTGCAGCAGCAGCGTGGTGACGGCAGAGGGCTGGACAGATTTGCCTTTACGCCTGATCTGTTTCTGGAGAGTGGGGCTGTGTGGGAAGGGAAAGGGAGCACCTGGCTCGACCGCTGTATCCCATCTCGTTTTATTGACAGCCTGATAAGCAGGGACCAAGCCGTGCGGTTTCCAGCGCGGATGTCGAGCACCCTGCTGCGTTGCACAGTATCAAGGCCTCTTAATGGCTGTTCCTCCAAATAATGGCCCAAACACAGCCAGTCCTGACTGGCCCGTACCTGCGCTGCCCCGGTCTCTTCCTGGGAGACAAGCGGCGGCGCGGTTGCCCATTTACTCACCGTCTTGTTCAAATTGACACAAACATCAGAGGTTGTGAAATAGGATTTGAGGCTTTTAGCCTGCCTTAGTGAGAGGGAAGCTAAAGCCCCATTACGAGTAGCGGATGACAACTTTATAGGGCTGTAGAAATAAAATAAAAAAAACTAGCGTTTCTGGCGGAGGCTAAAACAGTGAATCGTTCCTCGATACAGAACTGTGCCATAATATGCTATATAACACCAGAGTCTTGGAAATGGGACCTACAGCACGAAGAAGCTCCATGAGGAGGAACAATGAAAAAGAGATTTTTCATATCCTTTGACTGGGACTTGGCTGCACCTGTTCTGTCCACACCTGTTACACCTGTTGCACGCCGAGCACGCATAGGTATAAAAACACAACAACAACTGTACCTGCTCATGTCTTTTATAGTCTGACTACCCCCTCACTCTCCGGTTGTTGTTGTTGATGTTATAAGCAGGAGCTGGTGATGCTCTTCATACATTTAGAGTTAGGCCTTTATGAAGAATATCTTGCAAAGTTTGCAAAAACTCTCAATGTAAATCTTAAAAAGTCCATTGTGGGTGTTGTTTACATCGAATGAAATGTGTATTTTACTAAGACTCTTTCCTGTTTGAGGATGAGCTCAGGGAACCTCTTCCCATTTATGACTTTCATTGTTGAAATCATTGGAAACACGCTCGGAGCATGTTTTTGTTTCTTTAGAAACTGTCCTTTAATCTGAGGAGTTGGACTGCAGGCCGCAGCTCTGCAGTCCAACTCTAGCCACAAAGCAGCTCTCTTGCCGAAGTGCTCTTGAGCAAGTCGTTGAATGCCAGCGGCGCTGAAGTTATCTAATGTATAAAAACGATGGAAGCAAATACGCAGTAACTCAGTGTTAAGTATCTAGGAGTGAAGAATTGTTAGCTGTCCGTTCGTGGAAATTTGAGACAGTTTGGGATAACAGGGGACAGCGTGGAGTAAGATAAAACAAAATATAGTAAAATAAAATAAAAAACCTAGAATCAAATCAAATCAAATCAAATCAAATACGATCAAATAAAAGCAGGACGTGGCCCCTGCAGAGGTGATAGCTGTCAGTCCCTGAACGCAGCAGACACAGTTTACTGGGACAGTAAACAGGCCGGTGCGCTCCACATGTAGAGCTACCTTGTGCACTTCCCCGTTCTGTGCTGTGTCCTGTCCAAGGTATGACGTCGGCCCGTCGCTCCAGCCAATCACTGCCAACTTGAGGCTGATGCCGAAGGGAGAGTTGCTGGTAAGAGCCGCAGATTTTTTTTCCCCACTCTCATTGACAT
Organism: Seriola lalandi dorsalis; assembly: GCF_002814215.2. Classification (NCBI taxonomy): domain Eukaryota; kingdom Metazoa; phylum Chordata; class Actinopteri; order Carangiformes; family Carangidae; genus Seriola; species Seriola lalandi. The sequence continues at coordinate 361,494 of NW_019525510.1, forward strand.
TTCAACTCCACGACGGATCCAAAGGTAGATAGATTTTAATCGGGACCTATAAGTTTCTGTCGCTGCGGCGCGCGGAAGAGAGATCCGGGGAAGGGAAGAAGGCGAATTTATGCGCACAGGATACTGGTCAGACACGTCTACTGCCTTTTCATCCGGTGAGTTTGGACGGACTATATTTTAAAACACTCTCTTTTCAATATTTAAAACCCCGATACTCTGCAAATCATCCCTTTGGGATTATTTAAAAACTGAAAAGGTGTGGGCTTCAACAGCTTTGTCAAATATCCTCACGTGCTAAAAGGTGAAGGAGGAAATTTCAAGCAGAGAGTTGAGTTCGCATGCAGATTGATTGGAAGCCGAATGCACTGGCAAAGTTAGGTAAAATTACTGGTTAAGTATTTGCACAGCTCCCTGCTACAGGAGGTGTAGCCTGCACCCACACAAAGTTGAACACAGCGAGCTGACTTGGTTTCTGCTGTCATCTATCACACACACAAACACACACACTCGCACACATACAGCGTGTAATTAGCGATCTTCACTGAGGAATTAAGCGCACGTCACTCCTTTAAAGCGCCCATTATTGCGAGCTTTACGCGGGGGAAATTAAAGGCTTCGACCTGTACAGTAAATTGAATGTGTATGGGATCTATTCAGCTCCACCTCGATCCATCAGCGCGCTGGAAATGACGCTGTCCATCAGCGGACTGTTTCACTCTTGTTTTGAGAGCAAAAGAGCGCGTCTTCATCACGCTGCAATCCACGTGTGATTTTTGGAGAAATATCTTAATATTTTTGTTTTAAATGTTCAGTTCAAGAAGTCGTCGGTCGTGTTGTAGCTTAAAATAAAACAATTTTCTAAGTTTTCATAGCGACTTGCAAAAAAATGAGTGTGAACTTTCTTGTAGCTGTAACTAAGCGTGGATGGGAAATGACATGTGCCTTGAGGGTTTTCAGATTGATTTTGCTGTGTGAAAGGGCCTGAGCCTAGTAGTTATACTTGGATTTCTATAAGCCTATGTTTTTTTTGTTTTTTAGTATTTAGTATTTAGTCCCACCTTTACTGAGATGAGCTTCCACGTGTTGGGTTTTTTATTTTTATTTTTTTATTTTATATTTTTCCTGTAAATGTAAAGAATAAATCTGGTTTCCAAACAGTAGCTGGGAAACCTTGGGTGCCTCAGGTGTACAGGCTTTTGTATGTTTGGATCCAGTATTTCTTTCTGTCACGCTTGCCGAGCAGCGCTGTGACACCATTAGCCCCGGTGTTTATCCCAGCCTTCAGCCTTTTGCCAGGAGAGGGCTTCTGTGGACTGCACACCTAACTGTAGGTTCCAAAAGAAATCCTCAACCTCTTCCGTGTTTCCTCACAAATCCCCAACACCGTGCACTATATGAGTGTTAGCTGGTTAAATAAAAACTACATTTGCAACTATGTATCCTCAACACATCCTACCTCCATTAGGTGGAGGAGGGTGCACCCTCATTCACTTATGGGCATGTACACTTTTATTTTGGTGGACTTATTTTGTAAAGCAGGTTTGTGCCTGTTAGGCCTTTAGACCAAGCAGACTAAGTACCAACTGCAAATATTCCCTTGTTTTCCTCTTGAAGAGGCAACAAGGATTCATCAACGTCCTGATGGAGTTCTGTTTCCTTGTTTCCTGAGAAATGCTTCGACATTAACACAGCCTCTGTTCCGGGTCGCGCTCCACGTGCAGCACGCTCTAAATAAATAGCAGATTAATGAAATGTCTATGCAGAAGTTGAAAACTCATATGATTGATTAATTACTATTCATGAAATACATTTTTTTTAAATTACACAATTTAAAAGTGCATATAATTAAATAATATATAAATAAACCAGCGATGTCCTCATGAATGTCTTTATAAAGGAGAATAAATGTGACAATCCGAGACTGTTTGATGAATGACGGGTCATCTGGGCAAGAATGCATGTTACAAATGCAGGTCGACATTTGTGGTGATCATTGTGTTTACAAAGTGAAAGTAATAATAATAATAATAATAATAATAACAACAACAACTGTAGACATAGCCTATTTTGATTAGATTTTTTTGTAAATAAATCACGACACATTATTTTTACCTCAAATTTATTTTTTATACTAACTACTGTCGTAGTACTGGCAGCAATATTATCAAAAAAGAAGCCATAAATTTATTATATATTATTATTATTATTATTATTAATAATAATCAATAAACATATATTAATAATAATACAGGAGGAATAATTAACCGACGCCTTCACTCCCTTTATTAAAATAGAAAAGAAAAACAACAAAAAAATTATATAGCTAGATCAGTTTTAAAAATCAATATGTTCTAATTTTCCTTTTTAAAATCTACATGAATCAGAGGGTTATATGATCTTGTAACAATATTTTAAAATCTTCTAATAGTCCTCCCCAAATGTTCTGATAAATCAAAGGTGAGTCAACTATGACCTCCAGTGGGGGATCACCACAACAACTATTAATAAATTAAATAATAATAAAATAAATAAATAAATATAAAAAAGAAATTAAAACAATGTTTTCAGGAAAATCAAAAGTAACCGGATGCAGCTTTATGAATTTATCTGAAAAAGATTTCTCTCAGCCTGTAAAGGGTAAACTGTAATCCCAAATAAAAGCCATAAATTAGGTGGGTTTACCCTCCACTACAGCCCCTTTCCTTGTCCAAAAACAATGCCACTGTTTTTCACTGCAGCTCCCTCCCCTTATGGTTTTTTTTTTCTTTCCTCCTTTCTTTCTTTTTTTGTATTTAAAAGTTTCTACAGGGGGACAAATACCACATTGCCTCAGGCTCAGGGGAAAATAGCGACCAGATTAGGCTTTCTTTTCAAGGCCTATGACATTAGTTGCTGCTAATCCGAATTGGGCTAATTGCTTTCCCAACATGAGCATATCCCGTTTTTTTTTTTTTTTTTAAGACTTCTACGGCAATCCAGACGATCTAACAAAACAAACAACAACAGAAAAATGTATAGGAAATATATTATTCCAGCAGGCTGCTTGACAGTTAGCTGCTGATAAAGCAGTAGGCCTACTTGGCATGCCAGTGAAGGTTGTGAGAAAAAAAACAAACAAAAAAAAACAGAAATCTCTTGAGAGTGGAGACAACGAATTAGCTCTTGGAGCGGATTTACAGCTTAACCAAAGAAATCAATAACCTACTGGAGGTATTGTTTCCAAAGAAAACTACTTGACACACTCATCGGGGAATCTGTCTTTCAGCGTAAGGCAGGTTAGTGGTGTGAATTTTTGACAGCTGCAGTCTGTGACAAGTGATAACATTTACACTACAAAGGCAGGTTATAAACACAAGAAATAGGGATTTTAAATGTAGGCTGTTGTGGTAGGCTTTCGCGCAGAGCAGAGATCATATCAAATATTTTTGCAGCGTCTCGTTGCACAAGATTTTGTGTTAAAATCGCGTATTTGAATTATTAAAAAATCTATTACTTACGACTAAAACCCAGTGGCTGTGCCCTGAACTGATGTCACAACATGCAGCTGTCCAAGCTACATGTGCTCACCATGGCTGACCGACATGAGGACGCACAGTTTAGTAAACACTGCAGAAGTTCACACTCCTCTTTTGGTCCATTCAGTCTGTTGTAGATTTAACTTTCCTTGTGTTGCACACTGCCTCTAACTTTAATTGAGTCCAGGCACATTCTCTCAGATTAGCCAGAAGATCATTTTCCTCCATTATAACCTCTTGAAAACTGTGAAATTAAAAGTTCATTTTGTCACGGTAACAACAATAAAGTTTGACTCCACCTTCAGTGAGTCCAGTCACAGTTTTACAGTAAATCATAACCAGGTTCCTTCATCGCGCAACTCCTTCCCGGGTGGGGTGGCTTGGTGTTTGTGGTCTAATACATGTCTAATAGGGGGGTCCTTGACGTGAAAATGTTTGGGAACCCCCCTCACCCCCACCCCCTCCCCTTTAGCTGATATAAGCTGTGGCCATTCATGGTAGGCGTATAGGCTGAGCCACCAGTCTAAGTGAGTAGAAACAATACAGGAAGGAGAAACAGATGAATGTGCTCGTTTAGTTTACGGGTTGTTTGATGAAGGAGTATTGGCCAAAGTGTTGTTCCTCACCGCGGGACCCTCGGTGACAGTTTGAGCCGGTCCTCTCAGCTCATTATCTCGCCGGCCCACTGAGGGCCCCATTCAAGCCGGGCAGTCCCCCTCTCCCTCTCTCTCTCTCTCTCTATCTCTATCTCTATCTCTCTCTCTCCCTCTTCCTCCCCACCTCTCCCTCTCTCCCTCTCTCTGGCAGCGTCGTTTGTCTACTCATTGAACCCATAGTCAGGAATGCGATGGTTGTTAGGGAGCCCTCTTTCACCTCCGAAGTGTTTTATTGATGAGCTCTGACTTCTCCTACTTTTTCACATGTCAAAGAAAGTCAAGTGTAGGCCTCCATGACTTCATTTCATGCCCCCCCATCCACCCCCCCCAAAAAGAAAAGTAATTTCTCTCCCCTCCCCCTGCTTATGCCTGTCCCTCTCTCTCCTCTCTCTCTCTCTTTGCCCTTTCATGCACCCCCTTTTCTGCTTTAGTTTGGCTTCCACTTCCATACAACCCTCATTCTCTTCCCCTCGGTTCTCCTCCTTTAGCAGCGAGCGGCGGGGCTCCTCAGTGCTGAGACTGGTGCTGCCCAAAGCTCCGGGTGTATGCTCAAACACGGGCGCAGAGGGGTTGCTTTTGGGTGCGTTGAGGTGTGCGTTAATAGCCAGTCATTCAACCGGCGCAGTTTGGGAGCGTGTGGCCATGGCTACACAGTCATTTGCTTTACTTTATTTACGCGTGCTATTTGCTGTCAGGTCGCAGGAGTGACGTCGCCGTGCCTCGCAAATGTGTCCATAAAAAGCAGCCGAGCTTGCCTAAAGGCTGCGCTCTTTACGCATGGTGTTCTTGTTGACAGGAGGGAGAAAGCTATTCAGGGGAAGGTGATACCCAAAAGAATCAACAAAAGCACGTGGTGGACATTTCTGATTGTTTTTAGTGAGGGAGGGCAGTGTCATTTTAGAATGCAAAAGATTTTCCAAGTTAATACGCTTTCCCTTTTAGCTTAAAAAATAAATAAATAAGAAAAACTTTTCCCAACTCAGCTGTACTTTCCAGCATGATATCCTGGGGACTTTTCTTTTGTCAGTTATTATTTTAATGATTATTAATGACTTTGGAGCAATAACAGTCAATTCATCTGCTAAGCTTGTTGAAGTTATTGTGCTTATTAGTTATTCGAACATTGTGTGTTTTGCCAACTCTGGCAGTGAGGATCTCCGCCGGCAGGTCTACAGTTGACACGCAGAACCAAAAAATTGAAAAAAAACCAAACAAATAAACAAACAAACAAACAAAAAACCAAACAAACAGAAGAATAAAACACAAACAGATGTGACATTGTGCAACATGTCCCCAAAACTTTTTCAACAGCAACAACAACTGTTATGCGTCTCGATAACATTAATGCCATCTGCGGAGCCTCGGCTGTTTCATAAAAGGCTGCAGCTCTTTGTCATTTGAATATGATGTGAGGAGCTCCAGTGTTCACGTGCAGCGCTGCTCCGCTGCTAGTTCCCGTCACCCTCGCAGCTCGAGCTGTTAGCCCTGCAGGTTTGAGCTGAACATGCCCGAGATTCCCTGCGCGGACCCAATTCAGCCTGGAAGAATAGAGCTTTCCGTCCAATGGGCATTTCCGAGGCAGTTGCTCTGCAATAGGGCAATATTCAGCAAGTGAGGGCAGGGTATTTGCATGCGTGGGCTGATTAGTGGGTTGGGAAGACGAAACTCTCTCTCTCTCTCCTCTCTCTCTCTCTCGCTTGCTCGCTCGCTCGCTGTGACTCGGCCCCGTTTCCCGCTTTGGCTGTGGTGCAGGGGGAAGTGTTTATATGGGGGATGATGACAGAGGTCGGGTCGCGCTAATGGGCCAGTGAAGAGCGGCGGAGGGAGGCGAGGCGAGGCGCACACAGCAGACCAGGAACACATACATTAATACACTTGTTCCATCACCAATCAGCATAGGTGTGCTCATTTCTCTTACCCCCACCTCCTTCTACCACCACCACTCTCCCTCCCTCCTTCCCTCCCTCCCTCCTCCCTCTCTCTCTCTCTCTCTCTCTCTCTCTCTCTTCCCCACTCTCTCTCTTTCCGACTCTCTCATTCGCTCTCTCACACGCCAGCGCACATCCTCGCCGAACTCCGTGCGTCCTGACATCTGAGTTCACTGTCAATCTCTGTCTCCTTCGCAGGGATATCCCCTCCGTCTCCGCCGAAGACCACTGGAAACTAATTTTTCCTCTTCTAAACTTCCCGAGAGAGACTGATCCTGGTCAGCTTTTTTTTTTCTCTCTTTCTGTGTGGAGAACTAGGCTGTAGCCTGCAGTTTGCCAAGGACTTTGACAACGACGCAGGATGCCCCAAAAAGGTGAGATCCTGAACTAAAAGTTTGTCTGTTTTGTTAAATTATAGAATTTATGATGATTATTATTATTGTCATTATTATTATTAATATTAATATCATTATTAATATTATTATTATTATTACTACTATTATTATAGGTCATGTATTCTCGGCTGTAGGTTGAGGCTCAGTGGTGAGGTTGTAGGTGTTTTATCGTTTGGACTGTGCAGCCTGTCTCCTGACTGGACTCTCTGAGAAGTGCGAACAGCCTTTAGCGTCTCTGTCTGTTTTATCTGCTCGGTTTTGTTGTTGTGTTTAGGCCTACGGATAGCTTACCGCTTATTTATGACAGCAAAGAGTAAAAAGTCACGTTGGGCCAGGACAGTGATCATCGTGGAGAATGGGGCGCAATGACCCGTTGAGGAAAGGTGTCAGATTGATTCATGCAGGCGAGTCACCCAAGCGCCTTGTACAAAAAAAAAGAAAAAAAGAGAGAGGCTCCATGAAGCGCTTCACTTGAAGAGGCGGCTCGTTTTTTTTTTTTTTTAGTGTTTGTTTGTGTGTCAGAGAAAATACAACTTTCCCCTTTGTTTTTTTCTAAGATGTTTCAGCGAGTTAATGACAGCGAGTTCAACTACTTTCACATTTTTACCAGTTCAAATATTCCAGTCAGACACTATCTTCACAAGCACGTCCGCCTAAAACAGGAAATAATGTTTCAAATCATTCCAGGGATTGAATAAAACATAGCTAACATATGGATACAAACTGCTGCTGCTTTAAAATTATTTTGTCAAAACAAGCAAGTAAATTAGTAAAAAATAAAATAGATGCATTTATTCACTGAAATTATGCATTTTATATTTGTAAATGTTATAATTTTAAATTCATCGTAATTCAGACAAAAATCTTATAAAACTTAAAAAGACAGACAGTCAAAACACATCAGGCCTATTCCTTAATATGTCATAAGACACCCTCGTTTCAGTTTAGATTAAACCTGTTCATGCTAATAACTAATTCACTGAAACCGTAAAGTGTAACCATTTTTCAAAAGTCACCCTCATCTGTGTATTTCCTGTGTCAGCCTCCAAACTTGCATCGGGGGGTCATTGTAGCCCAGGCCTACATGGGCTCTTTCTGCATATGAATGTTGTGAGCGCAGGATCCAGCGGCCAGAATAAGCATGTTGAATTAAGACATTGTTGTTACGGATTACTAAAGGAAAAGAAATGCAGATTAGATCGTCGTTAACCTCGGGAACAACAACGTTTGAGCTTTCGACCTTAAATAAATGATTAACCACTTGGACCTACAGGGCTAAAAGCTATAGTACTGAATGCGGTCCATTTTCAGGCTGCTCGGATTTAAAAGGTAGAATTTTTTTTTTTTAATTTACATTTTTCCATGTTAACTTTAACATCATGACACCAGGCTAAACGTAAGCTCATAGTAATATCTGAATGATTTAGTGCTTGTTTTTGGCCATTTTATGTTATGCTAAACAGGCTAACTCAGGCTATGTGGGCCAGTGTGATGGAATCTGAGTTTGATTAATGACCGAGCAGCCTATTTGTTAAAACATGAAAGAAAGCTACATTCTAGAAATGCAATGGCGGCCCTAGGTGCATCTCACAAACTAGGCTTGGACTAAACACAGCCTGTTAGACGTCGGTATTATGCCATTTTACTCTGCACACAACACAACTTTGCATGGAGGGAGAAAATGAAAACTTCAGACTTCTCCCTCCCTGGCCCCCTTTTTATCTGTTCCCCATTCAATAGCTTCTTTAATGCATTTGTCTTTTCCAATTGAGCGCCCTACTGCGCTGTTGTGTCTTTAAACCCGCTTTACAACCCGCACCAGCAGCACAAAATAACCACCAAATATTTATAACAAGAAATTACTTTTTAAAATTCTTTGTAAAAAAAAAAAAAAGAAAAAGGAAAAAGAAAAAGAAAAAAAGAAGAAGAAGAAGAAAAAAAGCAGGCCAAACAAAACCCACATTCACGCACTAGCAGCACCGGGGTCACGGTCGTGTGTGTGTGTGTGTGTGAGTGAGTGAGTGAGTGTGTGTGTGTATGTGTATGTGTGAGAGTGTGTGTGAATGGTCCCGGAGGGGGTGGATGCATGCCTCCGGCTCTTTGTATTAATCTGAACTTGTTGGTGTGTTTAGTGGGGAAGCTGTGTGTTTCTAGTCGCGGAGGCCGAGTTTTCGCCCCGGGTTTGAGGTATATGGAGGCAGAAAAGGGGGTGCATTGTTAGAGTCCAGCAGGCTTTGTACACCAGCTTTGTACCCCCTCCTGGTCTGGACTTTTGCAGAGCAGTGAGGCGAGGTAGACAACGTGTGTCACTGTACAGTTTCCACGATAGACTCCACAAGAGGAGGGATATCAAGTTTAGAAAAATATAGAAACCTCTTGCTGAGAGGATGAGGGCTGATTTCTTTATATGAACTAAAAAAAAAAAAAAAAAAAATCCAAAGGACCAAAAGCCTTGAAAGAATCAGTGTTGTTAAAGAGTTATAGGCACAATATCACTGCTAGGCTGTTAGTTAGAATTTATTTTCAGGCCTAACACAGTCAATATGTTAAAATAATGTTGTCCCGTGTCAGTTTGAATTTATTTGCTTGGCAGCAACATTTAGGTTAAATCTAAAGCTAAGTCACAAATGAAGATACAGTAGGTTGAAGTGCATCAGTATAGCTGTGGCTGTGCTAATGTGTTGTTTTGCTTTGTCCTATAGGGAGACATTAAGTAGTGAAAACGGCAGATGATTGACTAAATTGTTATAGAGTGGACAGTCAACTCTGTTTCCAGGCAAGTTTAATTAAAATACATACATACACTCAGGATGTTAAAATTCATGATGCATCTATAATGTTTAAGCACCAGATCCGCAAATGAAATTCAAATCGAACGAGATGAGAACCTTTATTTTTTTCTTAAAAAAAAAAAAAAAAAAAGAAATGTTGCAAATAATTTGACAGTAGCCTTAAGGGAAAAAAAGATCTGTACACTAGGTTTATGATTTGATGCTAACCAGCTTTGTTATTTCCTTGTGATGCTTAGAATACCACAACCAAGCCACGTGGGAGTCTGGCGTAGCCTCAATGATGCAGAACAGTAAGTTGTTTTTATATATTTATATATGTTTTTTTGTTATGAAACTTTTGATTACAGCCGCAAGTTCTAATGTGGTTGCATGGAAGCAACACCCACTGACATTATGCACTAGTTGTTATAGCGCAATAACTTTATAAGAACACTTTAAAGAGGGGGAAAGGGAAAAAAAGAAAAAATGTATGTGCAGGCATAAATTTGCATGACTTTGAGGTGCAGGGGCGAAATATTCTCAGTTATTTGATGGCCGTTTCATTTCTGTTAATTAATTTATTTATTTTTTTTGTTGCAATGATAGGTAGGCAAGTTATTATTGAACAAGTTAATCACACGTCGTCCTGCTCAAGAGAGAGGGAGAGAGAGAAAGATAGAGAGAGATAGAGATATAGAGAGAGAAAGAGAGAGAGAGAGCGAGAGAGGGAGGAGAGGGAGAATAAAGGGGGTTGGGTTGAGAGGGAGATTTTTGTTTCTGCTTGAGTTGGTATTAAATAATTGCACAGCCGTCTGCATTAGCGTTAGAGCTGGCTGCCAGGCTGCATACAAGATTAGCTGCGTAGAGAAGAGCCCTGCATGAAACATGAGGAATAGCAATAATGTCTTATGTAGATTAGTCCATATTCTTCACGGACAGACAGCATGAACTAGAAAGAAAATGCTCATATTATAACCGCAGGCCACACTGTTAGGTGCAGGCTGAACTCACAGCGGAAGATAAATATTAACAACCATATTGTCGTGGGTGCCAATCAAAAAAAAAAAGAAAAACAAACAAATAAAAAAAAAAAACATGGTAGATGAAGTTGCTTTACAGGCCTCTGTGTTTGAAGTGGCCCATGAGTTGAATATCTTGTCTTATTCCTGGTGTGTGTGTTGAAACAAAAAAGGATAAACATGAAACATTCTCTCTCTTGCTGCTGGACAAGAGGTGTATGACATCTGTGATGAAGGTGTGTGGAATAATTTTATTATATTATTCTCCATATACCTTGATGACGTGTCTGTGCTGTAATCTGTGCGCATTAGTCCAAATATGTTTGAGTTCAATGTTGGACCACATGACAGTTGGGTTGTTTGATGTGCAGAGGTGTGATTCATAAGAAAACACGCATAAACTATTTTTTTTTTTTCAAACTGGTGGCATTTGAGTCTCATTTTTTTAGGCCCCAGTGCTATGATTTTTTTTCTTTTTTTTTTTTTGCTTGCCAATTGTCCATTATTGAGATGATGGGGCCTTATCAAAGCTGTGTACAATACCCAGCGCTCCTGCTTTGCTGCGGATTGATGTTAATGGGATGCTCCCCTGGCTTGGCGTGTGATGTCTGGTGCGAATTGCCGAGGAGATATCATTGGGCCCGGCCCTTTGGGTTGTCTAAAGGTCGCGACGGCCTCGCTGGCTTTTGTGCTAATAACTCCTGGGTGTATATGGTGGGGAGCGTCCAAATTGACACCATATGTTTTCCTATTAGTCGACTTGCAATAGAATACAAGGCGCATAATCAGCGCCAGCGGGCGAGATCGACTCTGGGTACTTGAGGGAATTGTGCCATGATTAAGACTTAACCTTAGGAGAGCTTGATTTTTATGTGATGTCCTTATCTGACGGTTTTATCGATCCGGAGGATTTATATGATAGTTATAAATCAGAGATGATGGAGAAGCCCTGGAGAACCCGCAGAGCAGGGCTGCTTAATGCGGGTAGGCCAATTTCAGCATGAGAAGTCTATTAATTCCACTTAATCCTGGAATTACCAAAGAGCAGGAGGGATGATAATGGATTTACTATCAATCAGATCCACACTGGAAGATTATTACACATAGTGGCCAAAAGGGATGTGTTACCCAGTTAAACAGGTTTATTTTCACTCAGGTATGAGCACGGCCTTTTGATCACTTCTATAAAATAAAGTCTCCAGTATAAAGGCAGAGTCCTGTGACATATTTCAGAGTAAAGACGCCTACCGATTGCTCACAACAGGACTGCAGTGGCTGTGAGCATTTGTTGTCAAATACAAACAAGGGGGGAAAAAACTGCATGTCACTTTTAATATGTTAAGAATCCAGGCGCGCCCTCGTTTCTGTGACCGCGCGTAGCCCCTGGCCACCTTAAAACGAAGTCTCCCTCGGAGGGTAAACGAGTAGCGTCCAATTTTGTCTGAGTGATATCCAAATGCAGACAGAAAGGGTCGTTTTATCATGCTACTATTTGTCGTGACGATGCGATTTTCAAAAGCAGAGCGGTGTCATAAAGTGACATGCCTGCCACAAGTGCTCCAACTGATCTTTTCAATTAGCCTCCCATGCATGATCCGAGGCGACTTCCGCCTATTTCCAGAAATTAAGCTCAAACTTGACGTGCAGCTAGCTTTATTTTAAAGACAAATGTCAGGCAGGCTCATCATATTTTCCCCCTCTTCTATATTTGGAGCTTATTTATTGCTAAGGAGCCTCTGCTCCCGGAGTCAATGTACCGGGCGGCAGCGCAGGGGAAGGGAGCGGAGAAACAGAGAGCAGCTCAGGCACTCCGGGGAGTCAGCTCTCCCATTTGGCTTCAGGTTTGCGGGATTATTCTGTGCTTTAGAGAGATGCCATAGAACAATTTAGGGATAATTTCCAAAAATCATTCTTTTTTAGACAATAACCAGTCATGAAAATTGCTATTTTGGAGCTAGTATCCGATGTGGTGCCTGTCTTGTTCATGCGTAATTACTGTGTTTTGAAGGACTGGAGTTGTCGATTTAAAGCTACTTTCCAACAAACAAACAAAAAAAAAAAGTAGCGATGCTTTTGAATTTAAGACATTATCACGGTTTTATGTGATTGTCGCTGTTGCGGGTTATTGTTGTTTGATTTGATTTTATGTATTTTGAGGATATAGTTTGTGAGTGAGGTGCTGGTGTTGGTGCTGAGCAGCTGCATAGCTTCATGAGGGCGATGGATATCGATGCGAATGTTTTAATACCGAAGTTTTCCGGTTTGATAAAAGGTTGGTTGAGTTTCATCGGGGCAAGACGACAGATTGAGTTGCTCATTTATTATTAGAGGAAAACATATTGTGATATTTTAGTTCGGTTTGTGTGACGCTGCTGTCGTTTAATCCAGGTTCTGCATGTGTTACTGAGTAACTGCGCAATGTTTGGACTGCAGAGGGGAAATGCACCGAGTTATAACAGTTTCTTTAAAAGATTGTTTCATCAGTGCAACTCCGATTCAAGACACTTTTTTTTTTAAACAACATAAATGACTCTTCATTTTTGATGTAAACTGCAATAACCCTTCTGTAGCTTACCTCTGTATGCTGTCCTCATATCTCATTATCCTGGTTATCCTGAACGCTAAAAAAAACAAAAAAAAAAAAAAAAAATCATTCTCCTCATCACTTAATGAAAATCATTTGCTTTTATTACACAATGTTTGCATTGCTCTTGTTATATGATGTGATGACTATACGATGCTTTTGTCTCCGTGTATAGGTCACAGTGGCGTAAACCAGCTTGGTGGTGTGTTTGTTAATGGTAGACCGCTGCCGGATTCCACCAGGCAGAAAATAGTTGAACTTGCTCACAGTGGTGCTCGACCCTGCGACATCTCCAGGATACTGCAGGTGACAGTCACACTCCTTTTTGAACAGAAAACCGCTTCACCCAGACTTTGTTTTCAGTGGATTCAAAAGTGCTTTTGAAAATATGAAATCAGGAAGCAAAAATATGAAAGGCGTAACGATATGATTTTCTCATGAAATCAATGTTTCCTGTAGCCCAAATTTTAGCATTTTTAAATCAGTGAAATTATTATTTATTAGTTACACCATTAGTTTCACTGGGGGGAAAAAAAGCCGACAAAAAGGAAAGTAATCTGCCTGCTATTATAAAGAATAAATCTATTGTAAGAAATGCCTAATATACCATTCAAGGCATATTTTTTGTGTTTATAGACCCATGATGAAGTCCAAGTGCTGGACAGTGACAAGGTGATAATTATTTGACGCCATCTTAGAAATTCCGTTAATAGTCGTAAATAATGTATGTGAATTGTGTCTTTTGTTTTCTATCCAGGTATCCAACGGCTGCGTGAGCAAGATCCTGGGCAGATACTATGAAACTGGCTCCATAAGACCGAGGGCAATAGGCGGCAGCAAGCCCAGGGTCGCCACTCCAGAGGTGGTCGCGAAAATCGCGCAGTACAAGCGGGAGTGTCCGTCTATCTTCGCGTGGGAGATCCGTGACAGACTTCTGTCGGAGGGGATCTGCACCAACGACAATATACCCAGTGTAAGTGTATTGACTGTAAGTTATGTGCATGATTTAATTTGCCACATGAAATGACTTTTTTGCAGTGGAGGAAAAGGAGATGGGCATCCAACCATTCAGTCTTATTAAATACACTGCATCTCAGAGTGTGGGGCGCCCATCAGCCTATTGCATATGTGATCACCCAAACATACAGTCAATTAGAAGGAGCTCGTTGTCCATTTGTGAACATCTTCCTGTGCAGATTTATTATGATTATAAGGTGTGTGTGTGTGTGTTTGTGTGCTGCTGTGAGCCCGCTGCACACACACACACACGTACACACACACACACACACACACACACACACACACACACACGCACGCACATACACACACACACGCGCGCATCTTTGAGCATTGATACAGCCGCTGCGTCTAATCCTAATCCTCACTCTTATCATATGTAATTTGTCATTCAGGTGTCATCGATAAACAGAGTCCTCCGCAACCTGGCTAGTGAAAAGCAACAGATGGGCGCAGATGGCATGTATGACAAGCTGAGAATGCTCAACGGTCAGACAGGAACTTGGGGGACCCGGCCCGGCTGGTACCCCGGAACATCAGTGCCAGGGCAGCCCAACCAAGGTGAGCCTCATTATCACACCGTGGCAATAAAGACACCTTGACGCACGCACGCTTGTATCAAAGGAGGATACAACCGGGCGGTGCAGGTCGGTTGTTGTAGGTGGGTTCTCAAGATTACTAACATTTATAGTCTGTCACCAAAAAAAAAAAAAATGCCTTGAGTTGTCTGTGTGAAGTCACGTGCGTTTAGAATGAACGTGAACTCCACAGAGGTCACCAGAAATGGTCATGTATGAATATGAATCGTTTTACAGCTTACTATTCCAGTGGTTCCGGTCCTCGTCTCTGTTTGCAGGGAGGGTATTGTATTGGCATGCTTTGATGCCCTGAACAAGACCCCCAATTAAGACTAGTCGATTAGAGGAAACCATAGGCCATGCATGCAGTCTGAATGCCTCCACTGTCCCAGACATGGATGTGCGTGACAGCGGCTTGTCCTTTCAGCAGAGGTGTCCATCCAACAGCCTGCATTTTCCTCCCCTCCTGATGGGGAGGCAGAGCCAGGGAGCTGTGTGCGGGGATATTAGTACAAAGGAATGTTTTCCTTCACACGCAATGATTGGTTATGGGAACGGTCCGCACTACGTGTAATTGCTCATTAGAGAGGGCTTTGTCTCTCATTATGGCAACATGCAGGAGTGTGGAGATGGCAAGGCTGCTGTGGAAATGTTCCACTTGAGAGGGTTTTCCTGTCGGCCTGCTGCAGGCCAAACACTGAGCACATTTTCTTAGAAGAAACGCCACCTTTTCTTTCTAACGTTGACTTTGCTTCTTAAATACTCACCGATTAAACAAGTGTTAAGCACAAGTGCCTGATTTATATATGAATCAGAGAGGGGACGTGCAAGTGGTGGAATTCAGTCTTTGCAAATAATCATTTGCATTTGTTTGATGACCATTTGGACACGTGGGGCTGTTATCAACAAGCAGTAAAGCGGAAAGGATCATATTAACAGCTAAAATGATTCACTTCATTTTGAAATAAATCATAATAACTAATTTATTATTATTATAATTATTGTTATTATTATAATTATTATTATTATGACAGTATTAGTACTTTATTTAGTTTTACTGCCGCATGTATAACACGTCAGACTGCTTAGGCTATTATTGGTTTCTTACACAGTTATTATTTTATCATTATTTCATAATAATATAATTGTAAATATATCATCTAGGCCTATTATTATTGCATTAATTATTTTTAACACAATAATAATAATAATAATAATAATAATAATAATAATAATAATGGCTAATTTGGTTATGTTTTTACTTCAGTAAGTTTTTAGGTAAAGCAGTTGTCTCAAGGGGAGGGAAAATATGTTTTCCATCCGAAAGCCGAGTAAGCAGATATAATGGCTACATGGAGAGTGACAGGGCCCCAAAAGAAGACAACTCTATCCAAAGAGGAACGAATAAAACTCCTCACCGATTTCGTCTTTTATCTCTTTCTCACTCTCAGTCGCTGGCTATATGGCTCTAAATCCCGTCTATAGGATTTAGTCTCTCACTTTCTCTTTCAGTTCTAAGCGGTTTCTCAAGAGTGTTTTGATCCGGTCTCAGCAGCTGAAAGGTGCCGCAATTGGTTCGGTATCTCTTTTTTTTTGCTGCTTTTCCGCCTCACTGGCTGAGACATCGTGATACTAAAGAATGAGTTTATTTCCCAGAGCTTTTATAAAGAAAACAAATCCCATCCTAGCGTCAGTGGGTCTGGCAGACGGATAATAGCTTCACATTCACTCCTTTTTATGGATTAGCCGGAGTGAAGAAACAAATAGCGTGGATACAAACTATTGGCCTATAGAAGAATACTTTTCTCTAGTTTGCAGCAAGGGAAATAGTCAAGAAACATGTTGCATCAGGTTTCCTCCAGTGAGCCAAGACTTTCACATATAGACGCACTATATGTGTTTCCAGGCCTTTAGCGGGTCTGTCACTTTCCTCAGCTGCAGAATCACGAGAAAATGCGCAACTTGTTTGAGTTCACTTGGTGGAAACGCTTTTAAAAAAAAAAAAAAAAATCTAACTGACAAATCTTTTACACTACAAGACAACTTTTGCGCAATCTAAACTCAGTTTTGGGTTGTTCGTGCAGCCCTGCACCTGCTCCACCTTTGGAACAACAAGCTCTTGTCCTGGAGCAAGGCACCAGCCATGCCAATCAAAACATAAACAAAAAAAAACTGCACAAACAAAAAGCTGAGACGAGTCTGACCCATGGCGCCAGACTGACATGAGTGAGATATTACATATTACATAAACCACCCTCTATCTCCACGCACCCCCTGCTTAATTTCGCATTAACTTCTCGGTGTGATAATGATGTCCAACAACAAGACAGACATTAGTCGATAAGCCTCGCCCTGCAACTGAAGGGGCCTTTGGGCCCACCGCGGACAAGCAGGAGCAGTGAATAGATTGGCCTTATTTTGGTTGTTCAGGGGGTTACATGCTCTCTCCTCACTCATTTGTTTCCAATTGAAGACAGAAATCCTGACTGGCGTGTAGCTGGCCGGGGGACGTGATTAATGATGGTAGTGGATAAGGGTTAACACACTGGACTCAAAGCTCTGTTGACTGGGATCCTCGTGCGCACAATACCAAAGTACTACAGCCTGTGCGCCTCCAGAGAGAGGGAATCCTTTTGTCATCTCCTCCAATAGCCCCCCCCCCACACCACCACCACCTCCACCACCACCCACCCCTCTACCACCACCCTACCCCTCCCATATATTACACCCACCGAGGGCTCACTGCTCGTCCCTGGCTGTGCCCATAGTTTAATGGTTTCCCTTACTCCTGAAGGCATTGTATCATTCTGAAAAGCGTCTTCTCCTATTCAAAAGTTGGTGGTCACCTCAATGGCTATACCAACGCCCATATGGGAACGACCATTGAGGCATTGCTCTGCCCTAAAAAAAAGAGGAGGGGGGGGGGTAGTGAGTTTGGGGTTTTAATACATTTCATAGGCTCTGAAAAGAGGTTCACCACATCTTGTCACATTTCTCTTAACCTTTTGAGAACACACGCCATTGTTGGGTCGCGATAAGTACGCAGAGCCTTTTCCCTCGCCAGTCTGTTTTTCTCACAATATTTTATAAACACTTTTCACTGCGAGGCCTTTTTTTTTTTTTTTTTTTTAAATATATTGTTCCCCTTTTCACGAGGGCAGTCGTCTGGAATCAGGCAACATTAAGAAGAAGTTTCAATAATTCATCTGATTTTGAATGAAATCAACCATGATAGTGGCTTTAATTAATGATGTTGTACCGCGGTCTGTACAATTAGCTGTAGGCTGATACAACACCAGACCCGAGAATTAATTATTCAATTAACTTAATTGAATGCTTATTTCCATTAAATGACTTTTTTTTCTTTTTTTCTTTTCTTTTTTTTTTGCAGATGGCTGCCAACAACAGGACGGTGCAGGAGAAAACACAAATTCCATCAGCTCGAACGGCGAGGATTCAGAGGAGACACAGATGCGACTGCAGCTCAAGAGGAAACTACAGAGAAACCGCACGTCCTTCACACAGGAGCAAATCGAAGCTCTGGAAAAAGGTGCAACATGCTGTGAATAATTTACACTTGTTTTATAGGTTTTCTTTCTCTCAATAAAAATAAACACGTTCCTGACAGTCTTAGGTGAATTGAAATTTAAGAAAAATTCCTTAATGTGTGAGTTGCTACATTTCTAATGGTTTATTTCACGGAACAAATAATAGTTATAATTATTAGGTTGCCAATAAGTAAATAAGTTTTGAATTCTGGGCTTTAGAGATACATTTATTCAGCTATTAGCCCTGCATGAATTCAGTCAAGCTCCACCTCATTTGTTACTTATTTACCAACACTTTTGTTGTGCTGCATTTTCTTGCGTTACAGAATTTGAAAGAACTCATTATCCCGATGTTTTCGCGCGAGAGAGACTAGCAGCGAAAATCGACCTGCCCGAAGCAAGAATACAAGTGAGTGAACAACTTTTTTTTTTTTTTATACCAAATTTATTAATTTTTTTCTGATGGCCGGGGGGAGGGGGAGGGGGAGCCGGATGCCCGTAAGAGATCTAACAAGAAGACTTTCGTCGCAGGTATGGTTTTCAAATAGGAGAGCAAAGTGGAGGCGAGAGGAGAAGCTGCGGAACCAGCGCCGGCAGGCCAACAACTCCTCCAGTCACATTCCCATCAGCAGCAGCTTCAGCACCAGCGTCTACCAGGCCATCCCGCAGCCCACTACACCGGGTAGGTCCACCACATCTTACAGGACACCCACGCCCATTAAAAACAAAAAAACATTAGAATCTTAAATAAAATTAAAATAGAATTTGTCGAATGTTGTGTTGCACAAACATGCACGTGTTTGTTACACGAGCCTTACACGTTGCAATGTCGCTTTAATAGGCGAAATAACAACACATTTAACCGTTCATGAGTTTCAAGTCGGACGGGATCCATGTGAAATAAAAGTAAATATTATCATACAGCAACCTGCGGAGTCAGAGAAAGGGAGAGAGGAGGCCTCGGTGGCTGTGCGCTCTAGTTCACATGAAGTAACACCGGTGGTTTCCCTTTGATGGATGATTGAGCAAAACTTCTCAGCTGACTATCTGCGTAATTACCAAATCAGGCACGAGGGCACACCGGCAGAAGTGAAGCTCACGCTCACAAGTCAATCACCTGAGAGACACACACACACACAAGCACACAGCTCAGTGTCTGTCCGGGCTTATCTGCCTGTCAAACTAGGCGTCACCTCACGCTCACGCACTACTTAACGCTAATGAGACGGTCTCTCACACACGGAGGACTGTGTGTTTTAACCACATTTTTTTTTTCCATTTTCATTCACAGTGTCTTTCACCTCGGGGTCAATGCTGGGTAGACCTGACTCTGCACTCACAAACACCTACAGTGCGCTGCCCCCCATGCCCAGCTTCACCATGGCAAACAATCTACCTATGCAAGTAAGTAAAAAAAAAAACAAACAACTTATTAGTCAACACGTTTACAGATGTGTATTTTATGTAATAAGTGATTTAAATTATGTTTCCTGGCCAAACACTTTCCTTAAAATCTTATATTTAAAGAAAGAATAGGTTTCTATCAAGAACTAAAATTATGAATAAAATTTAATCTAGACAGATCTGCCTATGAAAAGCTTACAGTGTCACAGACTACTGAGCTGAACTTTATGGTTGGCTAAGCTAATGTAACATTCTCTCCCCATCTATAGCCCAGCCAGACCTCCTCTTATTCCTGCATGCTGCCTACCAGTCCGCCTGTGAACGGGCGGAGCTACGAAACATACACGCCCCCTCATATGCAGGCACATATGAACAGCCAATCAATGACCACTTCTGGTACCACCTCAACAGGTAGGCAGACAATTCATTGTTTACCAACATGCTTGGGAATTAATAAAAAAATCAAACAGTGTCACTGTGAAATATCTGCCACCTTTCCTGTAATAAGGGGGTACTACATAGCCATCTTTGATTCATGATCCGTCGCGCCAGCTCTCCTCTTCCCTTCTGTCTATTTGAGAAACTTCATGGTTTAAACATCTGCGGGTCAATATCTCTACATTTCATATCATTTTCCCTCCGCAAGCTGCATGAAAGGAGCTCATTTCATCGCCGCTCTATGCCATCATGTCAATCCCACTACTCCAGCCCATAGTTTAGTTCCACCCCATTAGGATGCTGTTACTGAGAGCCATATATACTGGTTATAGTCATGAAGAGTTAATCATGCATAACCACATTTCCTCTGTGCTAAATTGCTAATTAATTTGATTCATTTGCTGTTGTACTCTCTCTGTTTAAATGCCATTGCCAAAGCCTCAATTTATTGAGCTTGCAAGCATTTTACTGAGCAACCGTGTGCAGATCTTTGTGACTCATTGCTCGTCTACCTATTTGCAAGCTTTTAAACCACACTGCTTTGTGCTATAAGGCTAACTAGCGCTAGCTCTCACACTAACTGTGCATGGTGCATCCACTCATCTAATATAGCATGCTGACCTCTGAGGCTTCATTTATTTTTATTTTTTTTTCGAATTCATTTATTCTTTATACTGACGTCTTTCTCTCTCTGTCTCTGCAGGACTCATCTCTCCTGGAGTGTCTGTCCCTGTCCAAGTCCCAGGGAGCGAGCCTGACATGTCTCAGTACTGGTCAAGACTACAGTAGAGAGAAGAGCTACTTCACCCTGTAACCACCCACTCCACCATCGCCCTCCGGCAGTGCTCCTCACACTTACACGGCACAGGAGAGTAGAGAAGGCGAGAGCGGGTTGAGAAGAAGCAAAGGACAAGAGGAGGAGAAGAGAGGAGGAACGAAAGAAAGAAAGAAAGAGAGAGACTCTGGGAGAGCCTTGGGACGTCTGGGCTTTGTTTTTCCAGTGGGACTGTGTGCTGTTCTGTAGCTCTAGGCACATTCAAATGAGGACTTGGAAGAGAGAACAACAATGGAAAGACAGAAAAAAATGGACCTCTGTAAAGTGCCCGGTGTTAAATTTTTATGGAACAAAAACTTATCTGTTTTTTTTTTTTCTATTTCCAACTTCAGTCATTGTTTCCTTTTTTCTCTGGTGTGTTAGTAAATGGCCATTTGTATGTTAATATGAAAAACCAAGATCAAGTACTGATAGATGGACTGCTAGAAAACCATGTTGGTCTTGCGTTTGTTTGCGAGGAGAACCTGAGAGATTCTGCCATGACTATCTTTTAATCTGCTTATATCGAGACTTTCTACCAGCCTTTGCATGGTCTCTGGACGCTGTTGCATATCATTAAAGACGAAAAGCTGGAGGGAAGACTCTTACTGTGTCAAAAAAAAAAGAAAAAAAATATTTATTGGTCTTATTTCTTACGAATGGATATTTAGCAGAGGAAACTCAAACTTGATCCATCCACTGAGGCTGTGGTCTTGACTCCTCTGACATGACGTTTGCTGGCTTATTAGGCACGGATCACTATCAACAGCTCAAAGTGCGCAAAGACGGTGCGGCATGCAACACAACTTGGACCTCTTGCTTCGGTGGTTGGATTGACTCTAGATTACCACGAAGAACATTAAATGTGGAAAACAGGTGTAAAAGAAAACCTGTAGTCTGTAAATGGTAGACTGCGTCTTCGATATAATCCAGTTTGTTTATGTCAAAATGTAAAGTACTTGTCTTCCCTAGAAATCTTCCAGAAAGATTTCTCCAATAAAAGTTGATTTCATTTATATCCCCGAGAATATTCTATAAATGTTCCATGCATCATAAAATACATTACTTTAGGGTCAGGTACAATTTGTCTCTTAGGTATAGTTGTATTATAGTGTCCTATGGTCAAAAAAAAAATTGTGCAACTAGAAATATTTAATTCCTATAATTATGATTAAACATTGCTTGACAGAGTTTTAAACTTAAGTGTTTGGCAGTTGTTTACAAGTACATATCAGATTTAATCATTGTTGATTGTAAAACAGACCAAAGCCTTTGTATCTCATCTAGTACACAATGTTTTTTTTTAAAGATATTAGTCTTGTGTTGCAAAATTTTGTAAACACGTTCTGTTCGATTACATTGGCTTCGAGTTCGTAAGACTGCAGTCGAACCCCGCAGTCCTTATTTATAATTGAAGACCATGGGAGGGTTTTTCTAGCATCATCTGTCATGCTCTTTTGAGTTTTGCATTTTTATTTCAGTGTGTACGTAGAACATGGACACATACTGGGTTTACGTCTGAGCAATGCTTCTGAGATAAAACGTCTACACGCTGTCTCTTAAATATTTCAATTTAATTTTATTTAAAATGGAGCTTTCTAAATGTATTTTGTGAAAACTATAAAACATTTTGTACAGTAAAATTGTGTCTTAAAGAAAGCCTTTTTGCCTGTTCAATGCTGTGTCTAATACAGTGTCAGTCTTTACTGAGCAAGTAGAGGCACTTTTTAATTTTCATTGCTGCAAATTTTAACTTCTTTTTTTGTAAATCTAATGCTGACAAATGCCAGTAAAAGGGCTTGTAATATACATACAACACTTCCAATTCCCACCGAACAAAGGTGTCCAAAATAACAAACCTCTCTTGATGTATGGGGCTGAACCAAGTCGACACAGACCACACAGCACAACACCACCACACAACGAGAAAGGTCAAGCAATTCACCATCACTGGCTCTTGTTTTAGTAGAGTTACAATGGTATGAAAAAATACAGAACCAATGAGGACGAGGAGGGAGCAGAGAGGAGAAAAAAAAAAAGTCATGGAATAAAGCAGCCAGTGCCTAGAGCGAGGCAGAGGAGCGATTGTGTGGCAGAGTGAGTTATTTTGCTTCACTTGCTGCCTCAGCAGGGGGGTTGTGTCTCTGTGTGTGTGTGTGTGTGTGTGTGTGTGTGTGTGTGTGTGTGTGTATGGATTTGAAGGAGTGTGTTAGAGAGAGTGAGTGAGAGAGCTATCTAAAAGGAAAGGATGTCCAGGAGAGTGAGGTCAGGTAACATTCACTCAGCATGTAACAGCACCAAATATCTCGCTAAATTGATAAATTGAATTTACACGTCTCACTCAATATTTAATAGTCCAATCAGAACTTTGAGGATCTGAGGTTAATCAGATTTTTAAGAGGATTTTTTTTTTTTTACTGGGGCTAATGCAATTTCTCTATTCATTTAATCCAGTTTATCACACAGACGGAGGAATACTGTTCTGCGAGCAGTGGGAGGGGAAGGGAGAACAAGCTAGACAAACGTGCCGAGACCGAGGAAGAACATTAATAATTACGGGGAGAAAATGAAAGAGAAATTCAAAATGCAAGAAAGACTGCAATTAGTGGAAGTCTAAATAATACACAGCTTTGGGATAAAAAGCTTTAGAATATAATTCTGGCTTGGAACAAAGTTAGGCAATATATAAGTTTCTGTAAAAGTTCCTCAGAACTTTTTACACTTTGATCAGTCGTTTAATGGGAAACTAATTCTGACCTGGAAATCTAGAGCAGCAGCAAACAGAAGCTGATACTCTAATATTTAGTGTCAACAGTCAAGTGTGTACTATGTGTGTGTGCTTCAACACAAAGAAACGTTTCCCTCATCGTTGTAAATATAATAAATAATAGTGTGTATTTTGTAAAGTGCATACGACAGGTACGGTAACCTACTTATGTAATCTGTAACACAACATGTCTGAAGATAGGTCTGCTGTATTAAACCAAATTTGGCAGAGAGAGATATTCAGTGTGGGCATAAAATATTGGCTTACATTGTGTTACATGAATAACAGCATGAATGTGATGCGACAGTCATTTAATAATAGAACCCGTAAGACCTCGGCAACTGTAGGAGAACAACTACGGCTCTGGTAAGGAATCAATAGGACATAAGCAGCGACTGCCAAAAACACGGTTATAAAATCATATTTTCACTGCTCCAAGCTAAGTCAGACTTTCAGGAGGTAGTTCCTGTAAAATATGCCAACAGCACTGGATGTTCATTTTATGTGTTATTTTCACAGATTTCCAAGCAAGTTATTTAACAAAAAGAATTGTATGTAATACTGACATATTCTTCCACCTGATTTAAATATGTTATGATCATAAAACTCAAAACTTATTAACATAAACAATTATTGAGCTTTGGGCAATACAAAAGAACGATTGAGAAAACAAGAAAATAAACCCAACAATTATGTCTGTGTTGTCGTGTCTAACCCTAACTCTGTAGTGTTTCTTACTATTGGGTGAGGCGAGGCGAATAAGGAACATCTGAAGAGCCACATATGATCATTTATTTAGAAAAAAATCCTGCTAGGAGAGAAAACCACTTTCTCTAATAGTGTTATTGTGTTCAGAGGATTAACTTTATAGAGATTTCCTGGTGCCCTAAATTACTTATTCATACTTACTACAGAAGCATGTGTGGCTAATCATAACTCACAGCATTGTCAAACCACATATAACCAACTTTATCTAAAGGAAGGACACAGTTGATCAGGCATAAGAAGTCCTATTTTAAATGCTGTTGTTATTTTCATATTAAAAAACCTGCGCAGCCATGTTTAACATAATACCTTTGGTTACATGTAAGTAAAGAGAATGGCATCAGTTCACTAAGTTCTAAATGTACTTGAAAATATGACAATATGTGGCATATGGGAAACTGACATTATAAAACTTAAAAAATAATTCACGCTCTGAACCGACTGAACAAAAAGTGAATCCGCACCATGTGACAAAGAGACATGGGAAGTGTAAGAGACATACAAGTCGTACAGCAACATAAACAAACGCCAAAATGAATGTATTCTATTTTAATCTACCTTTGAATTGTACCCTAAATATGTCAACTCTTCGACAACCAGAACTTGGAGAACAGTTTTTATCTTGACAACACAAGCTTTCGTTCACCTGTCTAAGTGACCTGTGTACTTCATCTCTCTCTCTCATACACCCAATATAAGATCACTCCATTCATGCATGAAACTGTCAGATAACACCACCCTCTCCCAACACGTGTTGCAGATGCTTACCAATACTGCCAGTTTTTACAGTCAAAAATATTCAAACTGGCATCAGCATCAGACTGAGGAAAACAAAAAATGAAACATTTAATTTTTCATGTTGTTTTTTTTTTTTTCTCTGTTTCTCCATGTCACCGTTTGACCTAATTTGTTCTTTTGGGCTTGTCATGGCAAAGCAGCTCATCCAGCAAACATGCCTGATGAGGTGTGAAGCCTGCGCCCAAATCCAGCTCTCCTACCCTCTGCCCACATTCCAGCTTACTGGAGGTAGACGTCATTCACCGGCACAGTCTCAGGGTCAGATGGAGGCATCCCTATTCGAACCTGAAACCAGTGAGGCAGACCAGAGATCAGTCATTCATAACACGCGTACACAGTCTCGCAGGTAGTCAACTTTCCCTTCAGAGCAGGTGTTGAGTCGCAGTCAAGTAAAATTTGAGCAAAGCATATGTTGTGCACCGAGTATTTATTTTCTTTTATTTAACTCAACAAAAGCACACTTCATTGCATTATACTAGAAAAAAACTTGTACTTTCAGACTATTGTACATGGTGGAGCTAAGCAGGAGAAGCCACTTGTTTCATAAAGTAAGTGCTGAGCTTGGGAGAATGCACGTAAATTATTTAATGTCTGCCAAGACTGAGAGTCTGTAATGACTAAAAAATATTTCATGATTACACTTTACATGTAAACAAACCCCCCAGAGGCAGAGAAAAACAAAAACAACAATGTACCAAATCTTAAACAATCCCTCCATCTTGGATTTTAATTGGGTTACGTTCAAGTCACCCAGCCAATCATATACCTTCATGTAACATTTTGAAATACCACAGGGCTCACTTTTTTCTACAACTTTTTTTTAACTCCTAAGTTAAAATGAAATTCTCATGACAGTTTGACATGTGCAAATCTCCGCTGTCAGAGTAAACAGAGACTGTAGAGTGTACTGTAGGTTTATACAAAAAAAAAAAGGACTTGAAATGTAGGATGAAATGTGTCCGTTATGAGGTGAGGTACTGTGGATGTTTAGATCTTCACCCCTGGCTGGGACAGTTGGCAGGTGGTAATGGCTGGCAGGGTTATCGCGGTTGACATTATGTGGGTGAGGGAACAACCTGGTCACAGTGGTAAAGAGGACAACGCTGCAGTGTTCCAGGTGTGGGTTGCCCGTGGCGACTGTGTGGGAGCTCTAGAAGTCCAGGTGTTTGTTGCCGGAAGTGCCAGAGCCACAGGCTGAAGCCACTGTGGCCCCTCCTGCCAGCTCCCCCCTGCTCACACGACTCACCGTCTCAGATAAGTCTGGGGGCAAATGTAGTCTCTACAGAAAGGGGAGAGAGAGAGAGAGAGAGAGAGAGAGAGAGAGAGAGAGAGAGAGAGAGAGAGAGAGAGAGAGAGAGGGGAGGGGGGGGCAGAGTATTAGATCAGCCTGTATGGAGAAAAAAGAAAGCACTACAGTGGATCAACATACAGTAGATGGTACACTCCAGTGATGTTTATTCACAGAGAGCCATGTTGGGCTGAAATTGCATTAGTTGCTTCACCACTCCCCTCAGCACTGGCAGCGTGGAGTAAACCTGCTAGCGCGCTGCTAAATGCTTCAGAGAGCTTTAGGTCTGTTACAGCTCACAGGGAATATATGTGTGTGTGTGTGTGTGAGTGTGTGAGAGAGAGGTAGGGGTGCTTTGAGCAGTTGTGTATGGGACACAACAGCATGCATTTATGAAGTGAGGTAAGAGAAAGTTTGTGTTCAGACACAAATGTGCATGCAGGATCTGGGTGTGTTTTCACTTGCGTTGATTGCTTTACTGTGTTTGTAACACAGATTATTATGTTCTGTTAATACCAGAGTCAATAGAATCAAGTCTTTTAGCTGTTTCACAGTAAAGCTTATCTGTGGAGCTGCCCTGTGCCAACTCAAAGCACAAAGGGCCACTCATGTAAAGCCCCCTAACACCAACACGCTAACTACTACAAAGCTTAAGAGGGGCTACACTGCTCTGCTCTCTCCTGAAGCCGCAAGAAAGGCCGCCAGTGGCACTCCATGAACAAAGTCTTGAAGAGGTGCTGAGAGCGTGAGAGGAGGTGAAGTGTCTCCAGAGTCAAGTGTGCACCCGACAATGGTGTTGAGTAGCATGTTGCTCGAGTGTCTATCGAGGAAGTTAAATCAGAATACAGGCATACTCGGTACAAGAGAAGTTAAACCCTGTAATTTACCACTGAAAGAATCTGCCATGACATCTGAAACCCACTGGTCAAAGCCTGTGCTCCGAACCCCACCCCACCCCAGCCCTCTAAATCTTCCCTACCCGCCACATCCTTACCCCCTCCAGACATCCAGCTTTAGGAGAGCCCCTCCACTCCCACAGATACTTATCTTTTTCTTAATGACTAGGTGTTTGGGTATAGGGTTTAACAGCGTCATTACTAAGAGATCATTCAGGACTACGCAACACTCTTTACCCCTTTAGGGCAGACTA
This sequence comes from Seriola lalandi dorsalis, assembly GCF_002814215.2. Classification (NCBI taxonomy): domain Eukaryota; kingdom Metazoa; phylum Chordata; class Actinopteri; order Carangiformes; family Carangidae; genus Seriola; species Seriola lalandi. The sequence continues at coordinate 388,929 of NW_019525510.1, forward strand.
CTTCCTACCTTTGCTTAATACTGTTTTCTTTGGGAGAATTGAAACACCTGAGTCTGACCTGCAAAATGTTTTTACATCACTGATGTTCGTGTCTGATATGAAGCCGCGTGCTCCTGCTACTGTGGCTGACAGGTCGGAGGTGCATCATGCTCAAGTGGTCTCTTTTGTGTTGAGCATGTTGCCTTTGTGTGTGTGTCAGTGGACGGTTTGTCAGGCAAGTAGAGGAAACAAGAGCAGTGGTCTTCATGCAGCCCAGCAGATTATCTGCAGCAGGTGAGCACTGAGACACTGTGAGGGACCTATAATTTAATGCAAGATGGTAAAGGTAAGGTTACACAGGACTTACAAAGCCAAAGATGAAAGATTCCCACTTGGGAAAAGGATAAGACAAATGAGAATAAACTAACTAACTAACTAACTAACTAACTAACTAAGAGGTAGTTCAACACATACATAAACTTGTTTGCTTTTTATTTGTATGCAACTCTTTCTTTGACTCTCTCTCCCAGGCACACACAAACATCCATGCAAACTCATATATTGGCCTTGAGGGGGCTTCCAGAAGCTCTGCTCTGCTTCCACCCCTGCCAAACCTCACCTGTGTAACCTTTCGTGTCTTCAGCTCACTCAAGTGTGATTGAAAAAGAAAAACAATGCATTGATCAAGCCTGGACTCAGTCCTGCTTAGTGCACTGCAGCGGAAACACGGTAGAGAGAGGGGTAGGAGAAAAATCAATCACATATACATCATCCTCAGTGGGTGAGTAAAAAAAAAAAAAAAAAAGACATCACACCGTTGTCTGGCTGTCACGCACCCACGGTCCTGGCTACACCGTGCCTGCTTGGCTCTGGGCTCTGTGAACCCACTGAGCATGTGCAGAGCGAAGGTCAAAGCAATCCAGAAGTGCAGCTCAGCTCCTCTAACCTTTGAGTTCAGGGGCAGATGAGAACAATCAATGGTAACATCAAAGTTGGAGGGAGGCGCAGACAAAACCAATCGATCGGTTTGACACACAGGGAAAAGACAGCCCAGTAACAGTCAGCAACCATCCCGCACATCAGTGACAGCCACTATTAGAGATGATAACAGTTATTGGTTACCAGGGCCATAAGAACTTAGATTAAATTCAGCTCCACTGTAAACAACAGTGTCAACGCAAGTTAAGTGGATGAGGACAATCCATGAAAAAGATTTTTGATTCCTTTTTAAGCTGATTTTGAAATTTACATCCAAATATGAGGTAAGTGCAGTGCACTTGTTTTAGCAGTGATGGCCAACTGAGGAGCTGCCATGAACATTTGCATTGACACCAGATGAATGGAGGTCAGTGGAGGACTTAGACAGACATAGTCAGGGAGGCTCTGAGTCTACTTCCCTACGACCTGCACACTCCATGATGTAAACAAGGACATCCGGAAAACCCTCAGAGGCATAGTGGGGTGTATGTGTGTGTGAAGTCTTTCTCTGCTGCCTGGCAACCTTCACGAGGGTGGAGAAAGAGGGAAAAAATAAGAGAGAGGGAGGGGGGTGCTGGATGGGAGTGGACGGCGGGAAAGTAGACCATTGGCTGTGGTGCACTGGTGGAGGGGGGTATTGTGAAAATGGATGTGTGCCACAGTGTTAGTGCGAGTAAGTGTGGGCAAATGTGTGTGTGTTAGACTTGTGATGTCAATGTTCCCTCCCTGGTGGCGGGCAGGGGTAAAGGTCTATGGTCCAGCTCCGCTCCACAGCCAGAGGGGCTGGGGCCATGCTGGCAACAGGGTGAGGGGTGACAAAGCTCCAAACGAGTGCTAAGCACTTGAAATGAGCCCTAAGGGCCGGCCCACAGACTAGCTTTGCCTAAGAGGGTTACTAATATCACCCCACAATGGACAATTCCCTTCAGCTTACTAAACACCCCAAAGACTCGGTTCTTAAGGAATACAGCGTTTCATGCTTCTTGTAACTGGAACGTTTACAATCTCCACATATAGCAATGTTTCATAGGTCAGAAAAGCCAGCAAATCACAGTTTTAACGTTTTTCTTTTGGTATGCTTTGGTTATGTATATAGCAATGTTATGCAAGTGTGTTATAATCCAAGATCCAAATGGACCAATTTTCCCAACTGGAGCTTACAAGGGACCCACTCACACAAAGCAGTGCCATCAAAGGCATTCCACTGGTGGTAACGGCTTGCTAATGACTGGAGTATTAGGTGCTAATTTAACGAGTCATTTCTTCCATAGAGTTTTAGCCACACTTTCAAATGGCCCGTGTCACTGTACAGCTTAGAACTATGGGAAACCCAACACCTTGTTGGAACACATGACGACTGGTCTGGCTGTTCCAATCAGATTAGCCGATGTCGGAATATGCTCATGGAAGTGACACGATATTTACCATAAACACCTACTTAACACAATCATTGTTGTAATTTGGTCAGCATATTATAAGCTCTATTAAATCGTTGAAATGAGAAACTAAACATTGTATAACTAAGCTGAGGTCATTACAATTGCGGAAGAAATGACGACTAAGTAATCTTGCTATATGCTGTCAGGCATGACTACAAAATCCCTGTTATTGTATTGATGAAGAACAACTAAATAATATAATTTTTTAAGCATATAGTTTAAATGGATTTAGGTACCACATGTCCAGTGTTCATGGACAGTGGTCACATTAGAGGTGGTACCTTTTGCCAATTCCATTTCCATGAGCAGCACAGCTGCAGTGCAGCCACTGTAAACTGATGTGGACGTCTGTCCATGACACCAGGTCAATGTCCTCCATTTCCAGTCCCATTTCTACAACCAGCCAAGGGTCAAAATGGTAGCAGAACGAAATTGGTAGAAATTTCCCAGACTCGTTGGTCTATCCAGTCACTAAACCAAGCTAAATCACCTCCCAGTGGCGTAATCCCTCACAGCTCTAAAGTTACACTGCATTGTGTGGGAAATAATTTGCTGAAGCTATAGGAACTAGTATTAACTTCAGCACACCAAAACCCACATAATGAGGTGATGTGCTTTTCTATTGGAGAAGCAAACTATCATCACATTTACGCTGGTAATTTCAGAGAATACTTCCGCTACCTTGCCAGAAAAAAAATGCAGAAACAACCCGGCATAAATCCCATCACTTTGGTAATTCTAGCCCACCTGCACCTAACAAAAGCGAGAAGAAGCTCTACCTTCCTTTTTTTTTTTTGTGGTAACAAAGAGTGCAACACGATCCCTGGCCTTGCCCTAAGAATAACCTGTTGACTGGGGAAGTTTCCATCCCTCAGAGTTTGTCATTTTTAGAGTTTAAAAAAAATCATTATTTCAATCATCTTCCTTATAGTTTCTAACTCGTGATTTTTATTTTTTTTATTGTCAATATATTTATTTTCTGTCGGGGGAATTTTGGACTTTCTCCATGCATCCCTCACTTTTATTAGCTTATAATGTTGTTGATTAATCAATTTAAGCTTATTCATGTAAGAATGGGTACATTTTCCAACTCTACACTGTTCTGTTGATGTGTGCGCCGTTTGCAAATAGTGTAAATGTGAAAGTAAAAGAGTGGAATAAAAAGAGTCTAAGAGCGAGAGAGGAGTAAAAAGAAGCGAAACTACACTGGGGCTCATCTCAAGTTTCTTTTTGGTAATTGGGTGATGGTCACCTGCTCGTCATGTCACCTGCTGCCTGATCCAGGATAATCTGAGAGGCAGGCGTGCACACAGTCAGGCAGACTGACAGATAGACAGATACAGACACAGGCTCCTCATCTCTTCTGCTTCATGGCTAATGCATCTGACAGAGTAGGCAGCAGGCAGGCAGAGAGATGAGTAAGCATTTTGAGTGTAATTATATTCCCAAACACTGGAAGAATGGGAAGGGACTAATAACTGACTGAATTTCATTAAAAGTGAGCATGTCCAAACAGGAAATTGATTAGCTGACAATATTTCAAGGTTTTTTTTTTTTAATACCTAATGGAATGTTTATTCCTGTTCTCTTGAATCACCAGCTCCTCACTTACCCTTCACGCTCCACAGACTGATGTAAAACAGCATTTGATAGTATGTCATGATACTAAACATGACATGCATGGGAATCAGTTAGCTCCGCGATGCTTCTGAATAACCAAATGGACAAACAAGGGCCAAAGTGTAACTGTGCTGTAACACAGCAACTTGACTTGTTATCTCCGTCGTCATCATCTTCAACTGAACCCTCCTCTGGGGGCCTCTGCTTGGGCCTGTCAAGAGCTTTGACAGGGGAAGCAGCGTGGGGCCATTTTGTCTCTTTTCAGTTCGGTTTTGTTTCTCTTTGGAGGGCAGTGTTGGTATGGACCGTGGGCGCTGTAGAGTGAGGGGGCGAGGGCACACTGACCCCAGTGGTGCTGGGTAGTAAGGGGGGGTGGGGGTGGGGGTGTGGGGGTTAGTTGGTGTTATGGACTTGGGCACAGCCAGGGAGTGCTGGTCCGTCCCTGGAGTGACATGGTGCCTGGGGAAAAAGGGAGAGGGATAGAGGGCGTAGAGTACAAACATGTCTAAGTGCTGCCTTCACTACCGATAGGCCCATAGCAAATAGTGCGGCTGCATGGGTTATGACAGCATATCTGGGGGACCTCTTGTGCCCTCCACCCCTCAAACACACATTTTACCCCTCAAACCATGACTCTGATATAAATGTCCTCAGGATAAAAAAAACACTGACACTTTTGGTAAGAGCAGGTTTTCCAGTGGTACAGATGCCCTGTTATAATAATCACACTCAGGAAAAAAATTCTTAACATTCATTTTTTGAATCTTAAAAAACAGCACACAGCTAAACAACAGCTAGAGGTTAAAGCTATAGCTTAGCCTGCTATTCAGGCAAGTAATCCATATTTCTTCTTTGTAATAAAATTGTTAGGCCACATTGAGTGTTTACATTTTTAATAAAAGGACCATACTACAGCACAGAAAAGTATGAGAAATTAACTGACTATAAATACTTGGATGTCAGTAATGGTCTAAAATGATAGTTTGACATTTTGGGAAAAAAAGCTGATTTGCTTACTTGAAGAGACTTACATACAAAAATTCAAACCACTCTCATATCTCTCCTTTCTATAAGAAGCTGGAGCTAGCAGCCAGTTATCGTAGCTTAGCATAAAGACAGGAAACAATGTGAAATAGGTAGCCTGGCTCTGTCCAAAGCTAACAAAATCAGTCTGCTAACAATGTTGATGCTCACTAATGAACATGTTATATATCTCATCTATTTAATCTGTACCAGAAGTAAAAATGGCAAGCTGTGGTTTTATGGGGGATATGTGCGGGGACTATTTTTTGGCCGGGAGACACGACTTCCTGTAGTCTCCAATGTTTCTCCACTGTCTCCAATGAATTCCTGGCAACCTTGTGGTAATGAAAAGGCAGAGAGTGAATAAGCGCATTTCCCAAAATGTTGCACTATTCCTTTAAGATCCCTGCGCTGACTGGCTCTGTCACTGCGTCAGTCACCTCAAACTAAAAGCCCGAGAATTACCAAGGATATTTTGTCATGTATTATTCATGTATTTTTTCCTGTGTTGCACTCAGTCTACAAGTGCACACACCCATGTACAAAAAGACAGACGGATACACACTGCCACTTGCTTATGCATGTGTCACACAGAGGTATTTACAACATGAGCACACAAAGCAGACTAGAACAACTAGGGTTTCCTTTAAACCAGCCTTCCCTCCGACAGAAAGCCCCATTTCTCCCTCATCGTTTGTGCCGTGATGGAGTTCACGCAGTTTACAGGCATAACATTTGGCAAAGCGAAAGGTCGTCTGGAGGTTACTGTGTCAGCCTGGGTAAGTGGCTGACCCCTTGAGAGAGGTGGGGGCGTTCACTCCCACAAGAGGAATAGTCCGTTGTTGTGCTCGCAAAAGACCAGCACTGAATGAGGCACACTACAAGCAGAGAGACTATGACACAAGGCAGAAGATGATAATATATTATCTTCCATTTAAAATATTTCCAGTGTCATATAATGTTAAAACTCTCACCGCCTGCTTACTTGTACTTTTCCTGCACATAACATTAATGCATTGTAAGCCAGAAGACCTATATGACATAGCTGTCTGTTTTGTCCCTGCTTGGTTCCACACAGAGCAGCCCAATAAAGCAGCATATGTCGTCCTTCTCAGTAAAAGGAGATGGACCATAGATCACCACAAAACTACCGGTCTGTTCCTTTGACTGGGATTTCCTCGTACATTATCACGGCTTTAGGTTCACCTGCTTGAAATCTGCAGGAACTAGGCGAGTAATTAGATGGACCACACAGACAACTTTGCTGCTGCCAACATCTACCTGCATTCATGACACTGAGATTCAGCAAAGGAGAGTAGAGGAGACATGAATATTGACAGAGAGAAGTCGACCAATTGGTGGTGAAACCGTAAGTGAAGCCCTGGAGAGAAGAGAAACCAGAAGGAAAATTCACCCACATGACCGAATGATGTAAAGGGGACAATAAATGAACAGTGTGAAAGCATATGATGTTCACAGTCTATGAGTACACCTGAGACAGGTGTGCTCACATTGCATTTAACTGTCTCTGACACAACTGTGTAAGATAATGTGCTGAAGTGTTTGCAAAACTTTTGATGTCTTTGTGGTTGTATATATGTGCAAGAGTGTGTGTGTATGTTTGCATGCATCCGTGTCTGTTAGTCTGCCCAGATGAATAAAGGGGGGTGGGTATAATCCATCACCAGTTGATAGTCCTCACAAAAAAGGAGCCCTTTTTGCTGAGAGGACAGCCCTTGTGTGGACAAAGACCACCATACTGGGGACTTCATAGGACCCAGCTGAAAAGGTGTTGCCCAGAGTAACCCCATTCACATTAACAGGCATGCTGGCCAAAGCCAGTCATTACTGCTGACTTGGACCAGCCGGGCCACACATAGACCAGCCTAGAGCCTCTAAGGCCATTCACTCCACATCAGCCCACAGGCAAACAGCCTGAACTCTGCCACTGGGGAGCATCTAGAATTGTTACCATTCTATGCGACTGTCTGTCTTGAGAGCTTCAATATATGCAGCCTTTGAGTAAATTTACAAAGAGCAGCAATATACAGTTTTAAAAGGGCAAGATTGGACTCTTTGCCCATTCATAAAAATGTTGTAATAAAGCAGTAAAATAAAAAATAACTCACAATTTATGTAGCAATATAAAACAAATCTACAAAAACAACTGGTCCAGTGTCTACCTAAGCTGGGCCTTAAACTAAACAGCTGTTCCAATATCATATCTTGGGTAATAAACAAGCCAGGGAATGTCTTTGACTTCCACCAAGTAAGATGAGACAAATAGGAACTTCTGGAATTTACACAGTTGCAATAACTCTTTCACATGGACATCCACTGGCCAAGAAGTAAGTATTAGTGTCACTGCAGACAGACAAAACCTCATTTTTCATCATCTAACATTTTCCAATAAACATTTGCTTAAGAACAGAACAATTTACAAAATTGCTGTAACACATCAGATGGCCTTTCTTATGAGGTGAACGATTAGTGCAACAGACTGTATCTGGCTTTGACATGGCAATATTCAGTTATTCCTTTCTATCCACTCATCATCCCACTATAACACTGTCATTTGTGACAGTATGAAATGAGGGTCACCTCTTCCACAGTTCCACAGTGGAATGGTATGAGAGAAAAAGCAGAAGTACACTCAAGGGACTTGTACTGGGATTGCTGGAGGCTGAAATGCTTCGTTTCACTAATCCACTGAACTCCTAACAGCAGTCTGGAAAACCCAAACCTGACCCATTCTCCATCTCCACTCTGATGCAAACTTACAGTATTATAGAGCAAACCTTGCAGAAAGGACAATAGGAACAAAGAGGGGCAAAATATGTTATAAAAATACTGAAAAAACGACAAGAAATGTCAAATCTGAATTTCAATATTTTTGATTCAAATAGCAATTTATGTCAAGTGTAGCTACTAACATGTAGTGCATTGCATCCACTGACACACAAACACACCTCAGTCTCCTACCTTTTCCTCTCTCTATTTGCCCTCCACCCGCACCCCGACTCCACCTCCACCTCCACCTCTGCTCTCCACTCCAGTACACTCCCTGTGGGCAGGTGGTTGTGTAAATTTAGCCACAGCTAGGTGAGGTGCTTCCTGGGTAGACTGTTGGCAAAGCCACCTTTAGGGTGTTCAGGATGTCAGAGGGAATGAGACATCACCTCTGCTGCCCTGTCAAAAAATTCACCACCTTCCATTTCCCCCACAACCTCTAGGTCCTTGAAGCATTGTGGGTGATGGGAAATTCTTGTTTTGTGTTTTCTAATTTAGCCTGAAACACATCAGCCATTACCTAACCTAGAGCGGTGGCTGAGTGTTAATTGTGAAGCATTACTAAAGCCATTAAAACAGTGAGCCAGGGCCTGGGGAGAATGCATGCTAACGTTGAAAATCAGAGAGACAGTGCTAAATGCATGCGATACCCTTTCTGCAAATGACCCCTTTAGGAGGATGCACTGCAGAGGATGTCTGGATTTCAAAACAATAAAAATAAAAACAGTTTTAACTCAAGAAAAAGTGATTGCGGTGATTACTTTCAATCTGCAATACTCCATCCATTAAAGACCCGATACAGCGCTATTAAAAATACAGACTTTTCAGACTGTTGTAAAACATGACATTTAATATCAAATAAATGAAACGAACAGATTAACTTTCTGTTACTCTTTTAGCAATTTAGCATCACAAATCAAATTTGGGTCAATTGATTTTTTTTATAGCGTTACATTAAGTGTGGGACAGCATTTGAAAGAGCACTTTGCACCTATGTGATCATAAAATTATAAAATCTAGCAGCTTTAGTGGTCAGTCCTCACATAGTAGAAGAAACTGGATCAAAATTATGTTTAATCAAATAAAAACAAACAAGTTCAAACACTGTTCATTGATTGTGTAAAGGTCGGAGCTGTGCCTAATATGAAGCAGTAATAACTGATCTTTTAAATGAGGGCCACATTAATAGATAGAAAGCGTAATAGGTAAGATATTAAACGTGAAGAGGGTAATTTCTGGCTGTTACTGCTGGTATAATAAGAATTTATTTATTAAGGTACAGAATAATAAAGCAAAATAATCTGTATTTTTTGGCTATATTTCTAAAACCCGAATACAATAAACAAAATCACACAGAAAAACTCTAAAGGTCTGAAGCTCCAGTCAATATTTGGAATAATCAATATTCAGTGTAGATACAGTGTCTGCAGCTATAGCATGCTGCGGGAGCAGGTTGGTTAGTAAGGTGACTTTCAGTTACTGTAATGATAACATTCATTTCCTAATTTCCCAAAACTGCAGTTGAAAAAACAAACAGAATGCACAAATTTAAGTCCAAAGTTCACACTAAAATGTTGCTCTAATTTAATGTAATTTCAGAGTTATTCATTTTGTGGACGAATTCCATGAAACTTCCATGGCAAAAAATTGTTTTAAAAGAAAAGTGAAAGCAATTCTGTGGTTAGGGCGGTTAAGTTTATTTGTCAAAAACCTTTGATAAAAAAACCCCACAAAGCTTGAGGAGACTGATGAGTAAGAATATTATTTTGACATGTATAATTAGTCCACAATTATGTTCCATAAATTATAGTTTAAATAAAAAAGTAATGTTAAGTACAGAGATTGATACAGACTGCTGGTGAGTTGAAAAGAATAACAAAATTGGAAAGCGTTCCAAATGTGACTATCAGCTTCTTCATTCTCCCCGATGCCGAGTTAGGCGTTTTGCTGGGAAATGGGCGGCCTGCCAGATTGGGGCCAAGTCAGAGTTGTCAGGGGATTACAGTTCTGCCTTGCTCACTGCAGGGGGTGCGGAGTGGGCCTCAATTACCCTGGAGCGGTGTGTTTGATTTGGCCCGGCACTTTTGGGGACAGACCAAAAGCTGAATAATGCACCATTAGCAACTCAAAATCCTGCCCTAAAATGAGTCCACTTACGCATCACATACAGTAATTGTGTGTCTATCAAAGGCTGGCAGGTCTACACCAATTACCCTGATAACAACAAAACAATCTATGCATAATATTATTTGCTGAACACCTGTGGGCAGCCTCAAACATCCAAGCTCTCCTCTTTAAAACTTCAACAGCTCATTCAAAGTCTGGCACCAGCACACTGCGGAGAAATGAAGTGTTAACTTTAGAGTGCTAAAACACGAAAATGCAAGGTTTCCCTCACATAATATGGAAAAAAATGTGTGATGGTAGAACTGTTTATGTTTGTATTTATAAATAGAGGGGGATGACAGATAGAGGGAGAGAGAGTGTGTGAGAGAGACAGAGAGAGAGAGAGAGAGAGAGGGTGATCCCCCTACTCTGGCTACAGTTGGAGCTGTGCAATTGAATTTCACACGATATGAGGCAGCAAATGGCATGTAAAGGCTGAAGCGTCAGACGGTTGCTGCCACACGGGCCAGACAGATAAGGGAGGTGTAAGTGAAATCATTAGGTAACTCTGCAGGACATCAGGGGCAGTTTGAGGTTGGCAGGGGGCTATGAGAGCCAAAGGTCCTCCTTGAGCTCCATTGAACACCCACTCAGCCTGATATACATGCACTTACAAACACACAGGGAAAATCACTTATACAAACACAAGCCGCAAGACAAACAAGGACTCAAGACAGAGACAGGCAAACAACCAAGCGCTGTTTTTCCCTCTCCACCCGCAAATACATGCACATGAACACACACAAGGATATGTACTCATGCACGTGTACACACACACACACACACACACACACACACACACACACACACACAAACACCACTTCAAACTGCAGACGCCTCATTGAGGTATCAGCTCCAGTGATTGTGTTTGTCCACCTGGGTATGAAAGAGCCATTCTGGCCTGTGTGGAGGAGACAGCAGTGTGGTACAGCTCAAGCCGGAGCCCAGCTAGGCTACGTCTGTCTCAGGCTCTCAGGGAGGGGAGCAGCCAAGTGTGGATGCACCTCATTACCTCACTCATCCACACACCAATTACCCCTAAATAAATACACCCAGCCCACAGGCAGCAACAATGACATCCAGCCTGAAAGGGAAGAAAGGACGCCGTTCAGAAAGCATTTGCAGGCACAGAAAAGTGCTGTTGGATAATGATGAAAAAAAAAGTACAGAGAAAAGAAGCAAAAAAGAAGAACATGCAGGGGGCTCCAAGTCTTTTAGAGAGCTCAAAGACGAAACGGAGAAAGAGAAAGAATGAAACAAACACCGAGCAAGCAGAGTGAAGTGATTCAGAAAATGATAATTTCTTGCTAAATTTCACCCAACACATCCGCAAATGATTGTTGTGACGAGGGAGGGGCAAAGTTTAATTGTTTTAATGCATGCAGCCATGAGATAGCTCTGCCACGGACTATAATGGTGATCACTGTAGAGCAGACACATATTTGCATGTAAGACGGACCGCTTGGGGTAACGGTAACAGCAGTGTGTGTGTGTGTGTGTGTGTGTGTGTGTGTGTGTGTGTGTGTGAAGGCCAAAGCACACTGGCTACAAAGAGAACAAACTAGCAGCCAAAGAGCTCCATCCCAGGAAAGTTTGACAAAATATGGCAGGTGGCATGAAAATGTGACAGGAAACACTCTGAAGGCACAGAAAATATGGGAAAACAATTTAAGCTGCTAAAAGTGAAAAGTCTCTGTTACTAGAGTGAGAAGGTGAGCAAAGGATGCAGGGAAGGTGTGTGGCAGAGAAAAGAAGACAGATGTGTTTTCAGGGTAGGGGGGTACAAACGAGAGAGGAAGCCAAGAGTTCCTTCATGCCCCTCCCCTCCCCACTCTGCCCACTTTCCCACCTCCCTCCATGTGGGATCTTTCTGCATGAGTGACTCTGTCATACCTGGGGGACAAAATGGTCTCTCTCCCTCTCTCTCTATCTCTCTGTCTTCCTCTGTCTGTCTATCTCTCTGCCCCAGTTCCTCCCTACCCCTTCTCTTGTATGTCTGTGCTGTGACTGTGGTGAGCCGACCCTGGTTAGTTGTATGGTACTGTGTGGTAAATGAGCCTGAGGACTAAAGGAGTAAGTATAAAATATCATCATCATTAATAATCTCTTAAAAGGTTTTAAAAGATTCTAAAGAATAAAAGACATTAATATAGTTTAATTCTAAATCGCAATCTTGGCACTCAAAGGCAAAAAAGATTATTCATTTCCTCCTCCGACACCTGAACAGTCAGGTGATGGGTGGAACTGTAGGTCATTGAGGGTGGTGTGGAAGGGGGGTGCATCAGGATGTAACTCCTGATAGGCTGTTCTATAGTCACCAGGATGCACAAGAACATCCCGCACTTGAAAAATAACCCACATGACCAGAGCCGGTTGGTTCACCTGACCAGAGGCAGATTCCTGGTTAACAGAAACAGCGGCTGGGAACGTGTCAGTTTTCCACGCCGTTGATTTGATGTAATAAACAGAAGGTGATGGACAGAATGGAAGTGAAAGGAGCAGGTTTATTAGGATTCCTTCCTGACGGAAGGATAATTGAGGGAGGGAACGCTGCATGCGTCTGGTGCCACAGGTGGGTGGGGTAGTGTCAACATGCTGTGGCAGCATTGTCAGGATTCCTGGTGTACAGCTCAACCCTCAAAACTGCATGGGAAACCCAGGCCTCTTAAATACACAACACAACACAACATACAAGGCCGGTGAAGACCTACTGGCCTTTTACTAACCACTGTGTCTTTTGCACAGGTCCAGCTAGTATGACCTGCAGCTGGACCTAAAAATAGAAAGGCCCCCTCACCCTTTCTCCCTTCTTCTTCCTTGCTTGACGTTGCCTGGAGGTTCCTCCTGGGAGTTCCAGTGCTTTTAATTACCTGCACCCTACAACACCTACACATGCTGTTGTCAAACCCTGCAGCGCCCTTCACACACATGCACACACACACACACATTGTGAACACATCACACTGTCTTAAAGGTTTATGTTTCTTGTTTTTATTTGATTAAGGTCTGTAGGCCAACACACACACACACACACACACACACACACACACACACACACACACACACACACACACACACACACACAGCACTAACGTTTCCTCAGAAAGCGTGTGAAGAATGGAGGAACTGCCATGGCAAACATGCCAACAACGAACTCCAGCAGCAGAACCTCCTTCATAGAAAGGTTTGCGTGACCTGTGAGATTTCACACACTAGCTGTGCCTGAGAGGAATGTACAGGAGATATGTAGGATCCTCCAGTTCACACCCAGAGATGCTTGATGATCTGAACAATCAATCAAACAAACAAACAAAAGGAAATCATCCTGCTTTTGTTTGTGGGCAGGATCCGGCACGCCAACCAGTTCTGTTTTTACACAAGAAATGGAAATGATTGAATTCACTCACAATGAACTCACAACCACAAGTCTGTCTGTGGTTTTTAAATATAATTTCCCATACAGTTTTTTTTATTTTTTTATTTTAGCTTTGAGGTCATTGAGGTCAGTGAGACTTCAGTTCAATATTATTAATCCTTAATATTTTTGAACACTGCACAGTATGCTGTGCAAACTCTATATCTCTTTGGTACAATGTTTAGCCTGACTTTTTAGCTATAAGAAGACCCTTCATTATAGCGCCTTTGCTTGTTTACACTTAACCAAACAAATGTGACATATTCCAGCCCCAGTGTGTGACTTTGCTGCTGGAGTTCTACAGTGTTGTAGTGTGACATAAAACATAAGAGTCCGAGCATACGGGCGTAACGTACAAATCAACAATGGAGGGTGAACTGGAGTTGTAGAGGTGCTTTAGCTAGCTGCGCACCTTTTGACATATTTGACAAAGTTTCTGTGCATCATATACAACGTGTTGATTCCTTTAGGTTTGCTGCTAACTTCTTCTTCAGTCACCTATAATTCCCCGGTGGCGGGTCGCACACTTGGCACATCATCATAACGTCACACTGCGTCCCGCGATGCCAGCTTTCCCTTTTACAAAGATATCAATTCGGCCCTTTTGCGGCCTCCTCTGCCGGCAAAAAGGTGGAACCACAATATCCCCCCTTTCCACCTTCATACCGATTATAAAGAAATACAAAGTGGAACAAAGGCACAACATTTTTGCCTTGAACCTTGAAAGTTCCAGGTAGATTATTTTGTAATGCAGTGTAATTCTACTGTTCAACTCGATACTGAGGATACTGAGGAGGATAAAATGACTGTCACCGTGATAACCGTCTTCAAGTCCCTTGTATCTGAGGTAACACAGCTTTTGTTTTTTTTAACTGTAATGTTTTCAGTCTGAGTGTCTGGTAAATCTCATACATACCAAATTTGTGGTGACCTCCATCTGATCAGTCACACCACAAGTCAAACTAAATTTTCTATACGTAGAATTTTTACATCACTTCAACAAACGATTAGTCATGATTATTCACTGGTGGTCTAACGTAAGTAACATTAGTGATGCTAATAAGGAAAGATGGAAGACACTATGGGCCCTCCTGTACTTCCTCGTGTAAATGATGTTCAGTTTACTTCTGTATGAGCACGCCAGGTGTCACATTGTGTTATTGTTCGTTTGCGCATGCGCAGGATCATCAGGAGCGTGACCTGTTCAGACAGGTGTTGGTGAAGCTTGTTGTGTGAAAACAGGATTAGTATCCTATCTGAGGTCTTAAGTGTTTGGACTGTAAGCATGCATGAAAATAGAGCACCCTACATTTAAATACTTACTATACAAATAATAATGCCTCACTTGTTTTGTCTCCTAATGAGTAGGAGAAATCATTTATAACTATTATGTGGAAAATATGCACATGGAAAAGGTAACTTTAAAGGTTCTAGTATTTACAAGATGAGAGTTCGATTATCTATATTACAATTTTATCATCATTAACACACATTATAAAAGCATGTCATCTGTTCACCCACTTGAGAGATCTCCTCTGAATAAGTCAGAAAATGACAGAATTTATTATAAACAGGGCTGTGGTAAGCAGGCTATAACTAGACTTATTGTAACATTTGAGTCGGAAGAATTTTGTATGGTGTCAGCTTTAAGGTGATTGGGTCTGAATGTGTCATTTCACAATGTAATCTCACAATCACAATCCCCCCCATGATGGCAGAATCTCAGAATTAGCAGGACAAAAACTATGCATCCCAGTATACACTGGCAAACACACATACTTCATCTGCCAAATCCCTAAATTAACACCTTTTTGGTGAGAAAGCTCAATTTGGAACATATCAAACCAACACCACAGCTGGCATTCAAGGGTAAAATTAATTACTTCAGATACATGTGCTTCCTCTCAAAGTGGCAGACTTATTTGCATTGAGGAACATTCAGCAGAAGTAATCGATGCACACACAAAATACGGCCACCCGATGACCCCAGCCCCGTCTCAAAGTCCCTCCCCATCCCCAAAGCCCTGACGGCTCAGCCATGCATGGAGGAACAAACACAGGTAGCAAGAGCAAATCAGACTGCAACAAAACACAGAAACATGAATGGGAAGCATTACAATGACGGCCTGGAAGCGGGACAATGGGCCCGCTATTAAACAAACGGCAAATCCCAGGATGGGCTGTGGGAGTATGATACAGATTACAGGCACCTAGTTCCTGCCTGGGGAACAGGGGAGAGGGAGAAAAAAGGACACAATATTGCAATCTGACAGCTGACGTCTTCATATAAATGTATGAATTTACATTCCAATTAGAGGAAATTTACATCTTAATCACAGCGAGCAGTGTGTCGGTCCCTCGGTTAGTGTGTTGCTACGGTAATGAGGTGGGATGCTGCTGTGCTCTCTCATCCAGACAGTGATCTGTCAGCAGACGACACCTCCCTGTTATGAGGGAGCTGCACCCTTAAATGCAACCGCCACCACGATCCAGTAATATTCGTCGAAATCTGTCTTAAATACCAACAAGGTGTGGGCTGCCACCCGAGGATAATTTGCCAAATATGGAGTTTGAAAAACATCAAACATATCTTAAATACAGTGCACTGAACCAGGAGTTTCTTTAACTGTCACTCAAGTGACAAGCTTTCAGTATTCTATGGCATTCTGTTTCTAATTTCCATACTAATAATGGGTATATTATCTTTAATGGTTTGACTTTGTTTTATGGCATTTGAAATGAATGGTGAAGCCGTCTGTGGAATTACTCAAACATATCTTGTCATCAGATCACATGCTGCTCTGGCGCTAACAAAGGCAAAGTGAATGGGTGAGATGGAAGGATTGAGAATCTATCATCAATATCCTACTGGTCATCATATACATGAATGTAAATCCTAACATCCAAGCTCCCGCTCCAGGAAAGCACGCGATGAGTCTGTCAGAAAGTGTGTGTATACTTGTGGGGAGAGAAGAAAGTTGGATAAGTACGGATTGCTGAGAGGAAACAGTTAAAGTCTGCTGAAAGAACAACATCTTGTTCAAGTTTGTAAAGTCTTTTTGTGGACACTTGTTGTGGGTTTGCTCAATTAGCAGACAAGAGCAGTTGGTTTGAGGTTTTGGAAGGGAAACCACACAGACAAGCCCAAGGCCTGGGTAGGGTCACTTTATAAGCTCACTAGAGAGAAAGGAAGAACTCCACACTAACATCAATTTTCATGAGTTCAGAAAAGGGATCGTTTAATGAAAACTTCTAACTTTGCTGAAACAACTTCCACCCAGTGAAATCATTTACTTGTAAAGCAGCACCGATTGCTGACAATGCAATCAGGAGGAGCAGATTAGCCACCACCACACAGGAGAGCACATAAATCAGTTTAACACAGGCCTTTGCCATCTTCACGCTTGACTTTAATACAGGGATGTGTGAACAAAAAATTGGAGGTAAATGAGGCATGGCTTCTTTATCACCCACCTCGTAGCCAATCAGGCCTCTCCCGTCAGAGACACTGCTCTAATGGCTGATATCTATGGAAGCAGCCTATTACTGGATACTGTCTGTAATTAAGACAAGTCAGATTACACCGGGCCAGTGCCTAGTCTCTGATATGTAGGCTTCCATTAAGGCCAGAAGTGGTAATGCACTTGTGTTGATTGAGAAAAGAAAGAAAGGCTCGTGAGTGTCCAGGGTCGGTGCCCAATGCGTCCCCAAACATCACGTGGGGCGACATGTGGGGCGTGGCTGGGATTCCACTTTAGCCTGCAGTGTGTTTGGAGAAGATGCCGGGAGGGTGCACACACCCCTTTTGGCACTTATCTTGCATATCTTACTCTTGCAGATTGATTCCCACAGCAGTGCTGCTGCGCCTGTGCACTTCTCTCAGAACATCCAAATGAGATCGCCTATCTTTTTTTTCAGGTTCCGGTTCAGCAACTGAGTGTAGTTTGAATTTTCACCATGATTACAACTTTCTTTCTTTTTTTTTTTTATTATCTAAAACAGACAGCAGCTTATAAGATGACAAGCTGACTTTGTGTCTGGTAGCAAATGAGATGAAAAGGGTAAATGTGAAGGCAGTTAAGTTGGAATGAGGGGCTTGAAATGTAGAGAAAGCAACACTCTTAAAAAGCTGACTATGATTAAAAAAACAGGAGTGGAGGGAGGAAGCGTCCGACAAAAGAGACAGAGTGAGAGGGAGATAGACAGAGGGAGAGCAAGTGAGTTTGAGATGGGAAAGCACTTCTTTCTGTACACAGAGTGACCTTGCTAACACTCAGCCTACTCTAATATTCACCACTACACATGCTTTTGTGCGCTATTCCTTGCCCATCTAAGCACGCAAACCCTCCTCTCAGTACACACACTCCTCATTATACAATTTCACTAGCCATTTATTCAAGACTTACACAGGCATTAACACTCTTGCTAAGATTCAAAGACACACACACACACACAAACACCAAGATGTGCAATCTATTGAGGGGTGCAAGAAATTCACTGTACTGATTTAATTATAATTTTGTGCATTCCAACTTCTGTCTCCTTGCACTTCTGTTGATGCAGAAACCTCAAATGAGGATTGCTGAATGTCAGAGTGTGTTTAAGGACGTGCATCAAAGGAGGTTGTTAACTTTCATGTCCTATGAGATTTACTTGGAGAGGGACGCTCACTGGGATCTTTTCTCTTGTTGAGGCCAGAATGTTATTTTTAATATGAGTAAAACAAGTCACTCAATAAGTGAAAACTTTGGATGTCTGCAACAGAGACATAAAATATTCCCATCATGCCTTTGAGTGAGCAAACAATATTGAATTTCTTCAAATTTTTTCAACTTAGCCATTGTATTTGTCAAACAAAGTAAAGTAATGAAACAGTGTTTAGGAGACTCAAAAACAATACCGTTGCTATAAAATAACCAAGGCAAGTAAAGATACACTGTCAGGACTAAATGCACGCTAAACACAGGCGCAGCAGCACACACACATGCACACACACTCATGCGCATTCACTGTGGGTGATGAAGCAAGCGGACATGACGTCCCCATACAAACAGTATGTGTAAGTGAGCGTACAACATCAGGCCATCAGATCACTTCCCTCTCCAAACATGAAGTCTTTAATAGATGTGAAACTCCAGTCCCTGGGTCTTTTCACACCACTGAGTTACAACTAACACAGAAGAACAGAAGACAGAGGATGATAGAAACAAAAAAAATAAAACAAAGGAAGACACTCCATATTGAGCAAATACATTTATGATGAGGGGATCCAGCAGAAATGTATATATGATTCCATTTGATTTACGCAAACACTTCAAGACTTGACAGAAATATATATAAAAAAAAGATTCATAAGAATCCTCAGACTAACATATGGAGTAACCTTTGTGGCCTTCCGGGACTCGGGGGGTGGTGGTGGGGTTACACGGGGGGGTCTAACGCTCCGAAGACCGTAGGCACGCTAGGGAGAGGTGAGCTGTCACCCCCCATTACGATCACTGCCTGAGCTCAGAAAGGGGGAGGGGTAGGAGGAGTGCAGGCAAAAAAAATAAATAAATAGTGGTTCCTCGCTAACCGCCATCTAGAGCCATCCCCGGGCCTCAGAACCCTCAGTCTACAACTGCCTCCTGGGAAATACTTGCACGCAAGTTGTCCTCATCCCAGGCTAGCAGTGGGGCATAATGTGTATGTGGAGGTAAGAGGAGGGGTGTATGTGTGTTGTTGGGCTGTGTAAGCAGAATGTATGGATTCTGTTTCTTACTTGCTTCACAGAGACGGGACAAACAGATATGCAGTGGAAGTTAGAGTGAGCATCTCGCTGCATCTCTTCTTGTTATTAAAGTTTAAAAAAAAAAGACAAAGAAAAGGCAAACGGGTATTTTATTTTCAATCTGCTGTGATAAGACTTCCGATTTAAAACACTTGGGAGTAATCAATAACTGACAGAATTTGTATACTATACTAAGTCCTTTGCAAAATTATCTAGGGTGGCACTGAAACTGCATTAAGATTATACTAAAAAATAATACATGTCAGCCTGAGCACAGCAAAGAGACATGAAATGTTCTTGCTTATTATGGAGCACATAAAATGGTGCAATATTATATGCCAGTGGATAAGAAGCTTGCCTCAGATTTGACCTTTTGCTGCCTTTTGTGTGGGTTTGGGTGAGCACTGCTTAGGTGCATTCTGTTCCCCAGATCCCACTCCTAACACCCCTGTCACTCATCATCACTCATCATTGTTAGGGACAAAAGGAAAGTTTGGTTAAGCCACACACTGGAGTATTCTCCCACCCAGTGCCTCCCCCACCTTCACACATTCATGTATGTGTGTTAGGTAGTGCGCACGCGCACACATGCACACACACACACACACACACACACACACACACACACACACACACGCACGCACGCACGCACGCACACACACACACACACACACACGCACACACACACGCAGTCAAGGCACAAAGAAAATTGTTCTATTTTTGCCGGATAAATACAAGACCACTGACTCACACACGCGCCCTGATTCATGGATGGGGTCACAAACGTTTCGATAAGGCGCCATCACCTTGCCCTCTAACTTGCCTTTTGAAGTGCAGGATTGTCCTTCCAATGGCCCCTTTGACTCATCTGCTGGGTGTAATTAAAGTCTATTCACGGCTCTATATGTGTCCTAACTATCCTCCATCATCTGGCCAGGCCTTTCAATAGCCACCTGTGAACTCTGAAGGACAGGGACACTTGCCCTCATAAAATTCATGAGCACTGTTACATTCAGCGGCCGGCTAACTTCTCTCAATGGCCAACACCGCTTTAAACAACTCTGTGTTGACTGTTGGGTGAATCCTTTTTAAATACAACCATATTCACAGTAGCAGGGGTTAAGTAGCTGCCATGATTAGCTGAAACAAATGCCTTTATGGTGTGCGCCGAGATAAAGAGAAAGAAAGAGGATCAAGAGACCCAATTTGTTTTTGTCAAGCAAGGACTCATTGAGGGATTGCTGACAGAGAAAGCATTTAGAAAAAGGCTAAGTGTCCAACTGATCAGGCATCTCTAAGCCTACTTTTGTTTGGGATGCAAACAAATGAATGAAGTAAGCACACAAATTCTGTTGTGAGGAGTCTAGAAATTATGGACTCCTCACAATAAGACTGTGTCCTTGTGTAGACAAGCTTTTCAGAGACATCAAGACACGGTGTAGTGAGAACGGAAAAAACAAGCTTTTAAAAATGTTGACATTTGACTGTCAACCTACACAGATATGACAAAGTTTGTCATATCTGTTTGTCAAAAAAAATTTGTTAATTAATTAATTAATTCTTAATGTGTTTTAATCTCAATTTGTGTAACTGTGTATGGTGTCCTTGAGTGCCAAGAAAGGCGCCTTTAAATAAAATGTATTATTATTATTATTAAAGTAGTTTCATAAAGTAGTACTGTTAGGGATCAAGTGTCTATATGCATCAGCCATGGAATTAATGTTAGCTCATTATCCCTTCACCAAATAATTTTATACAACACAAAAACATTTGTCGATAATGTCAAACAATTGAAGAGGAGGAAGAAGAGACTTAACTTTTTTTATTTTTATTTTTTTTTAAAAAGCTTGTATTAAAACTATCTGAAAATTAGTGCAGACAGCACCATATTTAAAACATTATCTGTGTTTTCAAATTTGTTCACATTTCAACAGCGTAAGATACATAAACACTGAGCAGACACACACAGAAATACATACACACACTCCTCCTCCTGACCACCCCAGGACACTGTGCGGTGAGAGTGTGGGAAAGTTATTTTTAGGACCCAAGCAGAGAGCCTTCCTGAGTTTGATGCTCCTGCTCCGGATCAACATTCCACCTTTGAACCACTCCGACCATGGAGCTGTTTGTGCTCCATGATGGCAATTTTAACTTTCTCTGTGGACCAACAGCTGTGAAGTCACTGCTTCATTTAAAACTGGACAATCACTGCCTTTTGCCACTTTGTAGTCAAGTCTCAGTAACAATGGTAACAATGTTTCAGGGCAATTTTATAATGGGCATTGTTTAGATTGCTGGATTATTGACCTCTGAAGGTTTGGACTTTCAAATACCAACATGTGGTTCTTTTTAAAACATATGCATGATTGCAAATTCTAAGATCCTGTGCAGCCTAACTTGCAGAGTGACTAATTATTTTATCGTTTCTATTAAATAACAAGTCTAAGGCTGCGTCCACACTATTACATTTCCATTTTGAAAGGTTTTAAAATGAAAACTATCTCCGTCCAGACGAGCATTTTAGCTCTGTATCAGAAAATAATCTCCATCCATACTAACACACCTGAAAATGCATATCACATGACCATTCACGTACAGTGGGTGTGTGTGGTTGGTTTGTCGCAGAAAATACTACGAACGAAGAACAGCAAAGGCAGAATTTAACTGCATGACAGCTGGCAGCAAAGACAACATCAGAAACAACGTCAGAAACGCTTGTAATTCATTATCCATGTTGCATGCACTACTGGTAGTCGTGACGGATAAGACCCAATCAGGAGGCAAGCCTGGTGTCTGTGTCATTGTTTCTAAAGGTCTCATTTTCTGCCCATCCAGACTACAATGCAACCCCAGAGTTTTCACACTAAAACAGGGCCAGTAGCATTTCCAAAAGTCTCAGTTTTCAGGGCTCGAAAACGGAGTAGTGTGGACGCCAGGCATAAGTGATGTGTTTTAAAACTAAAACATATCAGTGTGGTTTTAGTCTTAGTATTAGGTGTACATAACCAAGGATCAAAAAAAAATCAGGAATTAGGAATTATGCCTGAATATGAGGAAAAGCAGTAAAGTTTTTTTTACAAAGGATTTACAGTGAACACATTTGCCAGCCTTGCCAACAGTTTTTAACACTTGCACAAAAAGTGCATGGACCTAAGGCAAAATTAGACCCTATTTTCTAAAAGGAAATAACAATGAAATGATTCAGAAGCCAAAGATACAGCGAAGACCCAGTTTATAAGCACCAGGGGGCCTGTGGTTCCCCAGTCACTACCATTATGCTAATGGAGAGCCCTTTCTGAACACACTTATGAATACCCTATAGTACCACAAGACCCCATGGATGTAGGGTGGCATGCAAGTTACAGCCTCTTTCCCCTCCTCTCTCTAATGGGAGCTGAAGACAACTAGGACTACTTTAATCAGGTCTGAGTCCAATGTGGCCAGTCTAGTCTGATGGGGGCTGAGTGGTGCATGGACTATGTTAAGGGTTCATTGCTCACTGATGAAACAGCTTCACTTCCAGGGCGAGTTCATGCAGACCACACTCTTACTCAGACTGGCAGGAGGAGCACATATGCCCTGTTTTGTTTTGCTTTAACACTGTCCGATTGCAAGAAACGTTTCGGTGTTGTGATAATTCAGTACAGAGGGCAGCACAGCTTTGACTCGACTACAGAAACCACAACTGTTACTGCTTTTTCTCCCTAGGCATTTGACAAAAAAAAAATCTCATTGGGGACTGTTTTAGCCTTAATCATTTCTGAACCTTGACCTTGTCGTAAGAAGCACATCCTCCATGCGCAGGCTACCTTGGTGCCACATCAGATAATGTATGCCACTGTTGGGGGCCAGATTTGGTGTTAGAAGAATGGCATTATTGAAGTGGGTTTGGTTTTCTAAATTAACAGAATTAGCAAACATCCGTCCATGAATTTATGCAGCAAACCTGAATAACGTGAGGGTCCCACCATGCACAACAAGCAACCCAAAAAAAAACTTGCATGTTTGCACCCTCCACAAACCCAAGACCAGCATTGAGACCTAACAAGCTGGACCTTTTCAAACACACATGCACATTTGCAGAATAGATAAAATCCCTCTTAAATAATAAATGTAACTCTGATGTATGTTGTGAATATTGTTCGGCTGAGGGGTACGATCGCGTGCAACTGACTGGCCCACACTGAGCTCTCACTCTCTCGTTCTCATATATGCACAAACCATAAGCACACCTCATTCCAAAATGCGACAGAGGCTGGTGTGCACCAACGGAGGACGTATAAATTATTCAAGTGGAATATTATTCCAAAGGTCCATTCCCATCTGATCATGATTCCCAAGGCAGATGTAGGAATCACAGGCAGATGTGTAGAAAACCTTTTTTCTGCATGCTACTAATAGGTTCAGGACATCCAGTAAGGTTATTGTTCATATTAAGTTTATTGTCAATCTGCAAGTCATTGTGATCCACTACTGGAAACAGTTATTGCCCTACAAGTGCCTTGGGGAGGGACTGCCCATCCCCCCCAAAAAAACTAAGAAAAAAAAAAAAATTGTATTTATGTTATTTGCCTAATTTAAGTGCACTAGTGTCATTTCAGCTCAGTGTGAGGGTCTCTACTGCGTTCTACTCTCATTCTCTCCTTTTCTCTGCTCTCTGTTTAACCGTGTGCGTCTTAGCCCCTCCCCACAAACGCAGAGCAAAGGAGAGACAGGTTGACAACTCCTTACGTAAAGTGCAATAAAAGCTTTCCAACAAGTGTTAGAAAACCAAAGATGGGCAGACATCGACCCCGAACGTCTGAAAGTCAGGCCAAACTATCCACGTTTTTGTAAACGCACAAAATCTGGCAAATGTGGTGAAAGCAGTCAACTTAGGGGAAACACTGTATTGAATGACCCAGTTTAGTTCTTTCTCCGTATGAGTTCTTTTCAATCCTGGCTTTTCTTTGATCTTTAGTACCAAGCATTATTTGAGACTTGGGGAAGGAGATATACGACCAGGCATGGAATACAAACAAACATATAAACAAATACACAGACAAGCCCTGAGGCCTGGGTCTCTGTCTAACATGCTCTGCATTCTACAATTCTTTCTTTCCCTCCCTTTTTATTTCTCTCTCAATAAGACGGTTTGGTGCCTCTGAGGAAAAGCCCTCATTTTAATTAGACCTGACCTGAGAATCACTTAACTGCTCCTCTCCGCTTACGCCTCCCCCCTCCTCTCCAAGCCTTCGCTCTGTTCCTCACATAGGTCCATTAACACCCTTCCCTCGGCACCCACAGGCTTCAACAGGGGGCAGACACAGGCGTTGTCTTAAAGACGTTTTGAGGACATGCCAAGAAACATTAACCTACTCCATACACCTCCCTTGGACTCTTTCAGTTCGCCTTCCTCTTCTCCTAAAGACTTCTTCTACTCAGCACAATCATCATCTTCATTCCTTTTTTCTTCTCCCTCTTTGCTTCCCCTCTGCTCGACTGAAGAGTCTACTCAATTGGCTAATGCCAAGTTCATGTTATGTGAGATGGAAGGTCATTGGACGCGAGAAGGTTGCATGATGCAGAGTTGTTAGTGTGAGGCTTACAAAAATGCACTGCATTGTCATTCTAACACTGTGTGTTTGCTTTTTGTGGCACTGGGCAGCCTGAGTGGGGGCCTGTTGTTTCAAGTACCTGTGAGCCGATGAAATTCAATCCAGGAAGTGTAGTTTGAGGAACAGATCCATCAGTCTCATGGTCTATCAGATGCAAAAACACTGCACAACAGTTTATAATACTCTGAAACCAGTTTTTACAATTGACGCAGGCAATGTCACAGCAGCAATAATTTATCTTTCACTTCAGTGATCGCACCATAAACAGCACAAAAACGGTATTCGTGTTACAGAGTAATCTACCAGGAACGTGTGTTTGCATGTATTTGACAGGCCACCACAGTGAATTGACAGATGAACTGCACTGTGAACTGCACTACACTGTATTTCAGCCAGGTTCAATGGTTTTGCCAGCATTTTTTTTTGCTAGTGCCTTCTGTGTTAGCACCCCGCTGCGTCAAAGAAGCAGTCTCTTTCTGATGAATGAAGGAGGCTGTGTTTTTTCATGAAGGGCTGAAGTTGGTTTGAACACTGTTTTATTAAGTGCGAAGTCAGATATATAGACGCTTGTAATTCTGACTCAGATGCTGATGTGAACTGTATTTACAAGTCAGAAACTGTGAAGTACAGTAACTGCCACGTTAAAGAAATGTAGCCTGGGAACTTCATCACATGCAATCCTCTCTTCCATCTCTCTTATATTGACTCTCCACAGAAGATCTCAAAATACCACCAAACAAAAAACCATTAACATTAAATTGAAACTAGAGACTAATTGAGACTAGAAAGTTTTCCTTAAAGCCAATACATGTGCAGAGCCTACACAGCCATAGTGACATAGCTTGTCAGTGCAACAGACACCTCCAAAAAGCTCCTCTAAGAGAAGACTAATTTGACACAAATCCCCGTCTTATACTGTATTTGACCCGGTGACCTGCCTCTAGCACCCCAGTACCCCACAGGCACATTGCCTGTCAGTTTAAAGGGTCAGACAAAGGTAAGGAGAATGTAATTGCGTATCACCTGCATTCTTCAGACCTTCATCCTCAAAGCATCTTGAATTGTGAAACTACTGACAGAAGCCTGTGTCGGCTTAACATGAGTGAGTGGGAAAAAATTCTCACACATATGCATGTTTAAGAAATTTCCGTCAGATATGTGCGTGCTTGCATTTCTCAATCAGTATGCGCTCACAAATTTCAATATCTTCACGTGTGGGAGCGAGCAATGTTTGTGTATGTGTCTATGAGTATGTGTTAATCTTGTCTAAACACCTAACACTCCCCCTACCTGCTCAGACAGGGCCATGGGTTAATTCTGGCCTCAGGCCTCATGGCTAATAACTGCTCATCAACCGCAGTTTGAACTCTCGGAAACGTCAAACTGTTACCGTGGTAACCTTATCACGGAACCAGAAGAACATTGATAATGGTGCTGAGTTTGAGGTTGGGAATTAATATTACAAGTGTTATCAAATTTAGAAAAAGATTATTATGATTATTAATTATTAATAACTAAATACATGAGATACAACCCTGTACTCTGCGTGCTGGTAAACAACTACTTTTCCGCGTTCCTGATGTGCTAGGTGATGGAGGTGTGCTTCAAACAGCAGTTAAGAAATTAGTCATCAGCATGACTCCATGTGCAGTTGGGTGACACGTACCTGCCTGACCTGGCTGGTGAGCAGCTAGCGCTGTCAATCACCTGTCATTCACCTTCGCCATATCACAAATTAATCCAGATAGATGATATGCAAAGATTGGCTGAATTTCCTGCTTTTTAAATGTGGAAAAGGAGTCAAAAGTTGAAATAAGCGCATAGCAGCAGGAGAAGTGCGTTACCTCTGACATGATAGATGTGTGGAAGAAGACAGACGGAGCAGCGCAGAACAAACTCAGTCAGAGAATGCTGTATTATGTGGCTCCAGGCAGAGGAGTCCTGTAGCTTGAGTAAATGAGGTGATTAGCAGGGATGGTGTGGGCTGTCACATGTCAGACACTGGGCTTAGACTCCAATCACCATGTCATTTGTCAATCAGCGGCCCACCGAGGCAGTTGACCAACAGGTCAAACACAGTATATGATGAGTCACATAGTCAGAGCGCAGCGGTGGTCCTGTGTGTGATCTAATACACAGGTATACCAATGCCTCTGCATCGAGGAATGAAGAGCCAACATGCACTCATACCTTTGTGACATCTCCATCTCAGGTGGTTTACAAATTAATGACAGCCAATCAAAGTTCTACAGAACACAACATGAAAACATAATAGTGTATTACAATGACTAATGACTAATATGTGTTTTGATTGATTTGATGCATAACTGGTGGTATGATACAATGTTGGGAAATTCCCTGCCACATAACAATGTGTCATGACCAAGGACTGTGATTGACATTTCATATTATTACTATCTTATGTCAACAATCACAACCATTTTAGAATTGTGAGATTTTCTTATAGTGTTATGTTCTGAGGGCAACACAAGGGTATGGTTCACATTCAACAAAAAACTCCAGTAAAGCTCCTTAAACAAGGAAGACAGACAAAGCTTGGTCTTAACAGTGTGCTGCTGGGATATATGACATGGTATCCAGGCCCCATAGAGCTACAGAGATTCTCTAGGCCTCAGCCCCCTGGCCTGCTCAATACAGAGGCCTAATTAAAAGACCATTGAGGATAACCACCTTGACTTTTACGGACCTTATAAATCTATACTGGAGTGGCCTATTTGGGGGGTCAGAGAAAGGGAGTAGGTGGGGGAAAATGCAGACAGGAGAAAGGGTTAGAAGGATGGTGCAGGCTGGCAGAAAATGAGAAGGGGATGACCTAGGATGTGAGGAGGCTTGTAGGGGGGAGGGGGTCGGGGTGGCATTCCTCTCCTCCCTTTCACCTCCTGCCTGAGACAATAGGACTCACTAAGAGCCAAGGACCAGAGGGTGTGATAAGGTAATGATAATGTAATGAGGACCAATCATGAGCCTGAGCTAAGAGGAGGGCCCCTTAATTTGTCTCTAGAGTGGTAGTTCAGTGACAGATTGATTGCTCAGAGTGAGAGTGATGATGTGACACATGCAAAATGGATGTGTCTTTGACAGGAAGAGAGAGAGAAAGAGGTGAAAAAATCATAAATCGAAATTAATGAAGAAATGGAGAGGCCTCTATTCTATGCAGGCTTAAAATGGTCAAGCAAATCAAGAAATTTCAAGCTATGATGCGAAAAAAAAAAAAAAAGGAAATTCAACAATCGCTTTTGAAGAAAACATTTTTTTGTGTATTTCTGACACCTAATAAAGCCTTCAGACCTCAATCCAACGTGTCTCAGAAGATGTGGAGAAGGCAATTTGGAAATAACACTGCAATTCAAATTAGCTTATAGGCCGCAGTTTAAAATACACCTGCTGCTTACTGCTCCTTTTTCTCAACAGGTCACTGCTGTTCCCAGCTGGGAAGTGAATGAACAAGAACCTGCTAGACAAAATAAACAGCATCTACTGTGCATAGTGTGCTCACCTGAGAGCTATTGTGGCTTAAAATGTTTGTGTAGCGAAACCCTGTTTGTATCAATATCATGACTGGTGACTAATCCTAACTACTGAACTACTATAGTATAGCAAAAGTGCAAACTACACCTATAACTTAACTGCCACCAGTATTTTTTCACTACATATTCAAGCATATAGATAGAAATTCTTCACACTCTGTTGCCTCTTGATGTTGCACTGGAGTAAGTGTGGTAGCAACAGTGTATAATCAATAGCTTCACCTTTGATTTTGCCACCCAATAACAGATAAAAGGTAACACAGGTTGACGGAGCTTGGCTGACGTGAGAGACTTCTCATTATCATCAGCACTTAATTTCAGCACTGCTATGAACAACTTAAATGGAACAAATGTAATGGCTTTCTTAATAAATAATTACTGCATCTAAGTTCTTGTTTTAGGTTAATGGTTACATGGCAAGTTACAAAATACATTAGAGAAGTAAAATTGGGGCAACAAAACAAAACAAAAAATATGACTGAGAAACAGCATTAAAAATACAACAAGACGGTAGGACCGGTGAACACCTATGTTTTGTTTATGAAGAAACCCTGGGTATGCTAAGTAACCCAGACAACATACCTCAATACTGAACTGTTTTCTCTTGAGCTTAAAGGCCAGGTCCTTGTGGTCAGGGAGTTGATTCGCCAGACAGTTCAGGTGAGGTACCTGGCGCACATGTAGCAGGCCTGTGAAGGACAGAGAGTGCAGATTAAAGCTGAAAGCGCTTACAAATACAACAGAAATACAAGGAAGATATTCCTGTCCCAGCCACAGTGTGCATGTGTTATGTGACACTGTGCCGATAACAAATAACTTTGTGCTGGACAGTGGTGTGCAGAGTGTTAAATATGTAAAAGAGTTTTTTTCCTTCCCCAAATTACACATGCAAGATTCGGTACTTACTACCACTAAGAAGTGAAGATTATTTTACTCAGTAAACCTATTTCAAAGGAATCTTGCCTTCTTCTAGGTTTGCAAGATAGCAAAAATTGCTCTATACTATTAATTATTAATTGTAACAGAGCAAATATCAAATAATGCCTGATATCTCACCCTGATTTCATATATGTATGAACTGTTTGTTAAACACATTTGCAAATGCATTTCTTAATTTGTTTGACATGTAAAAGGCTATTTCTATTTAAATGTGGCAACTGATAAAAAAAATTCTAATGATGAAATCTTCAAATAAGTTTTATGACAACCGAAGGGAGCCATTTTTCTGTTCGTCAAGTCTACAAAATCTTGTTTTCCTTTGAAGCAAGTTTGACAGTTTACATCTTAAGAGGAAGCTTTCAAGGATCCACCATTATAAAGTGCTTTTTTGAAAATGTTGCACTAGAATCAAGGTTACATTTGTCCTCATTTGATTTGAAGTAAACTGTGCTCATCTACATGAGTGACTGTGGTAGAATGTAGTTTTTAGTAGTAAAATTAGGACACGCATTAACAAACCGGTATATTACAGACGACAATATTTGCACTAAGCAACATAGTTACAGTCCCTACACGCTGAAGCATGGGTAACTGTTAACTGCCAACTATTATTGGGACACATTGGAGCAATGAGGGACAGGAAACCGACATACAGAGGCAGGGCCTTTGCTGTCAAGGTCCCCCGAATACTTTGTTTCTCATTTCCATTCAATAGAAAGTTACATTTTCATAAAACTGGAAAAATACTGGAGAAGTGGAGTGGTATAAATGAGCGTGAGAGAGAGAAAAGAAGAGATCGAGGGAGTAATGGAGAAAGGGAGACAGACAGAGAAAGTGGGGGATGGTGGGTTCTCTCCTCTGTGCACTTGGGTGATTTCCCCTTGCCTGATTTGCAGTGACAGGCTTCCCAGCATGCTTTGAGCAGCCCTGAACTGCTGCCGCAAACACGCACGCACGCGCATTCGCACGCTCTCTCACACTCGTACCAGATGCGTTTGCACTCATGAACACACATCAAAACAGTCATACAAATAAATGTATTTCATAACCCAACCAGAATTTCTCTGGCTGGTTAAACAGAGGGCAAATATCTTTTTGAACAAGACATTCAAATAATATTAATTGGAAATGCCAAAGAACATTTTTGTAATTCATACAATTTTAAAGAAATTATTCACTGAAACACGCATATGTTGAATGGGTTTACAAGCCACCTGGCTTTTCAATGCAGAGGAATGTGATCACTATGGGGCGTGTTATCTAAATAAAACATGCTGTTGGATGAAACCAAAACCTGCCATTGAATGTTTTTACTCCTCATCCCTTCATCTGTCACAACCAGGGCTGTCTAACCCATGGAGGGGAGGGAGTGGGGAAATGAGAGGAATAGTGCAAGAGTGAGTGGGAGAGTTCGAGAGGCACAGCTAAAAATACCACACTCGCTTAAACTGACCTTTATGCATGGAGAGTGTGATAGAGTGATAGAAAAGAGGGAAGCAAGAGGGAGAAAGAAGGAATGGTAAAACCGTACAGGAAAAGTGATGGTGAGGACTGGGAGAGCAGAGACAAACAACAGTGCCCTCCTTTCCTCTTTCTTCGTTTCCTTCTCTCCATTTGTCCCTTACCAGTGTCCTCTTCCTCTACTGAAAGCCTTGCCCTCCATTTATTAGCAGAGCATGCTGGCCATGGAGACATTGAGCGAGGGACAGAGAGATAGAGGCAGAGAGGAAGAGAGAGTGATGGTGAGAATATCGATTCCCCAGTGTTGGTCTGCTCTGCTCCAGAGCCTCAGGGGTATGGGACAAGGGATGGGACTAGGGATGGAGAGGGGGCGAGGCGAGAGGGAGAGAGGCTCTGCTGGAGGGGGGGAGGCAGGGATGGAGGGGGGTGAGGGTGCGAGGGAGAGGGGGTACAGCGTGGCAGCTGAATCCCCCCCGGCCTGTCTACTGAGGAGCACGTCTGATTGAGCAGCAGCACACTAACACGCACTGACAGCCTGGCCTGCAAGGGGGCTGCCCTGCCTCCATCCACAGCCCAGCCCCAGCCTTAATGCACTGCCTGTGTGTGTGTGTGTGTGTGTGTGTGTGTGTGTGTGTGTGTGTGTGTTTCTGTGTGTGTGTGTGTGCGTGCGTATTTGATGGAAAAGAGACAGAAAGATAAGCGAGTGTGTGTGTTCTTACCATGGTAATCTTTGTAGAGTGGGTTGGTCTCTCTCTCAGAGCCTTTGAATGATTCCAGCGCTATGGCATTGTCACATAGCCTGGTTATGCTGCCCATTAGAGCTCTGTCCTGTAGGATCGAGCGAGGGAGGGAGAGGGAGAGGGAGACGGAGAGGGAGAGGGAGAGGGAGAGGGAGAGGGAGAGGGAGAGGGAGAGAGAGAAACATGAGCAGGTAATTAAAAGCCTCCTGACGGGCCATCAGTGTTGCAATTAAATTAGGTCATCATTTCCCACGGCCAGGTCATTTCTGCCCATGGCTTAGGTGAGGGTGATGAGGTATAGAGGGGAAAGAGCACTGATAGAGGTGACACAGGTGATGTCGGGGCAGACCAGTGGGCATACACCTTACATCAAGCATGCATCTAGAGAAGAGGCATGGGAACAGTCAATGAGCAACACACTCAAATTATTTTACTTGGTTCAGGCTCCAAACCCGCACACAGCAGGGGAGGACAGAGAAGTAGGAGAGAGCAAGAGAGGCTTGATGATGAGAGCTCCCCCTACTGGTTAGGTCAGTGACTTGACAACAGAGAGGACAAATCAGGGGTGGATACAGTAGATAGAGAGAATGAATGAGAAATATACAAATTGAGGCAGAGGGTAAAGGGAGTGCGGGGGGGGGGGCGACATTGGGATGGAGGGAGAGAGGGAGTCCTGCATTATTAATCCTTTTGCCTCTTGAATCATTCACATCCTTCTCTCTGTGTTGGCTGCCACCGCCTAATGCAGTTTTCATGCCTTCATGTCTTTTCCCCACTCTTTCTTCCTTTTCATTTTTGTCCTACTTTTAAAGTAGGCATATACCACCAGTCAGTACCACCAGCACTTACAGGGTACCTGAGGTCACTCACAAGCAGCAATTAAAGCCAGTGTAAGAGTTTGAATACAACAAATTATTCAAAACATCAATGGTACAATATGACCAATGGTGTCTGTGTGAGTGAAACTTTACCTGTGCTAATGTGTCTAACTGTCCTTTGTGTACTAACATACAAAGATATGGCTCCTTGGAAAAGAGTCAAAAGTTTCAAAGTCAGAGGAGTCCAAAGTGTCCACACAGAGCCGTTCAGTACTGTGACAGCAGGGCAGAATGAGGTCAGTAAGACATGCACATGCTCCACAGCTCCTTGAATTCAAGGAGGTGGTCAGGGAAACGCTCACCTTACATCTTTTAAAATATTTTATATTTATACTTAATAAGGACCTCAAACAAGAATCAATTCAGTTCTGCACTGAAAGTCTATGCTAGCTCAATTAGCTCAGATTTCATCAGTGTAAATCCCGTGAACACCCTCAGCCTCAGCTGACGACCACTGACATGTCAAAGGGAGGGCCCAGCATTTATCTTACCCTGACTAGGCAAGTGGGTAGCTCATGACTTGACAGGGCTCACCCAGTTACTGATTAACCCCATTTTGCTCACAGTTGTTTGACTCAATGTTGTACTGCGTAAGACGTGTCACTGTGTACACACGTGTTCGAAGATTAGATCGCAAATGTAGTATTCTACAAGTAGACAATCTACCCAGTACTACACAAAATTCAATACATCGCTCTGAGGGGGGCAGCGATGACTTTTCTGTTGGGACTGGAGAGTCTATATACAGTACTGTATGAGACAAAATAAATGCACATAACGACCAAGGCTACAAATATAAACAGCAGTTTGTAAATATATTTCTAAATTACAATTGGAAATGGGAAAATGTGTGTTGAAAATATGCAATTAACACCCACTAACAAACATTAGCAACAGCAAATATTACTTCACAAATGATGAGATCTGTTCTGAAATGGATTACAGAATGTCCAAAAAAATCATAAGAACTGGCAAAGTGGTTTCACATGAAATTAATACAATGTTTCCTGTTTCCTGTAGATGTTATGGACTTATAGGGACATCTTGCTGTATTGTTCAGTAAACTTACAATCAGATTTCAGGTACGGTCTTTCAATTACATAAATAGGTCAATCTTAAGACCTTTATCATTCACAAGCAAAAAATGACCATAAGGAAATTGACATTTTTAGCTAAACTAAACAATGCAGTGGGGTTTAAGAGTACTTTAAATGACTACAAGTAAAAAAAGGGTCAACTGAATATTGATTGTTGTGATGAAACCATCTCTTACAGCCCCACCCCACAGGGCTGTGGTACTAAACAGCTGTGCTTGACCAGTCCAAACCCTGAGTCAAAATATTTGCATAGGTCAGGACACCACTTAGTCTGAGCAGCAGGTGAGGTGTACATAGATGCATTTTATGGAGGACTGTGGATTTTGTATTTGTGTGTTTACTTATGGGGATGGGTGTGGTAGCAGGAGATAGTATGATGGAGGTGGCCTGGACTAGGACAAGCCTAATTAATGTTTCAGATGGACTGTGGCACTGGGCTGCTGTGGGGAGGCTTTCAGTGAGTTGCTCAGCTTCCCAAGCTGCTCAATAATGGATAGAAAGTCCAGTGCGGTCTCGGCCAGCTAGCCCACTGCTACTAGTCTAGACAGTTTTCCAAAGGCCACACTCTGTTAACTAAGCTATTAGATAAGCAAAGGCAGGGAAGATGCTCTGCTAACATTTCAATTAAAATACTAAACACACTGTTGCCATTCACTTAAAGTGAGCAGCTTTCACACGTTGGCGACCTCAGATGATCACTTTTCTTTTCTTATGACAACATCATCAAGTGAGATTCACAGTGTTACTAAGCATAAGGGCAATTCATAGATGGCCATCTTAACAGCCTCTCATTACCTCCATGTTGGCTTAGTCACCCAACACCTGATTCAGTCCAAAATTTCCCCCTCTCCTCTTCTTCCCCCGCTCATTCACTTCTCTCCCTAGGGTGGAGAAGGGGGAGGAGACAGATTAAGGGTTTGGAACCCAGGCCAGAGAGGGACAGGGGGACCGCTCCCACCACAGCTGACATCTGCTAGTTAGCCACTTTACCTTTTTTGACTAGGCCAAGGCCGCTGCGCACTGAGCATATAGGCCTGGAGCCAGAGCATGTTGTGACAACACAGCTGTTCTGAAAGTTAAGCATCGACCTATATCTTTATATAAAGGGATCACAGATAACGCAGCTTCCATGCTCTTGAGAATGAGGACTATGAGGAAGTGGGGTGTTTGAAGCATGGGCGAGATAAAACATTTTAGTAGAAAGTCTCAGATGGCTTTTCTGGTGAGTGTGCCTCTATGGTCGAGTGTTTGGGGGAGGGCTGTGGTTTGCCATATGCCTCAGCAGATGACTCCACCTTCACACTGAGAGGCCAGACTGGACACAGACGCATGCACGCGGACTCATACCCCCCTCCACCCCCCC
>NW_019525510.1:423754-469748 GCF_002814215.2 Seriola lalandi dorsalis
CACCCCCACCCCAAACCCACAACACACACACGCACATGCACACACACAAACACACACACACACACACACAACTACAAGGAGGGAGATTTGTAAGAGAATATAATGCATGCACAGACACACACTCTCATTGTGTACAGCTTCAAGTAATTAAAGTCCAAATAAACAAACATAGATTTAGAGGCCTTTGAATGAAGTGTGCACTCGACTGGGTCTGTTGGGGGAGTGATGCGTGGAGGGAGAGGCCCCTCACAGGCCTGAGTCATACCAGGATGACACTGAACCACAAGGTCAAGAGGAGGCCCCATGACAAAAGACGTCCAACTCCGTGCCCCATTAATGAACGAAACAAAGCAAAAGGACATGGCCCAAAAATCAACTCGCACGCAACAAAATCTTAAGTGTCCATTAATGGCAAATTCAAGTCAATTAGAATTTAGCACTTTATTTATCCCTCTGAGGGCAATTCAAGGTAAGTGCGTAGGACACAACAGGGGAGCGAAGCAAACGTTGTGAAGAAGGCAGTTATGCAGTTATACCTTTGTATACTGTTTAACACTAGCAAAAAAAAGTGTGTACATAATTATTTATATCCAGCCAGCCCGTAGTCACTAATCAGATAAGTTGTATTCCGAGCGGATGCTGATGCTTACGTACTCTGTCGAGTTGTTCTCTTGTGTCAAACATCGCCTTACCTGGATGAGATGTGAAGGTACAGTAACTACTGCAACTGACAGTGATGACCTCAGCAGAGCACGCAGTCCATAGAGAAAGGTAGTGAGGGCGTGGCGGTGTCTAGGGTTGTCATGGCAACTCAGGTCATCACCCCAAAGAGCTGAGCCAAGAGAGTGAAGCCCAATGCGCAGGATGTTACGTGACTTTGACTATAAGAAAAAAACAAGCAAAAAGAAGGGGTCAGGAAGATTTCAAATGTGTTAAGAGTCATGGACATATGCAGTATTCTCTTGAAGCACAGCCACAGATCATACTAAAGCAACGATACAGTTTGATTTAACTCAAGTTCACGGAGTGCATTTGAAGATTAAAGGAGAACTGCTTTTGAAGTATTTCAGAAAGGTGCTGCTGTCTTGGGTAGTATTCTCAAACTCTGGGGGAGAGCGACTGGACAGTCTGCTCACCAGCACAGACGATCGGAACACAGTGCCCAAACGTGACTGGACACAACTGCCCAATCACAGAGGCCATCTGACACACGCACAATGGACCTGTCAGACAGGCTTCCAATATGGCTGCCACCCAGAAACCCCAGCACATTCTTGGCACCACAGCGATGCTCTGCAGCCAAGGGGGCCTGGGTAAGGGTGGAGTGCCTTCCCTTGAAACCCCCCACCCCACCACAAGAGATCAACGGTAACCCACTCTCATGAAGACAGAGAGAAAGTGGCCAAACAGTGGTGGGATATATATCACTGAAACTGAGAGAATGGAGGAGCCTGTCCAAACTGTGAGAGGTTTTTAACCTTTAGTACAATTGCCTTTTATTTGGGTTTTCTTCGGGATGGCTCCTGATTACTGAGGTGAGAGCCAAGAGTGATTAACAAAGCTTGGCCTAAAATCTGCTCACTTTTTCCTTTTTTCCAGCCTCTCTTTTATCCCTCCCCCTCCATTATCTCGACCCTCCCAAAATCTCCTCCGCCCAACTCCCCATTGCTTCCTCTCCCAACAGTATGACCTAAGCTTCGTTTGGATCTGGATCAGAATCACAAGCATCTAAGAAAAATAAACCCCATTGTTTCTGGGAGTTTTTCACAGTTGGCTCATAGTTTCCCAAGGCAGTACTCTCAAATTGTATTCTATGTTCATCCTCTTCTACATATTTAACATCAGTGCTGAATTTCTATACCTTAGTATACTTAAATATTAGTGCGGTGTGCGTGTGCGTGCGTGTGTGTGTGTGTGTGTGTGTGTGTGTGTGTGTGTGTGTGTGTGTACGCCTTTGTCATTATTTGATTGGAGCTTTCTTTGTTTAGCAGACGTTGCCTACATACAGTAGGTTTTAGGGGCACAGAATTAGAAATCTGTTTCTATGTGCGCAGCCCATCAGGGGGGAACTGTGGTAACATGACTGTTGCTGTGGCAACATCAGGAGGAGAGGCCAAACTTAACTCCTATAGTTTAGCCTATAGAAAAAGGAGGGAACCGTGCCAGTAGAATCCAGCCAAGGACCAGAGGCCAGCCATATAGACTACAGCCAGCCTGGGACCACAACCTAATCACCAGCCAGTCTCAGCGGAGACTCACTGTCCTGCTGCCACTCCTGTCTCACTCATCTCAAAAGACTCTAACATATATGTTCAGGAAGACAAAACATTGCTCAAATCTGTTATTTACATAACACATTCTATATTTATATGAAATCTGCATCTTGTTAAAAATCCTTGATGGCAGATTAACAAATAAACGCATACACACTAACTATCACCCATACTGGGCATTCTTGTGCCAGTGCCCATGTCGCTCTGTGCCGGTCTGCATTCCTGGACTGTGCCAACAGCATGTCAGGCGGCCACACTGCTTTAATGATGTCAGCAGTTAATCTGGTGTGTGAGTGACAGCGCTCGGGGAGGGAGGGTAGGGGGTACTGGAGGTAAATCCTGTGTGTGAGTGACAGGGGGAGAGGTGGCTCCAGGTGACGAGCAGAGGGGTCACCGAATGTAGGTGAACACACACACACACATAAACGGCGTATATGTGTGTATATATATATACATACACACACACACACACATAAAATATATATATATATATATATATATATATATATATATATATATATATATACACATACATACATACATACATACATATATACAGACACACACATGTATATGCAGGCATATCACACTGTTAACAAAAATACACTTGGCCCTGTGGAAAACATAAATAGGAATGCCAAGAGAGACAGATGGGGTCATGGATGTTTCTGGCATACTGTAGACGACTGATGATTATTAAGAGGATATGTGTCAAAGGTAAGACACACACAGCTGGGACACACACAGGTGAGGCCAACCCAAGCAGGTGAAAGAGAGGCAAACAGACTCAAGAGAAGTAGTGATTGGAATGTATCTTGTCACAGGTGCAGATCTAGTATCCCCATTTTTCTTTTTGAAAATGCTCCTTTTATGCAAATCACACATTATAACTGAAATGCATAATAATTTGACTGGGCTCAAAGTGAGGATACAAGCAGATATTTGCAATCTGATACACATAAGTACAAGCAAGTCAAAGAGTTCACCTTTAATGACATTCAGTGAATGTAGAAAGAAATGCATACCTGCCTTTTGTGTTGCTTCACTGTCAGCGGCAGCTTATGACATGCCTGTTTCATTTCAGCAATGTTTTTTGTCAAAACCACAAACAAATCCACAAATTCTGAGAGGCAAATTGTACAACAAGTTGGACTGATAAGTACTTTTTGTTACTAATGTAGAGTCAAATAAATAAACAAAACACTTTTAACCCTCCACTTCAACTCAATTGGTTGAACTGGATGAGAGATGATAAAACTTAACATGAAGGGAATGGTGGCCTGAAGTGAACAGTATTACTTGTTCAGTTGCTTTGGCTGCTGTTTTAGCCACAGATGCATACACACACAGTCACTGTACGATGGCTGTTTGTTAATAATTGGAGATACTACAAATTTCAATAAAGTTGTAGTTGCAGAAAATATGTGACAGAAACCTCTGAATCCAGGCTAAAATTAAAGGAAATGCAAAACAGTCATTCAATTCTACTTCTTACCATGGGGGCTGCTACTTCAAAGCCCTCCCTGTGTATGACCTCTTGGAGTGACTTCAACAGCGAAGAGTAGGACTCGAGCATTGGACTGGAGAGAGAACAGGACAGAGAAAAGAGGGGACACCATGGAGGAGACAACCAGAGAGAGAGAACACAGAAGGGTTACTTTGGGGGTGTAAACTGTAAATGAAACCATTTTGATAAAACTGGGCCAAGCTTATCATCGCAGTAGCTTAATCCTCCATGACTGCAGCATGTTCCTCCTGACTGTGCTTTTCTGGAGCCACTGAAGCAGACAGATGATCCATATCAAGAGATCCAATTAATTTATTTGGTTGATTAAATTACAACATGACTGGTTCTCTGTCAGCTCCCTGAGGATCTGATTGTGCCGAGACAGACAGACAGATGAGACACGCGTATGCACAAACATACACACAATAAAGACGATAAGTGAGAAGGAGGGGGGGGGATTAATGGGCTGATATCTAAAATTAACAGGGAACAGCATTTTGGTGTTTAATCAGGGGTAAGATGTGCACCACTGACAAAGGGCATACAGTACCATCGGAGCAACATTTAGCAACAGTCAACGGATGGATTGCTGCTGAGCCCACCATGTGCCTATAGGATGGCCGATAGGAATGTTAACCCCATGTTTTTACACAGGACCCTCCACTTAAGAATGCCCGACCATTGTAATGACCACTCTGTAGTGAGTCACAGTGGGCTGCTATGTCAGTTGTCAATTCGACCTGCGGGCTACAAAAGCTGATACACATAGATTGGTCACACGCCAATAGCCCTGCATAAAGAACAGTAATACACACTTGTGTTGATTACACTTGCGCCAAGTATATCCATGTACTCTATTTCAGTTATTCAATCCAACAATGGTGCCTCCTGACCCCGCTGGGGCTAATGATAGAGCTGGTTTGGGGAAAAAGGGACACCTACCCTCCTTGGCCTCTCTGCCCATGCCCCTGCTCTGAGGTAGGGGGCTGGGATGGTTTGACAAGTAGTTGAGCAGGAGGTTGCCTCTGGTTGGCAGCCATTGTACACGGCATCATTGTGTTTTTAGCTACCCCTACAGAGCACCCCTTATTCAGGTACCAAAAAGGTCTAGGTGCTTAGCTACGGGGTCTAGTGCGTTGGCTAATTAGGATCATACACAGGGAGGCTTCTTTATCTCAGTGTTCCTCTTTCAGCGAGGGAAGAAAGGAGGAGAGAAGGAGGATGCTTGGTCTTAAACAACAGGATCTGTATCACCTAGAGAGCAATTTGTGCCAATTATGCCTTCAAGTGAAACGGAGCAATTTAACAGCCAGGGTATCAACATGGGGCTGTGGACACGTGCAAGGGGGAGTAGCCCGCTTAGGAGTTTGTGTGGTACATGTGCGTTTGTAATGTGCCGGGTGGTGTGTGTGTGTGTGTGTGTGTGTGTGTGTGTGTGTGTGTGTGTGTGTGTGTGTGTGTGTGCGCGTGTGTGCGCGTGTGTATGTTTGTGTGTCAGTTTTGAGGCGGGGCTGAGGGCACAATGGTGCAGTGCAGGGGTAGTTTCCTGCTGTCAAAATGTCTGTGAGATCTATAACTGATTCAGACGCCACATCGGCACAACACTGTCACTCTTACTCAGTAGATCGCCACGAAACACTGCTAACATCCATGGAGAAGATATTTTGTTATTTTATTTGTTCTCTATTAATAAGCATCATTATGTTGTGAGCTGATATTCAGCAAAATAGCGCATGCTGCACACTTCATGGTGAACACTTTTGAAAATTTATATTTTAAGCTGAATATCCACGGCATTTAATGTGTTTGCATGGGTGCGCCATTAAACAGCCTCTGTTTGCTGAAATAAAGGAAGAGGGATTCTATAAAGCCTCCTCCACATCCTCTGTGCTCCAGATTGCTGTATTTACCCAGAGTGTGTGAGTGGGCCTTCGTGTGCCCTTGTGTGTTCAGCAGCACTCTCTGAGTAAAGAGCCTGCATGACCTCTGAACCCTAAGTACACTCAATGCAGGAGAAATCAAACAGACGCTGAGCAAATAAGGCTCTTATTTGAATAGACATACACAACCTTGAATTGAGTATGTAACCTCGAAGGGTGAATGACGTCGGCCATTGGGAAACTACTCAGAATAGGGGTGAGACCAGGTTGATTTTAACTGATTTGTATCAAAAAATAGTGAAAGGGTAATAATAATGAATGAGTCAGTATTTTGAGTTAATTTTAAAAAATGCTGTTTTGTTGAAACCCAATATTCAAAGTGAATATGATGGAAACTGCATGCTTTAAGTTCTTACGCAGACATGCAAAATGTTAAATGTAAAAAAAAAATCTGGGGTGATTTCAGCTTTCTATTTTTTTATATTTTGAAGCAATTCAATGAATCTCAATAACTATCGATACAAATGTAATAAATAGTATTGTTTTTCTGCAGCCAGAGGTAATGAATGCACACGGTTTATTAGAGCTGAAACAATTAATCAATTAGGTTACTGCTAGAAAACTAGTTGTCATTTTCAAGCAAAAATGCTGCACATTACCTGGTTCCAGCTGGCTAAGATGTGAGTATTTGCTATTTTAAATTGCAGTAAATAAGATACGTTTAGTTTTTGGACTGTTCGACTACATACTGTGACTCCGGCTCTTCGGACTCCTGTGATGGGCTTTTTTCTTTTTTTCTTTCTTTTTTTTTTTTTTTTACAATTTCTTGGACATTTTAAAACAATTAATTAACAAAAGAGACAGGATTCATTAATAATGAAAACAAGTGTTAGTTGCAGCCCTATAGTTTATTAAAGTCTTACAAACGTGTATTGGGGAGAGCTCAATCTAGAATTTCTTCCTCTCAGGACAATTTTTCTCTAATGCAAATGCTGGTTGCAAGGCTTATATAGCATGTGCTCTTTAAATTATGTTGTCTGTCTGCATTGTTGGTTCACCTGTATTCTGTGAACGATGCCATGTTTGCTTAACAATGCTCTGTGGATGATGTCTTATTTGTGTAACTGTGTTTTGTGGACGATGTCGTGTTTGTGTGCTAGTGTTCTGCAGATGGTGTCTCATTGGTTTCCATGCGTTCTGTGGATGATGTCTTGTCGTTTTACCTGTGTGTGGGTGATGACTGGGTGGGATGTTCAGGAAGGTAGAAGCGGTGGCACTTGGCTGCCTGGCGAATTTCTGGCTCCATCGTCTTGGACACGTCATAGTAGTGCCCGAACCGAGAGGAGGATGCCAGGGCACTCTGAAGAGGTCAAAAAGTCAAACTCGTGGTAAAGAATATGTACACTAAAGCCCTTTAATGAAAGAGCATTTTAAATTATATTTGACACTACTGCCTGCTTCCAGATCTGTACAACAACTGGTGTGCATTTAACTCATTTCAGATGACAATAGAGCAATTCATGAGAAAAATAATCTTATTTGTGTTTCTAACATGTTAAATGAGTGTGCTCTGCAATACTATGATAATGCAATTGCATTGTTTATGGGTCATTCCTCAACATTCCTACAGCAGAGAAGTTAAATAACCACTACGACCACGCTCTTAATCATTTCTTCACATAAATGTCCACTTCTGACTGTGAAAGCAAACGTGTCAGGGACGCAGGGGAAGGCGGATGTTTTCCTGCAGCTGAAAGAGAGAGTTTTAGCTCTTCTCTCTCAGTGAAACCAGGGATTCCATTGTTAGAGGGGCCCTTAATCTACTCCTAATCTGGATTAGGGCCCCCGGTGTGTCCCTCTCCTGGCGGGACGAGGGGGTCAGCAGGGCAGGGGGGTCAGGGGCTCATCTTCTCTTTGTGAGCTAGGCAACCCGCTTAGCGTTCCATCCTCGCCCTGACGGCCTCACCTTTGATCTGATGTCTTCATCGAGAGAACGACACAGTGGGCTGTGCCAGGAGAGGTGTGTGTAAGGGGAAAGTAAGCGTTGACTCTGGGGGTGAATTTGAGATGCAAATCCTCTGGTGGGGCTTACTAGTGGTTTGTAAAGACGATTTTACAGAGGAAGGGGGAGAGGTGAGGAAAGGAGACAGATATAAAGAAGTTTCCAGGGAGA
This sequence comes from Seriola lalandi dorsalis, assembly GCF_002814215.2. Lineage (NCBI taxonomy): Eukaryota > Metazoa > Chordata > Actinopteri > Carangiformes > Carangidae > Seriola > Seriola lalandi. The sequence goes on from NW_019525510.1 coordinate 431,588, forward strand.
GAGAAAGAGGGAGAGGATCCCCTGGGACACACTGTGTGCTGTTAATCCACATAGCGATATGGATTATAGACCGAAGGGGGGAAACTGCAGAGAAGAAGAAGGGGAGGGTCACCTCTCCTCAAAGCGGAAGAAAGAGTGTAGAGCTGCCGACCCTAGCAGGGGGAAAGGCAGGGATTTGGGGAAAGACAGAGGAGCAGGTCTGGGTCATAGGGTTGAGCGAGCAGACATGTCAATGCAGAAGCTGCAAAGTACCCTTGTTTCCCAGGCTAAGCAGGGGTGCACGCGTGTGTGTATGTGTGTATATGTGAGTTGGGGACCAGTGAAAAGCCTACCTATTGCCAGCTAAGTGTGAGTAATCTGGTCGAGCTCTGAAAGGAAAGGCTGAGGCCTTATTCACTCCACAAAGGAGTTTAGAAGCTGATGGATTTAGTGGTGGAGACAATTGCCAAACCACTATGACCAGAGAGCCAGTGCTGTTATTTCTCATACCATCAATAGGAAAGTAACAAGTTGGATTTTGAATAAAAGTAGCATGATCACACTATTGTACCATACACTGTAATGAAAATAAACTGCTATTATTATAATTAACAGACAATTTAAATTTTCATTTGATCACCTGATTACCTGTACTTTTGGAAGATTCTGATAACGCCAAGCAATCTTCATGGCATCCAAACTGTCCTGAGGTTCACAAGACAGCCTGGGCTGCTCTGCTGGTTTGTGGATAGCAACATCGTCCAAGATGGGGGCCGGGAGTTCCTGTATAAAATCATACAGTGAACACAATACATTCAAATATGCTAAGTCTAACTGGTCAAACAGACATTTAATTTTCCTCACTGTTGCTGCTGCCATGGCATTGCAAGACAGTACAGTCATGCTCATCCTTTTAGGTGCACAACAATGTTGGCTTTATGTTTTCCTAAAAGTCATGTAAATGAAAACAAGCCTGGGTTTCTTAATTGTGGCAAAATAATTAAGACAAGAAGTGAATCCTCATTACTTTTTTCACAAGAGCAAACGTGCATGACAAAGAGTTCAGATGGGAAAAGTATTGTTGTGGCAGCAGCGCAGAGGGATGATCCTTGAAGCAGCGTATCCCTGTATCAAAAATAATTAGATCTGGTATAGACAAAAATTGAAACTGAAATAAATCAAAGTTTCTAAAGCAGAACTGTAAACTATTTGTAAAATTGAGACTCCAAAAACTCTCTCATAAGAGAGCCTGTTCTTTCACTGTGCAACCAGCACCAAGAGTTTCTAAAAAAGTGTCAAGCAAAACACAACAAAAGAATCTTTCCAGCTTTTGGTTAAAAAAAACGTAGCAGAATTGTGTGCTAAATCTGATTGATTAGCTGATGCAAGTAAACACAGGTTTTTAAGTAGCAGAGGTGTTGCGCTGCATGTGAACGCGTTCTCCAATTTCCTGCTTTAACTTGATTTCTGCAAGTAAGCTGGTTTCTTGTGCGCATGTTATTGTAATGCATTAAGTACAACCATAGCATCTGAAGATTAGCATACTGTGAATGTAGCTGTGAAAACACTAAATGATGTGATATATCCCCATTGGGAGCCCCCGTCTCTTAATAAGCCTTTGATATGTAAAGAGAGGGTGAGGCTGTGACCCCTCCCACTATCAATCAGTGGGAGAGGCCCTCCTCCTGTATGCTGGGTGGCAGTCAGCTTCTGGGGCTACAGCTCTCTTCACAGAGTGATGCATCGGGAAACGTTTCAACAATGCGACAACCATGCCACCCTCGACCTTTCAGATATCCTCACTGACCCTGATACAGCTCTGGCAGACCTGAACGCCCACATCATGGTCTGATCAGCGTGAACCAGGCTAAATACTGTACATTGGTAGGTGATTAATACACTGTGACAAATAACTACCTCTAAAAGTAGGCTGACCATTTCCAACATCTTCTGATGACTAAAGAATAAAGAAAAGTTTAAAAAAAAAAAAAAAAGAAATTCTTCTTGACAGTACAGCAGTGGTATAGGGCTGATGCTGCACTAGACACATTGAGGCCATCGTAGCTTCTTTGTGGATGGTTTGTCAGGACTTGTTGCTTGGAAAATAATCATACCTTGATTTATAACAGAATTCCTTCTGAAAAGTTTACAGAATAGATGACACCTCATCTCATACCTGTAAGATGTCATCAGGGTTATCTTGAGCTGCCGCCACAAAAAGTTCATGTCGACAGACCACTCCTTCCGCCAAGAAGTACTTTAAGATCATACGAGAGTAGCTATCATATCGGTCCTCCTCTAAAAAAAGAAACAAAAGACAACAGCAATCAGAATTATATTATTATTATATTATTCAGAGTATGAATGAAAAAAATAAACATACACAAGAAACTGTAATATAGTGCCATAATGATAGAACTGTCAGAAAGGCCAGAGGAAAGGATTTAATGATAAAGTAGGTAAAACATCTTCCCTATCAAAGATATATCAACCTAATGTCTATCATTAGATCTTGTCGCATTCTGTCCGTTCTTTCAGATACCACAGATCCAGTAGTTCATGACCACATCACAGCTGCTGACTGTAATTGATGTAAGGACCGCATTCGGGCTACCTTTTGTAGGGAACAGATGAACAGCATTTGACATGGCACAGAAACAGAGGTGTGACTGTGTGATCTGACTATCAAAATGGAGATGACATCTTCAGCTCCCTTGTTAGGGTCTTAACATTATTCTTGTCCACTTTCACCTATCATTTCCCAAACCAGCAGCGGAGGTGAGAGGGAGGCACCTGTCTTAAGCACTCGCCTGTGCCCTTGAACGCAAAGGTACCTCAGCTGTCCGGACAACCGTCTGGAGGAGGCAATATAGAATAAGATAGTGCCTATCCTCAAAATCCTTCCTGACATCTGGCTCACTTGAATCTCTGCTTTTTTGTGTGAATTCTGTTGGCAATGGCATCCATTCATTATTATGTTTCTAGTCTCAGTCACATCAGGTTTATTTATTATCACAAAAGTAGGTTAAAAGGAATATACAAGTTATAAGAAGGACAAGCAGAGGGTAATTCTCCACTTGGAATGATGACACTACAGATGCCTTTTAATGCATTTAAGACACACTTGTGTCTCAGGCATTAAATGGACTGACAGCTAATTGTAAACACTGAACATAATTCCCCAAAGGTAGCCTTTCTCTGTGCACACAAAGCAGCCACCACACCCCAAATCCACAAAAAAAAAAAGCCTGCATCATCACCATGAAACCCCCCTGAGCAGGGCACATAACTCTACCCAGCATGCTACTGCTGCTTCCTGTCACAATCACCATTTTGTAAAGATTTCATAGGCCTCTCCACACAATGACAAACAGTGGGCACAAGGACAAAGGCAGCAGTGACAGTTTAAGGTAATGGGCATACAGCTGACAGCTTGGGAATGACATCCTGACGTGTCATCCTCGAACATCCGGAGAATTTCCCCCTCCCACGTTCCCGGTCTATGTCCTCACCTACGGACTTAGGATGGCCCAGGAAATTCCATGGCTCTTCAATTTGTTGTCGGTGGGGCTCCCTGTTCTCTTATTGATGGGTTTCTAGGTCAGCAGGCCTTTGTGGCTTTCAGCAGGCCCCACAAAGACTCCCAGATGGGCCCTCTCAAGATGGGGCCTATTGTGGTTGTGTTTCTATGGGAGCCTTACAAATGGAACCTCCAGGAGTCATTAGGCTGTTGAGGCGGGGGGTAAGGGGAGGGGGCAGGAGGTGTCGGGGTATAGGAGCAACAGGGGGTGGGGGACGGTCATATCTTTGAGGTAGATCAGTCACTATGGACAGTCATGTGATGATTTTCTTCTCGGTTTTTTTTTTGTTTGTTTTTTTTTTTTGCTTATTCTGAGTTAGGTTTGGCAAAGGGGGGGAAACACCTCTGTTTCATTCGCCTTTGAACAGAGGAGTGGGAGTGTAAGAGTCCTGAATCATATCTGCTAAAGCTGCAGGGGGAGGAGACAAAATATCTAGGTCAGAGTGTTTTCCCCTGTGTATGAGTCTTTGGTCTATGAAGCACTAATTTTTATACTGAGCAGCTCAATGGCCGTACTGCAGGTAAACAAATAATCACTTAATCAAAAAAGGATCTGAACTTTAAAATAAACACTGATACGAAAGGTGGTTTTATCAGTTTAATTGCCAACTGACAGCATTTGTCAAGCCTGATATAGTGCATATGTCATATCTCTAAACCTTTCACTTGTGTGACTGCAGTTTCTTACGTTATCTTTTTTTTACCAATGCACCTGTCATTTGTAGACAGATGTCTTTGCATCTCTGGAGCTCTGCTGGGTCTCCAAGAGGTGTATAATTTTGCTCATCACATGTGGAAGACTGAATTTCAAAACCTCTTCTACAGCTGAAAAATATCTCCAATTACTTTATTTTATCCCGTAGTCTTATTGTTACAGCTTCTCTTAGCTTTTAATTTAAAAATGTTTTTTTTTATACTGAGCAGCACCTCCACTTCAGTTGTCTTATTGTGTTTTTTGTCTTTATGTTTTATGCTAAAAGTACTTTCCTGCTGTAGGGCGTATGGATCTGATCTACAGTAAACTGAAATAACTGGCATGTAACTTAATATAATCTACCTTTATGGGCCGTCTGCAATTGTGATTAAGTAACGTCAAGGTTATTGTACTTTTCGTTGCATACTGAAATTGTTTTGCATACACCCTGTATGTATATTCTCACTGTATCCCTTGTAGTTATACTTGAGCTTAAATATGTTTTACTGTCTAACTATTTTGTTTGAGTTGAGTAATACTTAGTTTGTCGGTAAAATAATTATGGAAACTACTTTCAAGACACTTGTTAGTTTTCTACATCACCATTAAAACTGTGCTCAAAACTCATGATATATCTTATTGAAAATGCACCTCACACTGAAATATTAAAATGTAAAACAATTAGGCCAAATTTAATAGTAACTATTATGGGTGCACTGACAGAAAAATGCATTCTCTTAAACTAACTAATGGAATGAAACCATACATGGTCAACATAATAAGAGCTGCAAAGCTTTGTTCCTTCCTTGTTCCAACAAAAACACAAGAGATGAGAGATCTTCAGACAGAAGCCATACTGGGCTGATCCCCCTCTGGTTGACAAATCAGGATGGACAGCTCAAGACACTTCAAAGGCAGACAACGACCAGTCTGATAATTTTATGTGTGTCTCACAAACAGGCCATCACGGCTAAAGGGGCAGACTGTAGGAGACGACTGCCTGAAACAAACACAAACAAACACACACTCCAAACTCCCCCGATCCCACCCACCCACATAACAAAACAGACACACAGACGGCACAAAGTGCGCACACACACACGCACGCACGCACGCACACACACACACACACCACTCTTTCAGAGGCAAACACAAGAGAGCGCACACACGCATTTCACCTTTACTGTGTCTCTCATTACCAGATGAAACCAACCGTACATTGATTCACAAAATGGAAGGGAAGAACGCATTAGTGTGTAATCACTGACTCCTGCATCGATTGGGGGGATGAATTAAAGGGCAAAGCAATATCATCAGTTGGTATAGGCCTTGGCTACACACAAATTACAGCTTCAAGGGGAAACAAGACTACCTTAACCTTACTGTCTACCAGTGCATATAGCCTAGCCTATGATGAATGATAATAATAATAATAATACAGTGGAAGACATTTATGTCCCTAGAAAACCCACTTGCTTTGAATGTAATTCCAAAAACTTCGATAACACATCTGCAGATGAGCATATTAATTAAGGATCACAGTAGGAGTGTGAACACCTGGGATTCTAACTAGCGACCTTCAGGTCATTAGTCTATTTGCCATAGACAGTACATGCTAACCAAAGAGCCTGAGCACAGACAGATGGTATTATTAGCTGTGCCACACTGAAAGTGCTACTGAATTCAATTTTGGGAATACATTTGATTTTTGGCTGTATAGGAATATATGATTATAGGCTAAAGCTACATTTCAGTGATACATTAGTGCAGTTTCATTTAAAATCTATACATTTTGTTGACTGAGAAGCTGAAGGATATAATGTTTCAGAAAAGAGTACCATATATGCCCCTTCCTTCAAGTGTCCAATATTACATATGATGTAACTTTATGAACAACAATGTACTGATAACTACCAAACCACAGTCTGCTCTAACAGTGCCTCATCATTTACAACTTTTCTTCCATGGTTCCAGTCTGAGCAATTTAAAGAACATGGCTTGAGGTATTAAAAGTCTGCTTTAAGAACTATGGTAAATTCACATTTAACTTGCTCGTGAAGCTGAAAGACAAAAACGATAATTGTAGTGCAGGAAGAGTGAGCTGCTGCTGTGTACTATTCATCACAGGCTGTGTAAACTGAGGTTTATTATTTGCTCAAAGTTAATCTCATTTATAAATATCTATTATTTACCACTTTAGCATCTGATAACAATGTAGCAATTTATCAGCAAAACAACCCATAAGAAGAGTTACAGTATCTACTAATATAAATGAGCTATGAAGGATCCAGTGAAATATGCCCTTCAATGTCATGGAACTCATACAGCACTAGTGGGTGTCACTAAAATGTCAAACAAATAAAGTCATCACAAATTTCAGTCAATCCTGTCTAATAACAATGTCCTTCTCACCATAACTGGTAACCGATTGGTTTGAACTTAAGATTGATGCCTCACTGTCTTGTCATACAAATACATCACATGATAAATATTGATACCACTTCATTGGACCTTTAAATTAAGCAATATTTGATTGGAGAAGTGAGTAGCTCACCTACGAGAAGTACTGTTCCGACTGCTAACCCACCACCTGTTTGTGGAGAAAAAACAAACAATAATATCAGTCACATGTTACAGACTCTGTCTTGCTCTGGATCAATGTGAACCACTCGCTTTGGCCAACTGCTACTCCCTCACTCTCTCTTCTGATTTCAACAACTGTGTATTCAATTTAGACATTTTGACTTGCCTCAGTGGTAAATAGGCCATGACTGTGTGTCAGTGAGCACATTAGCAGGATCCTGAAACCGAAGTGACTAAATGGAATACAAGCATCATTAATTTCTTTTTCTTTTTTTTTTTTTTTTTTTTTTTTTTTTTTTTACATATGTGCTGTTTCTACTGTGACATGTCAAAAAGTCTCTGTCAAAAAGGCCCTATAGAGATCTGGCTATCTGAGGAGACTTCTCATGTTTTGTTTTCACATTAGTTATGGCAGGAGTTCCATTAACCCTGTGGAAAATCTAAGGCAAGAGGATAAGAAGCTTTCAGGCCAGCAGTTGGTGATTCTGACTGCTTTATTAAATTAATTAAACATGGACTATTGTTGTTATTTTTAATTTAACCCCCAATGTTTTGGGGTTCTGTCAGACCATGGTCCCATATGTCAGTGTAGAAAAGTACTGTTTATGTCTGATCTGAGATTACAGGGGTTTAAACAGGTTAGGAGGCTGTGAGAACAAGAAAAGTGACAAATCTGAGGTGGCCACAACTGTACATTTGGTTAGATATAGCAAAATCACAATATAGAGAAAAAAACATGAAATAGTACACTCATCTGATCCTCCAAATGTCTTTACAGAATAAAGGAAAAGTTAAACCAGGAATGTTAGAACGTTTGATACATTGCTGTCCATGTCAGTCCAAGCATATCAATTTTGTGAATTTAAATTTTTATCTACCTGCCAGTTTTAGCTGCAGAAGACATACAGCTTGCACAAGAGAACAGCAGTGACCCTTCTGAGACAAAATAACTGCAATCCAAGTACCTACCCCTGTGATTTGATATGTATTTAAGATGAAGGGGGGCCATATTTTATCGTCCTACAATATGATAAAGAAGGCAAAAAGAGTAGATTTTCAGAACAAAGCCCATTCTATTGAATAATTTTAGTATAATATTTTTTCCATCATTTTAAATATTCCCCTTGTATTGTCTCCTAAAAATCTGAGTGTCTTTACATTACAATAGTTCCTGCTCCATTTGAGCACTACATGAATATCTTAAATCAAAACACACTCTGCAGTGACAGTACACTATTGCATGTACACAGGAAAACTCCACATAATCTTTCGACAAAATAAGCCTGAAATCTGCATGATGTCCATGATACTAATACCAACTTCCACACTTTCAATATAGTTTTTTTTCTTTCCTTGCAGTCGGAAAGTTCTCTCTCCTGTTTGGTTTATAGATTTTCCTTTGGATGAATAAACGCTGATGTCCTGTATATAATTTCAGTGTATTTAGCTGACGTTACATTGAGAAACACTGTTAGCTGTGTAGCTAGCGCTGATGGTAAACCTCAACAGCGAGACTGACCGAGCAGAAAGTCGAGTGAGGTGACACCGGTGGAAACTAAGAGCTGTCCGTTTTGAACCGAAGGTCTGGTACCAGGTATGGAGATTAACTTCCCCCTTGTTTTCTTCTGAAAACTCGTAGGATTGAACGTTGATCGCTCAGACGAGAGTTTACCCACACTGTTCACGGGAGCTGCCATACTGCTAATAATGTGGTGACGCTTGTTAATGTTTTGGAGCGTATTGTCCAATCATAAAAGACTTTGGTAGAGCTCGACCAATGAGGGCAGTGATTGTTACGGCGTCGCTTCCGGAAGCTGTCAAAGGGAAGTTCAATTTGTTCTGTGAAGTGCATGGTCAGAGCATTGAATCACACATTCACAGGTGAGTACAGCTCCGCTGCTATAAGCTGCTGTTGCATGGAATATTTCTGTGCTTTAAACAAAAACCGTGAGTGTATGTGTGCTTGGCATTAACCAGAAGCTATTAAATGCCTAATGACTTCTTGTGACTCCTGCTTGCTGCGGCTGTGACCTTGTTATTTCATAGCACAACATTACACAATATTGTTTTGGAAAATATATTCAAAAAGCAAGAATCAGACTAAAATGGTTTACTGGGTAATGGCGTATGTGTCACAGAACTTTTGAAACCTGATTAAAACTGTGTGTAACAAGGAGTATAGTCTCAGTGTTTTAAAACACACAGCAACATCTACATGAGTGACATTATTCCTCCTTATATGTAAAGCAGCCGTAATTGCCAGAAACTGAGCTGTTTTTTAGGATCCACTTTGTAAATTCTAAATGTTAAAACAGAGCAGAAATGCTTGTTGTTGCTGGCTACAAAGTACTGTGCTGCAAGAGCGTATAGCGTATCCATGGCCTATATAAAGAAAGACTAAATCAATCAGTCAAAAACTGTCTTCCAACTTACATCCTTATGTTATGGTCGGTCTTATGTAATGTAATGTAATAAATAGACCATGGATTGTATTTGTAAAAGTGCATCATAACAGAGAGCAGCTTCATGTGCCTGGGCACATGGTAGCAGCTCTATGTAAACTACTTTATGTGTATTCATGGTTATATGCACTGTATGCTTGGGTAGGCCTTGATGATATGGAATAACGTGTTATCTCCCACCATATGCAAAATTTTATTTATTTTTTTGCAGTTTTGCACAGTCTAACCTGCTGCAGAGTTTGAGCCTCAATTCATTGTTTTGCTTACTGTACATTGTCACCATGTTATGTTACAAATAAAACTTTGAACTGCTGTTTAGTGGCAGCACCGCTGGACTGTATTGAGATATCACATTTTGGATATCGCCCAAGCCTAAAGCACTGTAGTCATTTTAAGCTGACAGTGAGTGTCACTGCGAATCCCTGTGCATCACTTCCCCAGTCACATTCAGTTCAGAGGGCGCAGCAGGTGTAAAGGTGCGGGAGAAACATGCAGAGCGTTACAGACATACAGAGGGAAACCACTGCAGCTCAAGGATAGCTGCAGACAGATAGAAGTGGTGAGCATCAGCTTCTTCTGAATGTCACTCACACTTTGAAAGTTTTGAGTAATGGTCACAGACCAATGAGCACTACTCTTAAAGCTGATAACACCAACACAGACTGTTCCTTCTAATACCTGCTCCACACCAATCCACCTGAGTAACCTGATAATGACCCACTGGCATCTTCTAATTTGAAATACATTCTTATTACTGGTAAGACTTTTTTCCCTGAAACATAGTAGTAAACTTGAGCATTTGAGGTCCAATATATGTATATAAAATATTATATATTATATGACTATCTCTTCCATTTTGAGCGTTTTTGTATTTTTAAACACAACAAAAATATCCTAGATTTTACCATCATCAAAAAAGTTGGCTTTAAGTGCAATATGACATTTATCTAATGTTTGATATTATTTTTAACTCAGAGTGGTCCAGAATACATGTTAATATCTAGAAAATAAGATTGATATTATCTAAAATATCGAATTGGCATTCAAATACAATATGAGTCTATTTTACAACACACAATCAAGTATTATAACAGCAAAATCTATTCATAATAACTGAGCACGTTGCGATTACTCTTCTGCACGCTGAGGTCTCCAACATTAACAAAAACTAAAAGAGCTCATACATGAGGTCCAGGACTAAAATGTGAAATGTAATGCAGCACTGTGCTCAGCAGCTAATGGACCTTTTTCACTTTCTACATTTTGACATGTCACGCAAGGAGAAGCACAGGTGTTAATAATAAAATTCATGATGGATAAATTCCATTAAGCTGCTTTGGTTACAGGGTCCTAGTATTGTGCTTGATGGCTCACTGTCACACTGCGATGGGACACTTTAATGTCAGATAGAGTGTTTTTCCTACTATGAGAAGTCAAAATGTCTGCAATGAAAAAGGCCTATTGACGTAACCATATTCGAGAGCTCTGAATGTTCTGTCAGATTAGGTGAACCACTGGTAGGGGAGAGGCCAGTTTCTTTTGTACTGTGTAATGTCCACTATTAATACTGGTTAACTGATGAGTGATCAGTATAATCCTTAAGACAGCTGTGAAAAAGCTTTGTGTGGCAGAGAGAGGCCAGAGGCAGCACAAGCTCACAGGATACTGTTAGGCTCCAGAGGAAGCAATCGCCCAACTGCTCACTTTACAAATGCTCTTAGCAGAGGCAGTCCTGCTGTTTTGACAGCACTGTTGAGATTTATATGTGCTGACAGGGGACCAAGGGAATATATCATGACTGACAACACTGGGCATTGTAGAAAGCTTATATGAGACAAATAAGATGCACTGACTGACCTGCATCTCAGACGGAGGAGAGCCTGGTTCAGCAGTGCAACGTGCAGGATGCCCATACACCAATGTGGAAACTCCTCTGCACAGTGCCAGTCACCTAATTCTTAATGCTGGTAAATCCTAATTGAACCCTTGGGTTCTGTAGCACAATACAGTGTGTGGCAGTGTAAACACGGCAGCCTAATTGTACAAAAATAACGTAATTTTCTCCGTTTTCGACGTGTCATCTGTTCATGTTTTTGCTACAGTGTTTTTGTCAGTTCTTTCAGTAGCTGTATCTGATTGAGCTATATAATGGCAGCAGTCATAACATGTCAGATCTTTCCTGGTCAGACTGTTTTGGTTCCTTCAGTCTAATTCTGCCATCAGGGAAGAACTCCGAGAAGCAGTTGACCGCTTGTGTCTGGAGGAGGCAAGATTATCATCAACATGCACTATATTTGTTTTGTTAGCGTTGAAAGGAAAGTAATATTCTAAGGGTGCAAGTACAATAAGCAGAGGATGGGTTTTGTACACAGCTAATTTAGTCTAAAGATTTGACTTTTTCCATACATTTATCATCTCATATTGTTTGAATAGCTTTATTTTGGTTTCCTGAGATTTTTTCCTGTTGAAATACAGCACGCTATATTTATCTTGACCTACGGGATAGGAGAAAAATAGACTATGAAAAAAATACCAAAAGCATACTCATTTAGAATTAAAGGAAATCACATTCTTAAAAATCATAGGTTGGCTTTTCTGCTGAGGTATACATCAGGCTTTGTCATAAGCTGGTCAGAGCAAAACACCAACTCCTTTGTGAATATGATACAACACCAGATAAGATCTCTCAGCTCTTTCAGCACCAGGCCAGCAGCACGCATTCGCTTGTGGTCAATACAATAAGACTTAGTTGCTGATTTTTCCATTCAGTGTAATTGGCTGGGGACTCTGTCAACCCACACTTCCTTTCAATTCATAGCAGTTGTATTCATATCACTTGGCTATTATTTGCACTGCCTGACCCATTGATTGTAGATTTAAACCCTCAGCTCCTCAAATAGTAACCTCGCTCAGCTGTTTCACGGCTGTGTTGCCGTGAGCAACAATGAAAAGAGCAATATGGAGATCAGTCTCTTCAATTAATCCTCTGATAGAAGGCAGACCTAGAAGAAATGGGGGCTAGACATCATACTCTGTGACTGAGACTTTTACATCTGTCACTCTCCGTCCAGCCAGGTGTCTGCGTCTAAATCAGCAGGATTATCTCTGATTGGACTGATAGTTGAAACAGACCCCCCTGGTTGCCAAACCTCCTCCTCTTTATAGCTCACATTAAGATCAAATCAAGCTCTGCGCAACAGGACTAATGCCCCACCCTCCTCTGCCTTCTGCTGCTCAGAGGAAGACATCAGAGGTGGGATTCGTCCCTTCTCTGGTGCTGCCTGCACCTCCAAACTCCCTTCCATCTGGGATCCTTAGGGAGAAGAAGAATATCTGACAAGGGACTTGTAAGCCTCTTAGCCCCCCTGTTGCCCAGCTCTCTCTCAGCCCATGTTTTCCTAATTTAGTTGTGTAAGGAGTCTACTGCAAGGCCCTTGTGTGCTGTTTGGATTGAAATTCTCTTTGTGGTTCTAATAGACTGGCCATGTATATCAATTAACACTACTCAGCCAATGGCAGGTTCAAATCTCTTGAGACCAGTGGCAGTAATTCCTTTTTGAATATTTCCTTATTGCTTCAATAATGTGTATTTAATTAGGGATAAATTTTGACGGTGTTGTTTGCTTTGCTTTATTATTTGTTTAATTTATTTTTTGCTCGCTGTTCCTGTTTCCTTTGAAATACATCAGTGACAATGATCAGATTGTTTTGAATTAGCCAAACTTAGTGGAACTGTGTGCAAGTTTTTCCCCATGTGTAAATTATAGTGAACATATTTTTTGTTGAATTAACGACCTTAATGATACACTAGTTATCTTTAAGTCTCAAACTTTAAGACGTGTCATTGTGTTGATGTATTTGCCACCAGTCTTTGATGATAAGACAATTTCCTTGAGTATTGCCAAGGTCATTTCATTGTTTCTGCCCTGAAGAAGCATCACTTTTACTCCTATGAAAGAACAATTACAATTTGCCAAATGCTTCTGAGTTTTTGAGAGACTCTTTACATTTTCTTGTGGATGTGTCAGTCATAGCGACATTCAGGTAGCCTCTTTATTTATGTCAGTGCAGATGACGGAATTACACCTCCTTCACGTTTTATTGTTGCAGGGTCTCAAATTGTTCACTTAAAACGCTTTTGACAGCTGGGTGGACACAATGATGGGCATCTCCAGTACTGCTGCACTTTATGCTCATACTTGATATTGCAACAAAAAAAAAAAAGTTTTTTGTTTGTGTTTTTTTTTCAATTCATTTACTTGTGATTGCTCTGCCCCGAGTGGGCTGAGCAACCCCAGTAAGAGGATCGCAGAGTTAAACACACAATGAGGTGTTTCCATCGGCAGCTATTCATTTGAGAGCCCTTCTTTTCGCCACTGTAGCGCTGTGCTGTGACCACGGGAGGCTGGTGGCCACAGATGGTTCAGCAGAGAGGGCTGCACTGACTTTCTTTGTTTTCCCATGAACATGTTTAGCGTGTAATCCTGGATTAACAGAGGGACTTTGTGTTAATTTACAGCTGTAATACAGCATTCAATTAATGTTGGTAACCCCCAACACACACATGTGCTGGGTATTAGGGCCAAGCGATAGTGTGGGTTGCCTGACTCTTTGGTCGGGAGAATTAGAGGTAATAGAGATCCAATCAGAGGTCTCTGTGGATGTCCACCTCATTCTGAATCCCAAAGGAGTCACTGCAGCTCACATATACCCTTTTTATGAAACACATAGGTAATGCTATTGTCTGTGCACATTCACGCCACATCACACCACATGCACACACACAGACACACTATCAATGACAGAGGGTGCCTCAGAAAACCAGGCGGCTGCATATGGACTCTCTTGATATCAGTCACTGGCCGTGTGATCTTGTTATGCAAAGTCCCTTAATCCCTACCTATGATGAATGCACACTGGAATGGGGGTGGGTGGGGGGGGCTGAAAGAGAGATATGAGGGCAGCTGTACGGGAGGCTGTCCACTGTGCTTTGCGAATGAGTGCTAGCAAAGATTCCTGATCCCCAGCCTAGCAGAAGGAAGTGCACATGTGAGATCATGTCTGAGAGTGCATTACAGTACCGCAATGACAGAGATACTGGCGGAGGAAATGGAGAGCGAGACGAATAGAATATGTTGCCGTAGTACAGACCTGAGATTCACATTAACCTTTAGACCACTTGCTTCCCAACAGAGGAATTATAGGGCCAGAGGTGTTACTGTACCAGCTGAGGGAGGATTGAGTTTATAATTCCTGTGGAACGGAACAAGAGACAGGAGCAGGCTGCGACTGGAAAGGGGCACTTCATTTGGGCACTGTGCTGAGAGTATATATGTCCCCCCTCACCTGCTCGAGCACTGTCATTCACAGTGGCGGCAAAAAGCATGAGGGTTGCCAGGGGTGATCATGGAACAGAGGGAAGAGCGAAGTAGCAGCACACAGGGAGGCAAAAGGATAGAGTTGGTCTTTTTTGGATCAGAGAGGATGTCGAATGGGCCAAAGAGACAAACCATGCTAGGGATGAAAGAATAGATAGAGGGTTTAATAGGTGGAATATAGTTGGCATGAATGAGAGAGCATTGTGCGTCTGTTTGTGTGTGAGAAGAGTGGAGGGGGGTAATGGGATTAGGGGTAACACCTTTGGCAGGGCTTGGGAGAGCCACCTGACACCCGGTCTGTTGGGGACCTAGGGAGAAGGGGGGCAAGGGAGAAATTGGGGGTCTAATCCATGTCCATCTTTGGGAAGTCATTCCCAGAGCTCTGAGGATTTGGGGCTTTGGTTTCCGCTCTGCTTGCTTTGGTTAATAATACCCTGGGAGGGAGAGAAGACATGGAGAGAGAAATAGGGAAAGAGACAGAAGGAATGGGGGAGACAGAGAAAAAGATTTCTTTACCCTGTGGTGGACTGGCAGGACAGCGCCCTGAACCAAAAATGTTTGAAGTACATACTAACCTCTAAGCCAAGTTGTATCTATTCTTTTCTAAACATACAGTTCTGTTTGTTTGTTTGTTTGTTTGTTTGTGTGTGTGTGTGTGTGTGTGTGTGTGTGTGTGTGTGTGTGTGTGTGCGCAGGTGCGCGTGTGTGCGCGTGCGTGCGCAGGTGCGCGTGCGTGCGCAGGTGCACCTGCGTACGCACCCTGCATGGTTGTGTGCAAAGATTGACTTACTTTCTTCTGTCCATCCAACAGGTTGCAGCTTGAGTAAAAGTCAATAACCTGAGTGTGGCTGGGATGTTTGCTCAGAAGACACACGGATAGTCCTTGTGTGTGTTTGTGTGACAGTGTTTGCAGGGCGAGAGGTTGGGCGCTGGGTTGTCTTTGTGTTTCTATGGTGCTGACAGAAGTTGATAACTGTTCTAATGATTGTGGTGGTAGTGGAGGCAGCACAGTGTCAGGGACTAGCTGCAGACGTTGCGGAGCTGCTTGGCTGGATGTGTCACAGCTTCTGTGTTTGTCCATCACCTCAGCACAAGGTGTTGATTGGTCCATCCTACACCGGATCAAAGTTCAGGGCAGTTTTCTGGTGTGAACTGGCTGCTCAGCCTCTGAGAATGAAACACCAGGGAATGTGCCATTTTAGCAGTAGGCCAACTGTGACAACCTTGTCCACACTTTTAAAAATTAAACCCCAAACAGCTTTTGTTTTTAGAAATCCTGTAAAGGACATAAGCCTACCATAAATGTATCAGACACTGAATCATTTTCTCACCACTCTATATATAAAGCACTTGATAGCTATACACATTTTACATTATGCCATAACTTATGGTTGTGTTTTTTGCTGTAGGTGGAGATGTTCCGCCGTGCGCTGGGGAAGACCTTGGGGTTTGTGGGCTACACAGTCCAGTATGGCTGCATTGCACATTGTGCCTTCGAATACATTGGAGAATTTGTGGTGGTTGGTATTTTTTAATATTACAGAATTGATTAATAACTGATATTTTTTTCTCAAATTAATTTCATCCATTTATGTAGAAGAAATAATTGTGTTTTTTGTTGTTGTTTTTGTTGCTTCAGTGCTCTGGTCCATCCATGGAACCTACCATTGTTAACTATGATATAGTCTTCTCTGAGCGGATGAGTCGTCATCTTTGCAAAATACAAAAGTGAGTTCCAGTCAGTGGACTCATGGCAAAAAAGGAGACAATAACCATGTTGGAATATGTTTTATGTATAAGTAATATTTCACAGTTTACATTTTTGATTAACTGGAAAATTTGTGACCATTTTTTTTCCTTTTCTTTTCTCAAACGAGTAAAGGAAAGGATGTCAGCAATTTCCTACAGATACACAATACATCATTGATAATTCAAGATATTTAGCATTTTCTGTGAATGCACCCTGAGTTGTGTCAAATTAAGTGCTTGTGTTTATGCTTTCTTTTCAGGGGTGATATAGTAATTGCAAAAAGTCCATATGACCCAAATATGAACATCTGTAAAAGAGTAATTGGGTTGGAGGGAGACAAAGTCTGCACAAGTGCCCCATCAGATATGTTCAAGGTCCATACATATGTGAGTATGTTACATCATACAAACCCATATTTGATGAATGTTTAATGCTTTTCAGCTGCTTTGCTTGTATACATTTCCTGTGATTACCTGCTTTACCAAGTACAGTTCCTGGTGGCAGTTTTACTGTTTTGCTTCCTGCAACTCAAAGAGTCTCTATGGAAGAAAAAAGGTTAAAAAGATATAGTGAAAGTATGAATGAATAATGCGTTTACAGCAAAAGACTTGATAGTTTGTTTCACCCTAAAATGACAAACAGAATCTCTATGCCTAATGCAAAACTGTCTCTCTGTTTGTCTTTGGTTTTCTTTGTGTTTGTACCACAGTCTATAGACTATCACAGTTGTTTACATTTTAGACCGCACACATCCATTTTGTGTCATTGGTCAAAATATCAGCTTTTGACAACACCTATATTTCCTCAGAACAGTGATAAAACCAGAGAGTGAGCAGGGGTTCTGCTGCTGAAACCACTGTCATTGCTTTTCTATTACTACTCTCCCCAACGCCCACAGCTCAGGCCTGCAATCTCTCTGAAGCCTGTTAGAGTTAGTGCCAGCCGAATGGACAGACTGATGGGTGGGCGGAGGTGTGTGCGTGTGTGTGTGTGTGTGAGAGAGAGAGAGAGGAAGAGAGACAGAGCGTACATACGTCTGCAAACCAGAGGTTGCGTTTATGTTGCATGTTTTTGAATTTATTGTGTATTTTATAGGCTGTGGGCAGACTGTTGAATGGGTTCAGTGAAACATAGCATAAGGCCAAGCCTGTAAGTGTCATTCAACAAATGAAATGAGAAATAAAGAGATTTCCTCTTCTGTTAGCTTCACCTCCACATACAGGGAAATGAACTTGTAATAGGTGACATTGTTGCATTGGGCTTCATGATCCCAGGATGTAGTTATGGATTCAAGTCTCAGTTCAAGTCATTTTTAAACTTGCCACTAGGTGGAGACCTGCTATATTTTGGCTTTCCCATGAAGTGTAGGATAAAGCTTATTGACCTCTTGTCATTTTGGATGCTCCACTTTTATTTATTTATATCCCACAGCTACCTAAATCAGTCAATTTATGATGACATATTGGTGGCATGTAGTTTTCTGTGCTTCAGGTCACTTTGTAAATCTTTCTTCAGTTTCCTACAGTCAGTTAATCTCAATCACGTTCATGGGGATCTGCTTCATACCAAGTGGCAACCTCCAAGGCTGAAAAGGGATGCCAAAGTGACGAATACGGTAGTCCCTTGAATGGCAACTTGAGGCAGAGGCAGGTACTGCCAAGATGTCATTGGCGGGGCAACCCACTCTGAGCTTAAAAACACCTATGAGATTTATGGGGGATGTCACAGAGGTTACGTCCCTCTTTTACAGTCTATGCTTCACACCAACAATAAGTATGACATGTATTAGAGATTTTGCGAATCAGATGTTCTGTCTTCTGACTGACACATTTTTAAGGCCTGACTTTGCAACAGTGTGATCCCCCTTTTATCTGGCTAACAGACCTATATGCAAAGATATTCAGTTAACACTGGTTAAAAAAGAAAAAGCAGCAACTCCTCACATTTGAGAAGCTGGTAACAGAAAATTTGTCATTTTTTGCTTGATTAAACAAAAGACAGGCTTAGTTGATCATCAAAATTGTTACTGATTAATTTTCTGTCCATCAACTAATTGATTAATTGACCAATCATCTCATCTTATGTTTGAAAAAGTAAAACTGCTTAATTTGTCAAGTAGGGATTGCTGACATCAATAATGTGTTCATATCAGCCATATATTTTTCAAATGGTCGCAACCTTACATATTTGTTCTATTCATTTTACCAGATCAAATGATTGTTTTCAAACTGTAAAGTAGTGCAAAGCTAAAAGTGATATTTGTACAGTAAGCCTCCAACATCACTAGTAGAACAAATGTACCTGGGTTTTGTTTGGATTCATTATGCAGCAGGAATAGGATGATGATGAGGGTTGATGTTTACGGAGGGAATTGTCCCACCCTGGAAAAAAAGTGTTGTGCTGTAGTAAAAATATGGGATATTCTGCATGTGTATTTGTAATTCTTTGTTTTGCTACCCTAAACTGTTCCCGTCATGAGCTTCACAAAGAAGGTGGTAAGCTTGAAATAACCATTAAGTCTTCACAAAGCTGATTGTCACTAAGCTATTTTTAAATTTGTGTTAATTTTTTTTACACCCAGGAGCAAAATCACTGGCTTTATGTAACAGCATTTGAGATAACTGAGAAAATACCTGCTGTTCACATAAATGTTGGGGTTCCCCTTAGGGGAATTTTTACCCCCCCCCCAGAGAATGTATGTGTTTTTGTGTGACTATTAGGATGGTGTGAGACAATATGGGTGGACCTGTAAAGATGAATTTTGGAAGGCGGTGTTAGATGCTGTCATCACCTCCTTTTTTTGTTCTGACAGACAGACAGGTCCTCTCTACCCTCAGAGATCCAACAGGAGACTAATTGCCCTGTCACCTTTTAGGAATCATTTCTGTGTCTGAGCTATTGTGTCAAAACAATGACACTTGATCCCTAATATTATAGCAAAGAGAGAGACAGACAGAGGGTGAGAGAGATATGATCTGTTTTTTTGCTGTAAAGATGGACAGAGCAATATGGTGAAAGATGAATTCTATAAGCCTGTATGTATTTAAGCAGAACATAATTCACCACCTCAATCATGTTAACATAATGAGCACTGTAATAGTGTGGCTGTTAAACAACACACCTCCGCAGTGAGGAGAGCTCCAGTTTCAGCTCATCTTGACACATCTGACAGGTACACAATGCCTTGTGTTGACCCAGCCTACATCCACAGGATTCTGCCATCCATCAAACAGGAGCTGCCGGCAGGGCAGATTAAAGTGACTCCATGTGTAGATACTACAACTCGTGTGTTGGGCCTACATGGATCTATTCTATGGGGGTGTGTGTGGTTGGAAACATCATCTGCTCCACTGTCAAAATGAGACATGTTGATACTTTTTGTGTGCTAAAGTGACGAATGACTCAAGTATTTCCTCACCACCATGTCTACAAAGAAACCTCTTAAAGAGAGTAATGATATGCATGCAGGGAAACAAGTGAGGCTCATGGTTTTATGGTGATTTACACGTGTTTTGAAACAGCATTTAATTTTGAGAAACTCGGTCAAGGATAGTGCTTTACACTGCTGTAGTTTTTGTTCAGAAGTTTGCCTGTGGCTCACTATGTTTTTTTTTTTTTTTTCCTTGTTCACACCTGGGACTTGCAAGGTGGTATGCACAAGCTTTTATCCTCATGCTGCCCACAGTACAGCGGTTCAGATTTCAGACTTCTTCACTCTCTCACTTTTCTGAAACATTGCCTGGTTGATCTTTAAGGTATTCTTGTCTTCACTCAAGCTTAAGTTCTTCTATTTGTTTTATGAGAATCAAAGTCCCGTCTTTTGCCATTGTTGATTGGATTGATTGACTGTAACAGAGCTGAAGTGATCAAGAGCGGCTGTGAAAAGCATCCTATTATCAAGAAATGAAGTGTTTTTGTGTTAAGGCTGTCCATTCAGCAATGATTTTACCAAATTCTGGATAAACACCTGAAATTTCTTTATCAAACCTCAACGTCTTTAGGATGAGTGATGAAAATGAATTGTCTTTTTAAGGGGAAGATGAGGAGAAACGGGATTCTGGTTTGACAGATGACAAACGGTGGTGTTTCTTTTTCCTGTGCTTGGGAGCCAGCATATGTTACCATGTTAATGAGGTGTAATGGTGGGAATCCAGCATGCTGACATATGGTTCTCAGATGACTCCTTTAATGATATTCATTTGTGTCGTCGTTATTTAGTGAGTTGTTTACCTCATGTTAGGTCAACATGTCACTGGCTCATGATTATGTCACGTCATCTGTCTCAATTATCGAATATGAAATGAAACGCAGCATCCCACTGTAGGTTTGAAAACTGTAATCAGAGAGCTGGGTGATAGGAATAAGGAATACGAGCTGAGGCGAAGATGTGTAGATGTCACCTCAGTGTGGACAATATTCTTTTTCTTTATTCATATTATTCTCTTTCCTCTAGAGGACTTTTGCCGTTAAAAAGTTAGGCAACACAAAAATAGACTCGTGGATTGTGATGCCCATTATGACAATATAATGTGTTGTTGATCCTGTCTGCACATATAGGGGGGACAGCGCACTTAATTAGGGCCTTGACAAGCCTACTCTTCTAAAGTGATGAGATTAATCATAATTGGTGTCACTGTGAATTAGAGCCCGCTTGGATGACTGCCCCACTGGCAGGTCGGACCGCGGTGGAGACCCTTGGACACTGCTGTTAGCCGCAGCTTAGCCCTCTTTTCTCCCTCTTTCTCTCTCTGTCCTTCTCTCTCTCCCTCTCTCTCTCTCTTTCCCTCTGTCTCTCCCTCTCTCCCTGCCCAGCTATCTCAGGCCCCTCTCTAGCTTTGCCCTCCCTGGGTAAGAGGGGCGCAGATCTCAGCCAACAGCCTAATGACCCCGTTTGAAGTTCTTCTAAATCCCTCCCGACCCTGCCCGTTACCCATGACCCCTCTCCTAAGACGGTGCGGGGTTAAAGAGGGACAGGCAGGTTGACGTTAAGATAGGCTGAGGAGGGAGGGACGGCTGAGCCCTGTTTAGGAGTAGGGGGTGGGGTTAAGGTAGATTCTCACTACATAATAGATCAACTCACTTAAAGTTAAAGTTAAGTAGTGCTGCAATTTCAGAGTGTTGCTTTCTATTTGATTCCTTTGTTTTGCAGTAAAACAGTCTATTTCATAATCATTTTTTGCCCCTTTTTGTGTTTTGTGATATTTTCAGGTTCCAAAAGGCCATGTATGGCTAGAAGGGGATAACCTTAGGAATTCCACTGACTCGAGGAGTTATGGCCCAGTTCCCTATGCCCTCATCCGAGGGCGTGTTTGCTTAAAGGTAACAGGGAAGGTGTACTATACATGTGTTGTCAAGTATTCAAATCAATATTTGGAAAGTCAGGGCATTAGTGTTGTTATGTCTCTCATACATGGGCTCTGACTGTGCTAGGTGTTGAGCTCCTGGCCAAGCCATATATGATGATGTTTTTTTTTTTTTTATTTGGGTTTTTTTTTTTTTTTTTAATCAGTCCAGTATGGCCATTATAAGCACAGTGCAGAGATGTGAGTCAGTTGGAAGTTCAAAGCAAGTGTGTCTGATTGACCAAAGCCTGGACAACATATTGTCTAGCTTTCCATTCTGCTGTGTTGTCATGTCACGGGATGTCATAGCAACCACGACCCTGGAAACAGGTCAGCCAACCTTCTGCCCATCTGATTGGACAGCGACACTCCACTGGAGGCCCTATTACGACAGCTGATGAAATAACAAGATCTTCTATGAAGTCAAACACATCATTAAAAGCCATATTAGCAAATGTGTCCAAGAAGTGAGATAATGTATTGTACATAATGGTTGGAAGTGCTTTATTTTGTCATTACATGAGTCTTATCTCTGTTTTAACCCATTATTTCGTTCTGCCCTTTGTCCTACGCAGCTCTGGCCACCGCATAGTTTTGGGACCCTCAGTGAAAGCCCAACAAGACGGATCATAAAAACTCAGAGTGACTCAGACTCAGATTGACTCATGCACTTTGTTTATACTGTACGTTACTTTGTTTCCAGTCATTTTTGAATAAAACACTTTTCAATTATACAGGCCTCATCATTTTATTGTTTTATAACTGACAGCATCCTGTCATTTGAAGCTTATGGTGTGCTGGCTGTGGCGGTGAAGCACTGTAGGAACAGCACTGCATGAGCAGCGAGTAAAGCTGTGTCTCTGTGGAAATGCTAATGGCAGAGAGCACGGAGAGGCAAATGTGAGATGCAAGGTGTACATTGGGGATTGTGCTCATTCAGTAATAACACAAACAAATAATTAGGTTTCAAGTCAGAATTAAAGACCAAATCATATCTAACACTAACAGTACATACAGTGTATTGGGATAGTGACTTGTAGTTGAATTTTACTGTTTAACTGGTTATGAAATGCACCTAAATCACATATTTCCAGGATGTTTGTACGTGTGCTTTAAACAGGGATATCTCTAAATCTACAAACTATGACCTCAGTAAAAACATGTTTCATTCCCTTAAGCTGTTATTAATTTCATGTTTATGCTTTTTTAGTAATATGGCAAAACAAAAGCTCTCTCATTGTTCAATATTTCATCATGCTGCCAGGGCAATTGAAAAAATGTCAACATTTCCCATTTAACCATACAATATTAATAAGCACTTAGTAAGGGCCTTGCTCACCACTGAATGCATTGTGTGTGTGTGTGTGTGCGCGCGCGCACATGCGTCTGCATGTGCGTGCGTGTGTGAGAGAGACCAAACGTGGTATACGTTTAACTAGGTTTCTTACAGGACTGTTACAGGAGTGCATGTGCATGACAAAGACTTAACAGGGGAAGTAATGTGGTAGTAGTGTGGAGGGATGAAAAGAGAGCATTAGCTGCACGTCATGTTTTGTAGCTACCTAAAATAATTAAATCCAAAATCTGAAAAAAAGATGATGATGCAAAAATAAATTAGTCTTAAGTGATGCAGTTTCCACCTCTGAACGGCAGGTAAAATTGAAACAGAAGCAAACACACAGGAAAGACTGCACTTGGTCATTAAACAGCCTAGAGCAGAGTGTAGTGGTGTATAGTGAAAGTGGGAATTTTACAGAAATCTGACCTGAGGGAAAAACTAAGCTGGTTGTGATTTCATATTTTCATCATCTTCCTGCTTACTCTCACATAACCCTCTTTTCTGCTGTATATTTCTAAGGCCTGTTCATCCTGCTCAGACCTTCCTGGACACAGAGACATTGGCAAATACACATACTTAGCTGCGGAAGCTCAGCTGGTCATTCTCCAAGGCAGAGAGGGACTCTTCTCCTTAGAGTTCCCCAGGGGAAGTGAGTTCTAGGCAGCCGTGGGTCCCTGTCCAGCTGCTTCCCCTGTCTGGAGGGGGCCAGAGGGTCACAGACAAGGCTCCCTGTGACACTGAATTATCTGCCTGAGTGTGACTGTGCCTGCTGGGAGGGACGCTCAAGATTGTGTAAGTGTGTGTGTGTGTGTGTGTGTGTGTGTGTGTGTGTGTGTGTGTGTGTGTGTAAGTGCATATGGAAAATTTTTCTGCAAGGTTTTGCTTCAAGCGCATCTTTGTTTCTCAAGGTTTAATATTCATCTGCTGCGTGTCAACATGGTGCCAGTGTTCAGCTGAAATGCTGACAAGTAATCTTAGCATGTCCCTTTAAAGATACTGCCCCATAGAGGGAGCTCTGACTGTTTACTAATGTAACTCAAGGCCTGGTGGTTGAGAACATTTTTTATGATTAACAATGATCAGTAATGTTGACAAAAAAGCTGAAGAAGGTTGATTCACACTATCTTAGGTGAACCGATATACAAATCTCTATTACTGTCCACCCCGAGGTGAATTTCTATTTAAAGTAAAGACTGGTCGTTTAAATGAACTGATATACAGGCTACAGTTGAGCTTCATATTACTTGAAGTGCGGCTTTGTTGTCATACTTTGAGTTGTGCCACGAGACCAGAGTTTCAAAGAGATGACCGGGCAGAGGTGTATATCACTATCATGCTGAGTGGGCACAAGGCTGGGAGTGAAGCAGGAAGAGATAGAGATCAGAAGAAACGGACAACAGACAGCTGTGCTGAGCTATGCAGCACCACAGAGACAGGCTGTGGGCTGTCAGTAGGGCTGAGGTGTGTCTGCTGCCTCTTTGAAGAGAAGACAACAGAACAGAAGTGTATTGCCGTCATGTTGCTACGGTATGCAGCTTGTTTGTCGTGCTCAGTTTCTGATGTCAAATGTCGAATATTGATTGAAATTCTTTAATACGAGTGAATGCTGTGGTAAAGGAAAGTCAGGCTCAGTTTTCTGTATCATTTCAGATTAATTTTTTTTTGCAATTTTTTTGTTTTAGGAAAGTCACAATTGATGCAACAGAGCCATAGATAGTCTTTTTTTACTCAACACATTTTTTTTCCTATCTCCACAATGCAACTCAACTGCTGACAGTTCAGTCAGTAATTCAGGTGTGTTATGCTAGTAGTGGCTAATGTAGCCATGATCTGCCAGGCTCAGACAGAGATGAGGATGGTCTGATGAGATCACTTCTGTCTACCTCCACACTCCAATTGTTTTTTTCGTGTTCAAACTTGTAGTGCTGAGCCCCAGCCGACACTGACTCAAGTGACATAACTTTAGGCAATTTATCAGACATACTCCAGCTCCCCCCAGAGCCAAAAAAAAAAAAAGATATATATATATATCAATAGTAGCTCTATAGTTCCTCATTTACATATGTTTTTTTTCTCGAATAGAATAGAAAGCCATTACATAAACTTTATTTTAAGTATCCATAAAAAAATAACATAAAAAATACAAATATTTTTTTAATCTTATGAATCTTTATACATTTTAATTACTTAATTTGCACTCATTTGTGTGACTAAATATCAATGATGGGTTTCAGGTTGGGAAAGCACTTCACTTTTCATAGCATTTTGTATTTGGATATAACTTCTGATAGCATTCATGACTTAGCCTTCTTGGTGTCCAAATCAAGCCAGTCATTACAAATTCATTCTTTTGTTGCTGCTCTGCCACATTGTGCGTATGAGCCTTTTAAGACAAGGGTTTCTTTAAACTACTGTAATCATCCCATTGCACGAAGTGATAAAATTAGCACAGCAAATTACCCTGATGGAGTGCTTATTATGAAGTTAATGAACAGTGGCTGTAGTTTTATTGTCTTGGGCTTGTTGCATATGTTTACTAAGAGCCACAGCAATGTGCAGTGTAATTGTACTGCCAAGTACTCTGAGAAACAGATTTTCATTATTATTATCATTATTATTATTATTATCATTATTATCATTATTATCATTATTATTATTATTATTATTATTATTATTATTATTATTATTATTATTATTATCACAGTTCCTCATATTTGCCATTGCTACTTTGTTTCCTAAAAGTGTTGCACAAACAAAATAAGGCGTTAAGCAAGAGGAAGACAGGAAATAACTGGAGGGGAGCAGACGGAACAAGAGGGAACTGGATTGAATTGCTGTATATGTGGCAGAGACAGGAAGACAGGCAATATCTGTTTGCTTGATTCCTTAGTTCATTTCAGGTTAATTGAATCCTTTAAAAGTGCAGAGACACGTGAAAGAGGAGCGCGGGAAGTATGGGTAAAGAGAGTGAGAGAACCGCCCGTCACTGGTAATGGCCTGGTTTGTTTATTTTCATATCCATGGTAGAGAACGTGACCCAAAAGTAAACTTAGGTCAGATGCTGCAGCATTACTCTGACAGCAAAATGTCTCTCTTAGTGCTGTCTGCAAACAAAAATATCTCTATCGTAAGGACACACCAACACACAGGAGGTCACTAATGAAAACCTGTGTTGCCTTTATCACACTAAACTTTTGCTCGTAAGATACTTTAACTAAGTTGAAGCCATATCAATCACACTGCTGCGCGAACTCAGTCACGCTTCAGTTCTCCTCCTCCTCTCTTTGCATATTTCTGTTCTGTTGTTGCATCCTGTTTTCCTCCTTCACTTTTTCTTTACTCTCCCTCCTCTACCATCCACTGGTGTTGCTGTTAGCTGATAAGGGAATTGCTCCTTTCATTGACGGATCCTTTCATTCTCTCCTTTTAATCAAGCCTGTTAGTACTTCTTAATTAAGACATCACAGTCGC
Organism: Seriola lalandi dorsalis; assembly: GCF_002814215.2. NCBI lineage: Eukaryota > Metazoa > Chordata > Actinopteri > Carangiformes > Carangidae > Seriola > Seriola lalandi. The sequence goes on from NW_019525510.1 coordinate 458,166, forward strand.
GTTTGATCACTCTTGCTTTTCTGTGTGTGTGTGTTTGTGTGCGTGTGTGTGTGTGTGTGTGTGTGTGTGTGTGTGTGTGTGTGTGTGTGTGTGTGGGAGAGAGAGAGAGAGAGACAGGGAGGGAGAAAGAGAGCATGAGAAAGAGTGGGGATTCTCTACCAGTCCCTATTCTGTGTGTGAAGATGACTGAACAGCTTCAATTGGGGCAGATACACCTCCTTCCAACTCTGTTCTGCCAGCCCTTGAGGCTTGTGGTGTGTACATCTCCCAAACCAACAGGCGTCAACCTCCAGAGATCTATACTAGACAGATGGTATTGGAGGCTGGGTAGGACGGCTATCGAGCTCCCTACTGTCAGTTTGTTGTGATGATCACACACACCAGGCTGTCAATACCCACAGTCCACTTATCAAAGAGTAAAGGAGAAGAAAAAAAACAACACAAAGACTATTTAGAAGGCAATATTTTACTTTTGCTAGATTTCATTAAAGAAGTAAGACTATGAACTTCCAAACACCAAAAGTAACACTTGGAATATGTCTGCCTGTATTAATACATTGTGTGAATGAAGTCAATAGGACTGAAGCTGAGGGTTTCACAGGAACATTAGTCTGCCTTTGGCCTTGGCTTGGTACCACCCCCCACCTTTCCCAAAGGCAGTCAACACTATTAGTGCTTCTTCCCTCTAATGGTGCGGGTGGGTGGGATTATGTGTATGTATGTGGAATGGGGCCTCTGCTGTACATACAGTACACTCAGTGAGGGTCCTAATGGAAAGCTATGGGACCTCTATCCTCAGGCAAGGAGTGATGCAGAAAGGGTGGGGGGGTGGGGGTGTGACAGAGGCCTTAGTCTGACAGGCCTGACCTATATCCCCTGTTCGCTTAATAGAGAGAGGGAGATAGTAATTGGCAGATACACACACGTGTTTTCTGTGCTTGAAATAAAGCAGGAAGGGAGGGTGTGGAGTTTGCCTCATCTCCTCAGTCTGTTTTGTAAACTTGTTTGTCACCTCAAGTTAATAAGATGAGCCTAGTCTCAAGATCGTCACGATTTTGCGTCGTTAGCATGATCAAAACTCTAATGGCTTTATCACTGAAAAAAAAGTGTGTGTGTGTGTGTGTCTTTCTGTCTGATGGTCTGTCAATTAGTCAGCTAGTCAGTGTGCTCTTATGAGTCAGAGAGAATAAGGTACACGTGTGTGTGTGTGTGTGTGTGTGTGTGTGTGTGTGTGTGTGTGTGTGTGTGTGTGTGTGTGTGTGTGTGTGTGCGCTATCCCCCTGGCATGTCCTGGATCCTGTAGTGGGATACGTCGCCCTTTCTGCCTGGTTTACTTATGGGGGCTGTTCGGCTTCCAGACAATTTAGCAAAGGAAACTCTGCACAACAAACATAAACAGACACATACTGATCCAGGCAATAACAGAGAGAGCATACACAAAGAAACACACAAACACAGACAGCGACACACATGTAGATACGCATACAAAAAGACATGGTAATTATCATACATGAATGGCATGAATTTTTACATACCACTTGGATGTAAATGAAAGCTCAGAGCTGCTTCCCAACTTTCTCTTCTGTTATCTCTTGAATTAGGATCGATTGGTTTCTGCAAATTCCCTGACACTCACGCCATCTAAGCGCGTCAAGTCTTTTATTCCTTCACAGTCATTTTCTATGCTCCCCCCACTTTTTGCAACTACAAGTTGAAGATTCTCCTCTCCGGATTAGAGCTTGCAGCCTCTCTTTCTGACGACGAGCAGTCTATTTGCCCCTAAGGTACAGGAAGGCAGGGTCAAAGAAAGGGAGGAGAGAATGAAAGACAGAAAAAAAGAGAGGTCAGGATGGAAAACAACTTAGATCCTTAGAGCGGGGCATGATGGGCCCGAGTGGTGATGGAGAGCTGGCATGGGGAAGCAGAGCATTGCGTGCGTGTGTGTTTGTGTTCCTCTTCAGTCACTGTAGTTCAAAAGCTGAACCGCGTCCAAGCCTTGGTAATGATGCAGCCGGCCACAACAGACTACAATAACCAACAGTCTATGGCTAGCCAATTACTGTCTGCCGCAATTATATTTCCAATTCAGAGGTCACAGGGGAAAGTGGCCCAACTCAACTAATCATTTCGAGCAATTACTTTTAAAACTAATTAGACTGTCAGGTTTGGCTGTGCGTGCCTGTGCTTGGGGGAGGTTTTTGTTTGTATTTTTGTTGCTGTTTTCACTTTGTCAAATGGGTGGACTTGAAAGGAGAGAGCAGGAGGAGGGGGCAATATCAGCAACAGTGCAAGCCAAACATCAACCACAGCCATGGATTGAAGGACTTGGTCATTATGGGAGTTTGGTGAGTTCGGGGAATCCATTGTGTAAGAGGGGATGCTGTGTTCGTTCTGCTGATGCCAGACACTTTGCTAGACTCGTAAAATGAGTCCTCGGTCATGTCAGCTGAAATGCTGTGAGAGAGCAAACAGTCCACAGATCACTGGAGCCTCTGAACTGGAGAGAGAGAGAGAGAGAGATAGAGAGAGGGGGGGGTGTGAAGGAGACACTTTGTCAAAAAGAATGATCAAACTCTGTTGGTTGCTGTTTTTTAAAAAGTGAAGACTTTAATTGATTTCAAGATTTTTCAAGCTGAATGAAAAGGAGCATTGCAGTCTGAATTATACTGGCGAAGCCATCAGCATGTATCTGTAGATTTTAGAACATCAGAAAACTCAAACTCCCATAAGTCGTTGTGCTTGGAACTGTCAGTAGTTATAACGACCACCTACTCCAGTTGCTACAATGTTTATTCATTAGTCAAAATTAATATTGCGGCATTCATTTCAACATTTCCCAGTCCTACATGGAGAACAAGTGAACAAATCATTGACTTACTGAGCAAGTCAAAGTCAGTGTTATAAGGCATATTTACAGGAGATAACAACATAATAATTAAAAAAAAACTATACTGTATATATTTTTTTCATTAGCTCAAAGGTTCTGTATTACATGCAATAATAGTGTCAATAATGGGTCTTGGCACTGGGATGAATGAGCCATGTTATGTCACAGAGTGAAACAGATTCAAAAGACATGATGTAGGACCATTTCCTAAAGGTTCTGCTTAAGGATATGATAGCATACTAGTGTGTGGGTGCGTGTCGAGTGTGTATGTGTGCCAATGTTTCCAATCGGAAAATCTGCAAGATGGGCTGTGTTATATATTTTATGAGTCTTGGGGTTTCTTTTTATACCATACCACTCTTAGACACGCAAATACCTGATATACATACAGCTGGTTAAGACACACACACGCACACACAGTGACTTGTAAATGTAAAAATCCTCCCCTGCTTTAAAAAGAAGCGAATGGTCCACCTCAATAAGACTGACTTTGTTTTGCCATTGCTTTCTTGGGATGATATTGCTGAACAGTACATGCAGTCTTTCTGGTGATTGTATTATCTGTCACAAAAGAGTGGGATAATTATTCTTGTCTTGTACCTCGCGTTGATATTCATGATAAATGTACTGTAGGTCTGTAAAAAAAAATCCTAGAAATTTGCTTCATTCAGTGTTTGTTTTGCGACATGATTGTCCAAATACACACACACACACACACACACACACACACACACACACACACACACACACATACACACATACACACACACACTAAAATGCCTCTGGTAGTTGTCATAACAGGCCATCTCTGATGGAGTGATGTCTCATTAATAGACGGCTTGCAGCAAAAGCATGGCGTTACCTCTCCCACTTTTACAGGGCCATGGTGACAGTTCTGCTTTTATCAATACACCAGTGTTTTTGTCCGTCGTTCAGACACATTCTCATTGGATGTGAAACAAGTCAGAAGGTTTCTGTTACAATGTAGCCAAACATTACAGTTTTTAGTGCTGAGTAAGGTATTATTTCTATTAAACATATTATAGTATGGGGCACACTTCAGAGTGTGACTTTATAACAAGTTGACATCAGTCAAGGGAATAAAATTGTTTACACTCAAAACAACAGATTTTCTCTGTTACATCCTTCTCACACCCTGACTGCCTCAACATTGCAGTAATGTCAGTATTGAAACGGCAGAATAGAGCTGTTCAGCTCTGAATATGAGGCTACAAGTGATTTTAGAGAAAAGATGCAGTGATAGAGTGGTTTTCTCTGTGCTTCCTGCCATACCGACATAACATTTCATAACCACAAAATATGTGACAGTGTGCACATTACACCATTACCTGTTTAATTATGTTATAATCAGGGCATATTGTTATGTTGAAATTCTAATAAAACCACAAGTGGAAATTATTTTCTCAGCAAGACAGAATAAAAGCAATAACACAATAAAAACACAATGAAACAATAACAAAATTGAAAACATTAAAAGTGCTTGTATGACAGTATACACAGACTTAAGGATATAATAATATAATATAATATAAGAAAATAAAGCTTCAACAATAACAGCAATAATAAGATAATGTGCTTAATCTGTGCATGGAACCGCGAAGAGTGTTTTTTGTAAATTAAATAAATGAAAACTTGAACCTGTAGTATTCTATTTTCAGAAACCTATATCTCTGACCAGAAGCTGTTGTTTTTCTTAGGATCTGGCTTTGTGGCTTCGGGGGTTATTCAGTTTGTTTAGAACATAAGTCCCAGAGTTTTCTGTTAATTCCTTCTTCTTCTTTCTTCCATGGAACTTGTTTTGTTTTTGTTTTTTAGCATTGATGGATGGATGATTTAGACTCAAAGTTACAAATTAAACAAATTGAGAGGGGACTGCACTTTATTCTCATAACAATTTGTTTCATGCCATTGCACAGTTGTGTAATTATCATTGTGGTAATTAGTAATTAGGTAAAAGGGATCCACAATTGTTGATTGTTATTTATTATCTAACGCACTAAGGGAAGAGATGAAAAATAGTTGGATGGAATGTTCCGAGGTTTGTTTTTCTACTTTAGCTTCCTTGTTGTCCTTGCTAATACGCAATTAGCTGACCCATTAAAATGCCTTATTATTCACAATTACACATCTGTAATTGATGTTTGTCTTCGTCGATGCCCCGACCAATCCTTGCCTGAACATCATCGTACACAGTATGCACACTGTAGTTTTCACTGAGAAGGAGAGGAGGCGAGATGGAAGAAAGAGAGGTACATAGAGAGGAGGGGCAGTAGCAACCAAAAGTGGAAAAAGAGGAGAGGTACTTTGATTGGCAGTTGTCTGGCCTGGTGCCTGCTGAGGTTGTTCCCCCCGTCGACTGCTATTATCAGCAGAAGGACTTCCCCATCGCCTTGGCAGCGACTATGTCACCCCTCTCCCCTGGAGGATGCTATCCCATTTGGGATGAGATGAATAGGGGTCCCCTCACCCCGTATGAGGTCTCTGTGGACAGAATCTTTACAGAGGGAGCACAGTGTAGTAAACAGGCTTCATGTCAACACCAGCATCCCTGACATCTCCGTAAAAAACGCATCGCCTCACAGCAACTACTGGCCCTCCAACAGTTGGGCTTCAAGCTGCTCCATTTGAGGATCTTGTCTGTGATGTGGGTTCTGTGGAAGAGGGGCCCATCTAAATCACTGTCCTTCACTTTATAAATATGTCAAATTTTGTTCTGATTTAAATACGACACATTTCAATGTGACAAATATGTTGGGTTTTGAATTATAACACGTGTTTGTAGTTTCTCCACCTGTGGATTTTCAACAACCTTATTGTTAACTTAGGTTCAGAGACAGAAATTACAACAGCTGTCTGTCTGACACAAAGGTACGACAGCTTGAAATTAATCTTGGAATTAAAGTGTGGTTAGAGGGTGGGAGACTTCACAATAGCAGAGCAGCTCAGTGTTCATGTGTGTACTTAATTAATCATTGAACTATAAATATATTATTAAAAAAATGGTGAGCATTAGTCATTCAGTTATGGTAATTAAAAAGTATTTGAGTGATTTTGACATGTAACTGATGGAACAGCTTGTCACGACATTTGTCCCCACTTTAGCATTTAAAGCTGCGTGTCTAAGAGTATTTGAGGTGCACGGTTAATTTCTAAAGGAATGCAGACAGCTCACAGACAACACACAGACAGCTGCACTGTTGGGTGATTGGCATGTTCAATGTACTGTGTGTAATACACGTAAATCCTTCTCTTAGGCAGGTGTGTGTGATCGAGAGAAAAGAGAAAACACAAGAGACAGAGAGAGAGAAAGTGCGTGTGTAGGTGTCATGGACAGATTTATTAAATTTTGTTCTTTTGACAACATCCCTGCAGCGATGGGTGTGGACAGCCTCTTCATTCACTCTTGAATTTACATGTGTTGTTCTTTCTTACTCTTGGATCAGCAGTGAACAGGCCATCAGGAGGAAAAGTCTCAGGCAAGCCACATGTGAGCACAGACGCCTGCAGTTTGAAGTCCATGTCTAATATTAGTACACATATGATTTTCCTCCATTGCAGAGCCATCTGGATAGATGGGTACGCTTTTATCTGCAGCATTATGGCCAAATGTGGTTAGTGAGTGTGATAAATACAGACGACAGTGTCCCTGGTGAGAAACTAGAGAGATGTATTGTACATCTTATGTATACCAGGACACCTGAACCCACTCACCTACACTGTCATTCCAGTATTCAGCATGTAGCAGCCTATAGCTGACCACATTTGGATCATGCAACAACCAATCTTCCTTCATCCCCCTGCCACACACACAAACACACTTCACTTCTTCACTCTCAATTTAACCCTGGTGTGTGATGGGGCCCATGGTTAGTCTCCTTGCGGGTGTTAATGGCCAATGGAGCAGATATCGTAATGAGTGATCAATCTAGTTGCTTGCCGTCACAGCAACACATTAGCCATTCATACAGATTCAGTCCACTCGCCCAAGCAGAAGATCTGGATGCATATTTAATGTTTATCTTTTACAGATCTCACTTAAGCGGACCTGTTCGTAAAGCAAAGTCTTTGAAAAGGTGGCAAAGTCCTAGTGAAGCCAGCACCTGCCTAACAGAATCAAACAAGTTTATCCTGGATTTCTAAGAAGTAATACTCTTCTTTTTAATGAAGAAGGCAATTCTGCCTCTGTGAATGATAATGAGGTGACTATTATCAACTGTTAGAACCATCTTACAATTAACGCTAAAGCTTGCAAAAGATGCATTACATCAATTAAATGGGATCAAAAAAAAAAGTGGAGGAGATGAAAGAGAGCTGATGCATATAATGTCAGGACAGAAATGCATGAGGAGAATCACAGCAACCCTGGGAGATCAGGAGAGAGGAGGAGAGTCGCTGAGAGTGTCTGCTTTTAAGTACCTCAATCATGCACCTGTCACTCCGTTTCTTCATGTAGACATCAGTGTTTACCAAAATGAGGGCTGACAGAAGACATCAGTGCTGGTTTGTGTGCAAACAGCTTGTGTGGACAGCCTCATGGAGCCAGCCACTTCTCGCACACTGATGCATTTTTTAGGCTTTACAATCATCCCATTTGAAGTGGGAGAAACGTACACTTTTCAGGAAGTTATTCTTCGTCGGTTTGCAGAAACAGTGCGAGTATAAGACATTGTGCATGTAGGCTAATATGTATAAAAGTCCCCCCCACCATGTCTTAGTGGCAGGCTAATTCTCATTATTATCTCAGTCCAGTGAAATACAGTCATGAAACACATGAAGGATCTCGGTATGTTAAACTAACCCCCGAATACATTTGCAATGGAACCCCCATTTCTGAAAGCGCAACAATTGCAGCATCATGCATCCCAAGTCACCCGAACAAAGTCTGAAAGCAGGTTTCAGGCAAGGCTGGTTCCAATTCAACTGTGATAAATGGGCAGATAAGACAATCAGTGCACACCGTGACATAGTGCAGTGTTAGCTGTCAGACCAGCACTCTGCTGGGGAGTCCAGGTGCACCCACGATCCTGCAGCCAAGGAAGGAGGGAAAAACAAGGACACAAGGAGGTGTCATGTAGCCTGTGTGTATAAATACCCAAACTACAGTATTTAAGGTGACTGTCAGTTTAAGCGGCAGTTTCTTTGTATGTACTACACTGTCAACCATGTCCATGTTACTAAGGCCTGTAAACATGGAGAAAGATCCTTTTGGAGAATTTTAACCAGAGTGTACACCAGACTGATGCAGGATATGCTGCTCACATCACAGGATGGAAACGTGGCCTGCAGATAAGAAACCTGTGTGAATAGGTGAGTTGGCCAGATGCTTAAATGCCAATTGCCAATGACTGACATATGTAAACTGTGTGCTTGGCTGGGTGAAGAGTGTAGGAATGGGGCAGGCTATCTGAAGTGCTTCTTGTGTATTGTTGTGAGAAATGTGTACATGTGTACATAATTCACCGTCTCCAAAGGGTGCCAAGTCACAGCAGGGGAGTGCCCACGTTGCACTTCTCTCATCTCCAGGATACAATAATGAATCTAATTGTTTGTTGCTCGCTTGTACACATCATGTGGCTGTTATTGCCTCTCTTTCTAGCTGACTCTCAGTGTTGGAACAAGTGCTGCTCTGCACGCAAAGCTCCCACCAACCCCAAACCATAACACCTTGCTCCATATGACAAGACAGAGAGCTGCACATACATCGGGCTAACGCCTGATAAAAATATACCAATGTAGATGACTTCATGGTTGTGATGATGCTGCTTCTATTGCCCTCAGCACAGTGATGACTTCATCTGTGTGTCATGTACAATAACTGCTGTGTCCCGTTGAGCAATTGAAAAGTATTCTTTACATTTAGATTTAATTGTTTTTGAGTTTTGATTTTTATTTAACTCAACAGTCACATGAGCATTTTCATTCAAACAGTAATTGGTAATAAATCTGTATAACACTGGTAAAATAAAAAATACTATTGTGTTAATGTACAGTTGAGTGGATGTTAAGTTGTGGATTCTGTGTAAATATAAATTTTTCTGAACAACTGACAACAACATAAGCTTTTATGCAGGATCAAATGCACACAGAATGGCTCTCTGGCAACTTCTGCGAGATGGAATATTTGATGTAGTAGCGAATATTTTCTGCAGCCTTGAACGAGTGCAAGGGAGATGATCAGCTTTTAGTGGCATAGTATTCTACTTTGGAAGAGGAGTTGAGATTTTTTTTTTTTTGTGGAGTTGTGAAAGCTGAAGCACAGACAAGACTGGTTTAAGAGGTTGAAATGACAATACTGCCACCTAGAGGCGTGGGGAGGAATGAGGCAAGAGCGCACGGCTGTTTCTGAAACCTTGTTCATATTGCTACAGTTGATGACAAAGGCCATTGCTCTACTAAATACACAAGCAGCTTCCATTTCACAGTATTAATGCTATATCATCAGTATGGGTTTGAGGCTTTATTTATGCATGTGTGCATTGGTGTGAACCTACATGTGTTCACCTCTCTGTTGTGGTTATCAAAAGGATAGGAAGAGGCATCTCTGGCTGCATTATGGTTACATCAGGTGGGTCATCCACTGAATGTCATCTCCATTGAATCCCATCTGGCCTGCAGAAGTAACCCAGCACATGCTGACCTGCTCTCATTTGCTGTCAGAGAGACAGAGATGCGGGACACAACTATAAAGAAAAGACGAAGCAGAGGAAGAGAGAGGGCTCACCTGTGAACCACAAATGCCCCGTTCAGGTGGGACCTGTTTTGACCTGTTGCCACGGGGACACTAATGTAAGAGGTGAGGGGGGTGGAAGGGGGGAGTGTCCATCTGGTGTGTGTTTGTCAGTCTATGCGTGCAATTTTGTTTATGTGTCTAAAGGTATTAATAGGCCAATGGATTTTTTTTCTAGCAGCTGTTACCATAAGCAACATGAAAATATAATAAACAATTGAAAGTATTGCTGTCTACAATGTGGAAATTTGCTTGCATCAATACAGAACAGAATACATAATAGATACTGAACAGCAAATTAAGAAATCTGCATTTCCTGTATCTATTATATTTGATATATGTTTTTAATGCAAGTAACTCACCTGAAAGAGGGAAATGCCATATGTAAAACTGATCCTACAATATATAAAGCAGGTGATTTGAATACCTTACATCGTCCTCTTTTTCTGTATATTTAGAGAGATAAAATTCTGCAAAACTGAAACCAATTTCATCTTTTCTGTGATGGGAGCTGAAGGCCGTGAAGTGGTTCAGCGGGCAGAATGTAAACAAGGAAGTGCGGACAGAAAGAAAAGCTGATGAGTTTGCCTCTTTTACCTTGTATTATTTTATGCTTGACACTGTGCATCACAGCAAATGTGGCGTAGCGATTTATTCTGAATGTCATTTGCATTTAGGTAATATCCTGACAACAGATGTGGGGATCTACAGTAGTTGATCTCTGACCTCTGACCTATTATTTTAGATACTGTTGTTACAAGTGCACTTTTTTGTTATCAGTATTGACTTTCTATTGCACAATAAGAAATTTTTAAAATCCTCTGACAATGACAATAATGTGATCCTCTATTTTTTACAGTCAAAGGTCAGCTGCTTCTACGATTGTAACAAATAACAGTCAAAACAAAATCACACACACTAATCGGAACAATAACATACACAGACTCAGACAGGGAATGACCTTTGTTGTTTATACAGCGGAGCTGGTTGTCTTACAATGCACACACATGCATGCAAACATACGCACAAACATACACGGACACACACTCACCTCTAGAGACCATCTGAAAAATCTAATTGGGATTTAAATTGGTTAGAGGCCTGGGGGCCTTGTTTGGCTGTGTGGTTTGTCTGTCTCTTGTTTCTTTCTCTCTAAGGTCATTTAGAAAGTGCTTGTTTAGGGATGAGTGATTAGCAGAGATGTCCAGGGGCTTCCTACTCATCTGAGGCTTCCTGGAAAGGCAGGGTAGACCTGCTACAGTGTCATGGCTGAACAGCGGAGGCTCCAGGGCTTTGCCATCCAATACAGCAGGGATTCTGCTATGGTTGTGAGCTTGGTGAATCAGTGTGATGGAGGCTTCTGTAATTGAATTGCATGTGTTGTTATACTGTAATTTCACATATCATAGTTGGGTTTTGGAATCTCTCAAGTGAAGGTATTTCAGCAGGGTTTTATTGTCTGACCCAGACCCTCTAATACCAAGAGACAACATGTTACCACGTTTAAACGAACATGCACACGCACACACACATCTATGCGCACGCAGGCTAACACATGCACACAAACAGACAAGCATTCGATGTAACAAAGTCCTCTGTTGACCCTGACATCCAATTTAACAAACACCAGTTTAAAGTCCTGTTGACAAGAAGCAGGAAGCGAGAAGAGAAAGAGGATATGACATGAGGAGAAATCGGCTCCTTCTGTTCCTTGTCACTCCACATTATTGAAGACTTACCCAACATGCACCTGGGGGAATCAGTGTCTGTCCACCCGAGTCTCTCTGTCTCATGTTGCTCTGCCTCTCTCTAACACACACACACACACACACACACACATTCTCTCTCTTTCTCTTTCTTCTCTCCTTCTTTTCCTCCTTGTCTTAATCAAACGTGTGCCTACTGTACACTCTTTGTTGTCCCCAGCCCCCCACCCTCCCACCCTTTT
>NW_019525510.1:469768-486851 GCF_002814215.2 Seriola lalandi dorsalis
TTTTTTTTTTTGCCTAAGTATCTGGCCTCTAACGGGTGCAGCGTGGGCATGTATGTCAGCCTGTGTATGTTTATACATATGTGTACATGTGCGAGCAGATGTTTGCTCGGGGCAGTTTCGCATGTCCGTCCCTGATAGCTCAATAGAAATGTGGGACAAACTTGAAATCACAAAAGAACTTTGCATTGAGATGTATTCAGCACACATACTGAATAACTAATAGGACTACGATCAGTTCATCTCCATCAAATCATACTGTCCTCATTTTTGGCCTGACTATTCATTACATGACAATTTATTATAATTTGCATTATTTCTACATGTTCAAAGAGGAGGAAAAATACATCTGTTAATAGTGCGAATCCCTTGATAATGTCCCTGCAGAATGGGCTTCTCCTCTCCATCTTATATTAATAGGTCTTAGAAACACAGCTATAGTTATTACAGTTATTTATACATTTTACTTCACAAAGCCAGCATACTTCAGTGAGCACCAAATATATTTTGTCAAACTCTTTAATGGTAATTTAATGAACCGTGACCTTTGGATGACAATTAATGCCAGATGTATCTCCACGATGTTCATTTATTACTGGCTAATTTTACCTTGCCTGCATTTTCTCCTGTGCGGATATTCATGCAACTCTTGTTTAAATGAGCTGTTCATCATTAGTTAGCCTCACCAGGACAAAGACTTCCCTGTCCACTTCCTGGAACTGTATTCGAAAATCCGGCTATCAATTCTTAATGAATATGTTTATGGAAAGCAGAGGCTAATATTTTAGCTGCCCTTTCATAATGAGTGATTTTGATAGAGATGATAAACCCAGATGGATGCGTTCATTATTGGGCTACAAACAATTTAAAGCTTGACTTTGAAAGGTGAGTCACAAAGCTTACAAACCTTTTTTTAATGAACTAATGTCATTCTATTGATTGTTTTGTTGCCATGATTGATCCAGAACCAATCAGCTTCATGAAGTGTTTTTTAATTTATAAGCCTTATCATAAGTCTGGAACAGTTTTCTTTTTTTTCTTTCTTTTTTTTTCTTTTTTTTTGGATCAAGTGAGACAGTCATCACAAGATCTCAGAAATATCTAGTTTCCTCTTGTTCCTTTTTCTCCCCCCACTCCTTCTCACTAGGTTTCCAGTCTATCATACATCCCCCCCTTACTGGGATCAGTGGGGCCATCACGCGCGCACCTTTGATGTCTCCCAGAGTTAAGCTGGTTTTGAAGTCAGATTAGTGAATTGTAAACACCCTTTTAGACCTTCAGACTCTCTCCGCAGAATGAGGGAGAGTGAGAGAGGGAGAGAAAGTGAAAGAGTTGTAGGATTAACCCGTACACTACAGCTCAAAGGTTAGCTGATCTAAAACCATGCTCCATATTGCCATGTGCGAAAACATGAATTGAGGTGTTCAACTCGTTTATCATCTGCTTTTCTTCCCTGTCTCCCCCTTTTTCATTTCTTTTTTTTTGGGGGGGGGGGTTGGTTGTTGATGCTATGGAAAAGGCTGGATTGAAGCAGACAGTAGATATGTGTGGGAGCAAGAATGCCCTCTCAACTCACACATAGACACACGCACACACATGGACACGCATAAACACACACATATATACACACGTGTACGGAGAGAGGGCAGTGTTTTTCAGACGAGAAGCCCGTCTGTCTCTTTCACATTCCATTAGTTCCTGGAGCTACATCAGAGGGCAGAGGGAGCACACAGACATTCCTGCAAGACGCAGATGTCAGGATCAAAAGTCAGACTGACTCCTGTACGCAGCAGGGGAGAAAGACAGAGAGGAAGAAAAGAGAGGGAGAGAGCAAAGGAGGAGAAAGAATTTATGCTGGGTATGGCTGCATCTTTCTGAACATCCTGCGCATTGAAGCCCAGAAAGCCCTGTACGCTCCTTCAACAAATTCTCCAATTTTCTGCAAACAAAGGCCTCATCCACTGCCTTATCCACTGCCATGTGTTTCCATCTACACCTGTAATGCTCTGCGTATTTACTGCTCTCAGGGCTATTGTTGCTATTGTTACTTACTGCTCTCTTGCTGCCAGGCTGATGGGAAACCATGCACCATGCTGCCTACATCTTGTGCCTTGTTTCAGTTATTAAAAGGCACGGGACCAGATGGTGTGTGTGTGTGTGTGTGTGTGTGTGTGTGTGTGTGTGTGTGTGTGTGTGCGCATGTGTGCGTGCATGTGTGCGTGTGTGTGTGGTCTACACTTTGGCTCGAGGCTCCTCCAGAACTGGCACAAGCCCAACTGGGTCATCCATGCAAAGACTCTCTCTCTCTCTCTCTCTCTCTCTCTCTTCCTCACCAAGAGCGCATCTGTGTAGGCCTTTACATGGGGAATGTGTGTGTGTGATTGTGTGCACGCTTTTAGTAAAAATATAGTATGTGTTATAGGGCTGGGGGTGCTGGGTGAAGTACGACTTCTCCTCAACAAAACATAAATTCTGTTCTGCATATGTCCACCTCTCCTCCTGGGTCTCTCTTTTCTCTCTGTTTATTTTCCATCTCATTTGTTTTTTTTTATCTCTTCCTTCCTCTCATCTCTAGCCAGCAGAGCAGCCAGGTGAGCACTCACTCAAGTGATCGAGTGATGCTGTTTTTGCGATTTTCAACTATAGGAAGAGGGGAGAGACAGAGGAGAAAATAAAAGAGCACTGTGGGATTGGAAAGGGGGGAGAAAAAAAAGCAAGAGGGAGTCAAGGTGGGTAACAGCAAGCTGCAGACATATGTGCAGGGACACTGAAGGTAATGGCGGAGGATAGGAGGGTAAACACTTTCAGCGCTGGGCTGAGAAAAAGATAGGAAGACAGAGGGAATTAAGAAGAGCCATGGGCGTAGTAGAGCTGTCAAGACGGCCAGGGAGCTGCGGGACTTCAGACTGTCAGGAAACATTGTGTCCCTCCAAGAACAACCAGAACTTGTCTGAGCTCACAGTGTGGCTGTGATTTTACAGCTATATATTTAAGTAGTACACCACTATTTTAATGTCTCCTCATAGATTCCATTCACATATTCATATGTCACTGTTACTAAAACCAGACTTAAGATGTGACATCAGAGACTGGGATTCAGCTCAGAGCTTTGCTGCAGATCTTTTATCTATCACATTGTGAGCATTTCAGTTATGAAACAATGATTGAAATTTGACAAGCAAGAGACTGCCTCTGTTGGCTTCAAGCAGTGCTTTCACTTTGTTTAACCTCCGAAAAAAAAAGAAAAGAAAAAGAGAATTTCCTCATATTTTCATGTGGCCGTGCTCTCCATGTTGCCCCTCGCGTCTTCACCTTGCAAAATGCCATGTACAAACTGTAAATATATTTTATCTCAGTGGTTGACTCCTGCCTATTCTCCCACCTGTCTCATGGCTAATCTCACCCTCCACCACCTGCCTGTCAGCCTGCACAGGCAGAGGGCACTGATTACATTAGTCCTCAGAGGGCTGCCCAGATCGATACAGAGTCACTGTTCAATCCAATACAATCACAGCTACTCACTAATGAGAGGGAGAGAAAGACAAGAAAACTGGTAAAGCTCTGTTCTGTCTGGAATTGTATTATAGATTTGTCTTTTGAGGACCACCTATACCGAGACCTCCAGTTTCCCTTGATCCATACTGCATCATGATTTTGGCATTTACTGTAGCCCAACTGTGCCAATCTCCTTCTCTTCTTTCATCTGATTTATTTTGTATCAAGTGTCTATCTTCCATTCTGCGTGTCTCCGACTATCCCATTGTCTATCATGGGCTCTCTTTTTTTGGCTCCCTCTTTCTCTCTCACACACATTGCTGTTTAATGATGGTAATTTTCTACCCAGGTCCGAGTGTGAGCTGATGTGGCGAGGCTCTTGGCCCCCCGCTGTTCCTGATGAGGCATGATGGGAAATTACCCAGAGCTCTCTGTTGTCAGATTGTAACTCACTGTTTGGTTGTAATAAGCAGGCAAACCCCTGCATGCATGTTCACACACACACACACACACACACACACACACACACGCACACACACACACACACACACGCACACATACACACACACACACACACACACACACACACACATACGCAGACACCTCTGATTGTGTGCATTAATTACACTGTGTGAGATCACCACGGTGACCACAGCTGTGTGGGCCACGCCTTGCTTTCCGGGTCACTTGGGTCATCAACTCCCTATAACAGCTACAGCACCGTCGCTGTCAGACACAACAGCACATAATGAGAGTTCTCCTCGCTGTGCTCGCTGTTCAGACACCAGTGAAACACTTCCTCCATCCATCTATCACTTCCTTTCTTTCACTTACTTTCCCTCTCCATCATGTCTTTCCCCTCAACATTTCCAGGTTGTCGATGACGTGTGTGTGTGTATGTGTGTGTGTGTGTGTGTGTGTGTGTGTGTGTGTGTGTATGTGTGTGTCTGTGTGTGTGTGTAAATAAGTGTGTGTGGCCGCCTGCGGTTTATTGACTGACGTGGGCGAGGTACAGGGCTCACTGGGGCACCACCGCTGGGTGAGTGGATGGTGGTGGAGAGGGTGGAGTGGGGAGGGGGTTGCCCCTGTCACTGTGGTGTGTCACCTCTGCAGCAGCGCTGTCACCAACAAATGGAGCTGTAGTGGAACCCTGTAAAGAGAGTCCTGCTGAGGTACTGTTTGAATCAGCTTGGGGCCAGTGGGGGACTGCAGGTTCTGTTTGATCAACATCAGTGGATGTTGGGAGGATGTCCACTGTCAGCTTAACTACAAATGACCATCTACAGTCAACATAGACAGTGGGTATTTGTTATAAGTGGCGTCATATTAAAGCAAGGTTCAAGAGAACTTTGCAACGATGACCGTCTAGTAGACCTGTATCAAATTTTTTTTGTATGTAAGAGTAAAATCAAAACAGGGAAGATGACCTGCCAAGGTACTATTTAAACAACCCACCATGTTTAAAGATCCCTTACAGACATGTTTTAAGGTATATAAAAAGCTCTCCGTTGTATAATATTTTGTGTCTGATATGGTTTTCCCACAAAATGGCTCATCCACTCTTCTCACTCATTCAAAAATCCAGCATCTGCAAGGTGCCTTCTGCTTTACTTTAAAGTCCACTTTCAGAATATTGATGCTTGAGTTTGCATGTTTTCACATCACACCTGTGTAAGTTGAATTTTGGACCATGATTGACTTTCAATTTAACTGGTTGTGATGTCACAAAATCAGACTTGTACATATGCTCTGTAAACTTAGAGTTAAGCTGCACACAGAGAAACTTTCCCCCTTCAGCAGATGCTTGTGAAAACGGTCTTCTAGTGCCAAATACATCTCTGAGTGGAGGGGGATTTTAAGTTAATTTAGTGGTCACCATGGAATAAACCAAAAGTTACATGTAATTCAGGTGTTTGTTGTTGCGTTCCTGCTGGCTGCCAGTGTTTTGTCATAATTGTATTGTAGCTTGTTCTTCAGATGAGTTGATAAAAAACTGAAATTGAATGTAGAATGTAATATGCTGAAAAAAAAACACCATGTGCACCCATGATTTTATGAAATATGCAATGTTTTTAAAGCGTATCAAGGACATTTCAAAGATCTGAATATGAATTCATATTCTAAAAATATGTCCACTCATGATGATAAAGTACTTTAGACATGTGCTGACTTAAAAACATATTACGCACACTTCAAGAGATCCAGTGATGAGGTTGATACGGACATTTTAATTCACCAATTTCCCCAATTATGGTAAAAGTATAAATGATAAATAATGTGATACAGACAAAGAGGAACAGATATTAAATTTTGTTTAATAATTAAAACGAAAGTGTGGATTGTGAAAAGCAGCTGGATTATTTAGATGGAGATTATTTAAAAGATTTAGAAAATGTACCTAATATTATGTACTGCACATTCAGTGAATTATGATAAAAGATGATGTAATGGTCACTTTCAGATTATATTGCGATGCCTCTGATGTGCAGTGAATATCCACATCACATCTTTGATATATCTATGATATCTGTATCATATTGAGGACATAGTAATTACATTTCTCCCCGCAGCAGTGGCTTCCGTTCCCAGCACCTCCCTGCATCGCTGTGGAGATACCCTTCTAAGAGAAGCTTTAGCTAATGGATAACGGTCAGCATTACCACTATCACAGTGCCGCTGGCTGAATCTAGGCAAAATGGCAAGGCCCAGCTAAACTGGTGTGACTGAGAACGGTCTCAGATAGGGCAAAATCAGTCCGGCTCTCTCTCTCTCTCTCACACACACACACACACACACACACACACACACACACACACACACACACACTAACACACACACCCAGGGGCCAGGAGCTGACAGTAAATAAAACCAGAGTCCCTCCTTAATTAGCTCTCTGCCTGAGGGTGAAAACACTGAGAGAAAGTGTGTCAGTCTCTCCCCGTGTTGGACACTAAGCTGCCACCCCATCCCTCCGACCATAGAGGCCAAGAAACATGGCATGTCAGCACACTGATTGTGTGTAGATGTAGTTATATGGTCTTTATTTACTTAAGTATGAGGGGATCATTTAAAGTTGATGTTCCTTACCTCAGTTTTATCTATTTATTGTTGTTCTTTTTTCTCTTTATTGTCACTCAGTGCAAAAACTGCACATTAAACAATAACAGTCGCAGAGACAACAAAAAAAAAAAGAAAGTTAGACATGGACTCTAATGGTATCTAATTAGACGTAGAAGTAAAGTGAATTTAAATTTAGGCCAGAATGTCATGAGATATCTGAATTCACTGAGGTGAATATTATAAATGCTGATTAAATTTAACAATTACAAGGTAACGTCTGTCTTTACCTTTGTGCATCAGTGATGTGCAACCTGAGTTCATTATGATTTAAAAATAAGGGCTCTACACTCCACGCTTGTCCATGAGCTACTGACCCTCATCCACATTTTTAATAGGAGCTGTGAGCATGAAAATAATTATTTTAAATTATTTGTGTCTTATTTATTTTGCAACATTTTAACAGATTTTTAGTGAAAATATAGTACCACTGCCCATGGTATTCACAACACATACAAATATTTAGGATGTAAATATTTGCTTTATTCTAAATAATTATCCTAAATAATTAGTGGAGCCTGTGGAAAAGCTTGGTGCAGCTGGCTTGTAAGAGGAAGCCCTTTCAACTGGTGATAAGAGCCTTTGATAGCAGTGCACTACTGACCCCTGCTGGAATGATGTTTCCGTATCGTGTTGACTTAATTCTTTTCCTTGACTTAAAATTTCTTACTGTAGTTTGTGATTTTCCAAGAACTTATCTACAGTTTTTTTCTAACATAAATAAATGCTGTTGTACTTATGTACTGTTCATTACATAAGATATAGTTTTTCCCAGTACATATAAATCCATTCTATCCAATTACATGGCTGAACGCTTAAAATATAAAAGCTTTCTGTGGGACTTATCATATATCACACATTTTAGCTTATTTCATTATTATGTTCATTTATTGGATAAATTACTCTATAGAGACAGGAAACATGGGGAGAGCTGAACAGAGGTCTATAGCTGGAATCAAACCAGGGATATGCGGTTAAGCTTCTCCACTGGGCAACCAGGATGCCCCAAGTTAAATTTATTTAATCTTTTAACCTCTACAGCACTCGACACATCAAAACAAATCTTTGCAGCACTTTGTGCATGCACTCTGTGAGCGCAAATGGATATACTGTACTTTTTCCCTGCCAAACAGGCTTTTGTGTCACACCTGACTTAACAGTGGCAGGGGTCTGTAAGAGCAATGGATTTACACCCCGTTGCCCATCCAGTGTCACTAAGCCATGGGTCAGAGGGAGGAGGAGAGTGCTTGTAAGTAAGACCTCTGGGGGAGAGCAGGTTCAGGAGGTTAAATCCATCTTGTAATGGACAAAGGCTCAATCAGAGGAGACACAGAGGGGACTTGTTACAACTCGGTTCATCATTCAACAGTGGGAATGGATCATCTTAAAACATGAAGGGGGTGAGGTGCTTGAGAAGTATGAAAAATTAGTTTTGTCTAAACAGAAGCAAGGAGCTTCTCTCCCGCAGCTTGATAATGTTTGTATCTCCTTGTATGACCACAGCTGGAAGTTGTCTTAGACGTATTCTTGCTAGAAATGGCCAGCAACTGTATGAGATCAGACAAGCACAGGACACATGTCATTAACAGTCCATGGCAGTGGCCCCCGAAGCCATGGCTGGCTATGAGTGGACTATCAGTCGCCACTGTAAGGAAAGGCCCAATTAAGAACATTAATTATGCTTCCTTGGCACTAACTCTATCACTCTCTTTTTAGCCTGGAGAGCATTTAAGTCTGAGGCCGTGGCTGCACACTCCCTCTCGTGCTATAATCCAATCTTGTTGAGGAAGTTTGTCATGTTTGGCAGAACTGGACTTTCTGGGATGAGCTGGGATATCCAGATGGACAGGGTAGCAGAGTCAAGCTCATCCACAGGGTAAGGATGTGAAGTCGCACAGAAAATGCAGTGTGATCTCAAAGACTGATTCTACAAGGTTCTCCTAATGCACTGTGAAAAACCTGTGAGGGAGGCAGATGCAACATGTTTCACATCAGCACGCCTCACAGCTCTTTACTGACACAGAAAATGCTAAACTGATACAGGCTTAATGTCAATTAGAATTTCTAAATACAGTGAGAGCGAGGAAACTGTGGAGAATGTGTGCAGTATGTCTCTGTATATACTGACGTTAATTATAGGGAGTGAATGTGCTTTTACTGTTAACCGCCCCATACTGCCTGAGGCAAGCTGCCTTAATATATAAAGGGTTTTATTTGTGAGGGTTATTTCTTCCTTCAGACTTAGTTCCTCTGCCCCTCTGTTCACTAATTAGTAACATACTCAGTTTACGAACTATCATAGATTAGGCCGAGTGTCTGTCACAATAGAAATGGCTGCATTCTTTTAACTATGTAAAAACCTTACTGATTTTAGAAGGGTATTTCTCAACAAGTAACTAATTTGCATTAGAACAAAGATATTTGACAGATTAAAAAAAACATCTCTGTAAGAGAGCAAATTACATTCCAATTAAAGACTTCACCTCAAAACATAATAGCAGTTATAATGACACAGATGAGGTTTATGATTAAATTAAAACAATTAATATGAGACAAAAATAGATTTGTGAAGTGAACAAGATCCACCAAAATGTTACGTAGCCTCTTTGATGAATGTGAAATGTGTACTTTGGGCCTGGATAATTGAGATGATACAGCTCAAATAAGCATGTCCAATAGAGGGGCAAGAGTCTGTGAGTTTTCCCTACACTACGTTAGCTGATTTCACTCATCAATTCCTCCTCTCTACTTTAAGTTATGCTAATCAGCAAATCAGCTGGTGTAGTGGTTAAAATGAAAACCTCAGATACTCTTTGCCCTCCATGGCTGTTCATTCCTCAAACACAGCATAGAGGAGAGTGAAATACTGAGAGATCATGTATTTTTGAGTGTTTGGGTTGCTGGGCTTTTAATGAACTACGCTGACACACTGGCAACAAAAAGATCATTTTTGATCGGTGCCTGTATCTCACATATTGCATCACATCATCTAACGCCGTTATCGTTATGGACCCTCATCAACATTGTTAATTCTTTTCATGGACCTCAGATTCTCAGAACAGATTATTTGCAAACTGATTTTGCCAGGAGCCAGTTTTTCAGTGTTGAAAGGTCTGAAACTTAATTCAGTGTAGTGAATGGCCTCAGCATGAGCCCCCTGCTCTGGCAAGATGGTGATGATGTTTGACATTTGGAAAAGTTTTTTTCTTTTATTTATCTAGTTTGCAACAAGTGTTACAATATGTGGGTGTAATCCTTTTGGCTTCATGTTTAATCGTGTAAACTGATTGTTTTCCTAAGAGAAATAATGATCAGTGGAGGTCACAAAGGTTATGTTCAGAATATTGAATCAGGCAATAAATTGCTTAAAAATATATTAGTTTACCAGGAATGCTACAGTAATTATACTATGCTAGATATACTGCATTCCTATGTGCTCTGATACCAATGTGATGGAAATATCATGTTGCAGTTCTGTCTTCAGTGTGTTCAGTGTGTTTTTACAGGTGTGACCTTTAACCTTCAAATTAGAATAGATGGAGCTAAATTACATTAATGTTCATCATTTTCTGTAAGTGAAAGGGGCGTCTCTCCTTCAGTGCCACTTGGAAATGTCTTTGTTAATCAATCAGGACAGTCATCTGCACCAGCATCATCATCATCATCATCATAGAAGAGTTTATGTAGCTTAACTCCACTCGTGGAAACTAGAAACACAGTGGCAGGCCTATTGCCAGAAACTTAAAAAATATCTATATCATCTGAATATGGAAATATTCACTTTTCAATACTGTGCTTCCCCAGATTTCACCTAATTGAAAGTTGAGTAAAAGTTTGTCTTGATGTCCAGAACTGTCTCAACCTGCAGCTTCAGCCCAAAGCACAACTCGGTCGACGATCCTGCTCTCAAGTATTCCCACAGATTACCAGACCACAGTTTTCATGGCCAACAGAACATTAGCATGCTTATTGCTCTCACCGATTATCCTCACTATGTACGGTACATTAGCGAACTGTACGATTGGCCAACCCCCTGCCTGCACAATCAACAGCGAGCGTGAATGAATGATGAGCCATTAGCAGGTCGGGTGTGAACTGTGAAAATGGGCTCTCACACCAATGACTGCAGGAGGCCTTGATATGCTTTAGCCTAGCCTAGCATCCTGCTAGCAAGGCCCTGCACTTGTCAGGCTGTGGCAGTGCTTCAGCTAGCATTAGCCTGCTCTTGCCCACAACGTAATTCAGTGGAATACGGACTAGTGTAGCGTGCTGAAGCCCAGTCTACTGGAGTGCTCTGTGCAAGATCATAGTAAGACTCCTTGCTAACATATGCTTGTGTTTAATGCAGCGACCTGCTTCTGCATGGTGAGTTTACACATACCCTGCAGTGAAGGTAGTGTGCGTGTGTGTATTTGTGTGTGTGCGTAATATCAGTAATCAGTGTACCTCAAACAGGGAGAGTATAACTAGGTCTGGTGTGGTGAGAGTGCTGTAGACCAACTCTCTCTGCCAGCCCATGTTGACTGACTGTATCAGCTGCTGTGTGTGTGTGTGTGTGTGTGTGTGTGTGTGTGTGTGTGTGTGTGTGTGTGTGTGTGTGTATGGGATCATGGATACTAAAACTGGAGTTTCCACCCAGTTCAGGTAACAGGGAGTGTGTGTGTTGTTTGATATTCATAGTGTGTTTGATGAGGAAAAATGGTCGTTCAAGTGTTTTTTGCTCTTTAATTCACCTGTGACCTCTGTGACATGCATGCATGTGTGTGCATTCCTGTGAAAATGTTATTTTAATGCATTTATGATCTGTGTGTTGTTCACGAAAGACTATAAGAGAAGGGGAGAAAGAGAGAAATCAGTTATCTCTGTTATTAGTGCTACAGATTTCAACTATGTCTCAGTGGGGACTGGGGTATAGGAGCTTGTGTGTGTTTGTGGATCAAGCAGTGTTAGTGTGGTCTCTGTGGATAGGATGCTATTAGAACTGCCAGCATGAAGGCAGCAGCCTGTTGAGGGTCAAAAAGCAGGATTTCTGATGGACAGAAAAAAATCTGAGAGAATACAGCTAAGGGATCCTAAGTTGTAATATGTCAAAGTAAATGTAAAAACAACTCAAAGTAATGAAGAGAAATACACTTTACCTTTATTAAAGTTAAAAGGTTTAAAAGAGGAAGTTAAAAAGTTACCTCTTACAGTGGCACTGCAGGAGGTCGTTCATTATTTCATTAGCTACACTCTCTTGACCTTTGTTGCCTTGAAGTAACAGAAAATGCTCAGAAAAGTTAGAAAATGAGTCTGTCCCTGTTTTTTTTAAAACTATTTAATTATTCCCTTTTGAGTATATCTTGGTTGATATGTGATATATGCATGGCTTAATAATTAAGGTTAGAGTTATAGGAGACAGTATTTCAACGCGCAATAGCCAAACATGGTGCATTAGTCACAACAGAGAAACCAAGATATTTCTGATTGTGGACAATTTTCTTGACAGTGTTTGACAGTGTGGAGGCGCGTGAGTGAGACAGGCGAGAGAGCGTGATACTGCGTTTCAACCTCATGCTTATTTGGTTTTTCCACTTTCACACCCCAGTCTAATTTCACAGTACAGAATCCTGCCTGTATGATGGCTCGTCGTAGTCCCTCGAATCAGTGGACCAGAGTGGACCTGGGGCCGCTGACTGAGCCCACGGCTCACCGATATCAGCTCAACACGCTGACGCCTGCAATGTGCATGGTTAATTTGGTTGTTATTGTCGCTTATGTGTGTCCCAATGGAGCTAAGGCTTGTTGGTTCGCAGGCCAGGTTTTAGTTCCACTCACTAGTCTAAATGCACACATGGAGGCTGATGTGAGGTCCCTCCGGGCCGCTCCCCTCTTCATGTGTGAAAATCTGAAACTCTTATCTGACACTGACTTCATTAGTTTGGCCTTTTTTGATTTGATTGATTGAGATGGTGAAATTTTTGGGTCGGAATGTTTGCATGCACTTATGGCCAAAATAATGCTTGCTGGCTCATGTATAATATAGAAAACACACAAACACATACTGAACATAATATATTTGCAAGTACAAGTGACACATTTTTGACATGTGAGAATGCAGCAACTAATTACATAGAAAAGTAAGTAATAAAAACCTGTTAATGAACTTTTATCTGAGTAAATTTTGTCAATATTCTGTTCATTATACAGTGCAATAAGAATAGTATCTGATCAATTGATGCAGTACAGTGAACACACATATAAAACCTTACATTTTGCAGTCGAATGGCTCTATCTGTTCCAGTGCTGTTACTTAAACGATGAGCTCTCTGTTCCCTGCCACTGAACAGCCTTAGGACCATCAAATTCTTATCCTGTTCTGTCATATTCACATCACAGCACTTACCCAGGCTCCCCTGTTCATCAACAGAAGCAAACATTTCATTATCGCTATAAATCACTGGCATATTCACACTAATTTATTCTTCACACAATTGACTCCAGACACTTTTTTGAATAATAACATCTAAAGTTCTTCCAAACATTAACATCTCATCTTCCTCCATCCCCAAGTCCTAATTGGGCCATCTCTGAGATGTGGTCATTGGCTGTGTGATATGGACATTGTGTGCATTGTCACCAAATAATGAGTAAGCTTTAAAACCAACAATAATGGTTGAGCTTTACTATTAAACTCTCACACTAGGGATTTGTAGATTAGTGTCGCTTTTTGATCTCATATCCTCGACCCGTTGATGTGGCATTATGGATGCCGTTGCCCTGATCTTCATGCAGACTTGGAGTCATGATAATGAGCAACAGGATGGGTGCAGCATGGGACTTTGAAACAAATACTGGATGCATGTGCCGTTAAGTGTAAACACTCTTAACTCACCTGATTTGTGCCGGTTTATGCCCCAATGTGCTCCGCCGCGTTAGATATTCAGCACGCAGGCTCATTATAAGACCTAATTCAATTGACCTGGAGATGTAAACACGTGTATGTGGCTATAAGAGGGCCAATTAGGAAGGCTGCGACACTGAACTGCAGTGGTTTGTTGTACCGTGAGGATAATCATCCAAGGAGCCCCAAAAGTAATAGTGAGAAACTAAGGCAACAGCACATTTTGTAGTTCCTTGTCATAGAGGAAGACAAAAAGAGAGAGAAAGAGAGGGGGGTCAGTGTAAGCACAGCTAGTGTCCCATGCTTACTTGGGTGTAATGACCCATCAATGGTGACATCTTGTTTCATCAACTTCTGCTTCCCTTCACTTGTCTGTCCTGGCCCGGTCTCTCCCTTTCTCCTGCCCTTTCCCCCTCCTGCCTGCTGAAATCCATCTTCCTCTCCTATGTTTTCCATTTCTCTCCCCCTGTAACTGCCTGTGTGCCTCTGCTAGATGTAAAGGATAACACTGAACCATGCACTAGAGGACATCCATATTCATTAGCGGGTTAGCAACATGGATGAAATCTGTATCACGTTAGTAAGGATATTTTTTCATAGCAGTAGTTATCACAGTTCTGCACATGTGCTGTATGTATTTATGCAAAGTTGCTTTATGCATGTTATGCTTTACATGAAACTAAACTCTGTACATGTGTAAAACAAAAAACTTATAGCACTAAATTTGTGAGTTTTTTTAAATTAGTTTGCCGAAAGCGTTAATTTTGACAAAGAATTGCGTGTAATTGCTCACACTATGATTTACTTACTTACTCACTACTTACTATTTACTTATGAATAGATATACAATAATATTGAGTTTAAAGCTTGAATGATTAATTTATTAATCAATTCATTGATTGACCGAAAATTAATTATTTATTTTATTATCAATTTTTTATGACCCAATAACAGTTACAAGTCATTTTTTAAGAAAACCTACTGGTTCCAGCTTCTCATATGTGAGTATTTCCTGGTGTCTCAGTGTTCTATGATGGCAAATTCAATATCATTTGAAATAAATCAATAAATCTATAAGAGAATCAGCACATTGACTATTAATGAACATTAATGAACATTAATGATACAATTGTTAATTGCAGTGCCCCAACTGAAATGCTGTACAGCTCTATGTCCTGCCACAATCATTTCATCATTTAGCCTTTACATATATGACCTTTGTTAAATGCCTAACAAGTTCATTCTTGAATGTGATTCATTTTCAAATTGTATTTAAGCAACATATAGGATAGTAAACAGAGGTTGTGGGAGTGGTGTGAACTGAAAATGCTATAACAGCATAAACTGCATTCTAATTTTCTCTCGCCAAACTGTGTGTGTGTGTGTTGTGTGTGTGTGTGAAGAAGCAGGGGGCCCAGCTGACGAGGCCTCTCAATGGGACACTGGCAGGCCTAACTTGCCGCAGGCCCAGCTCTCAGCTCCACCTCTGACAGGCTTCATACTTATTGCTCAATGACATTCGATGTTTTCCTTCAGTTTGCTGTAAGATTGATTTCCCAGATATGTTTGAAATATCTCCAGAGCCCTAGAGCAGGGTGACTGGCACAGTGGCACAGAGACAGAGAGGTGGTGCAGTGGGGGAGTAGAGGAGGAGATGGTGTGTTCAGGGCAGAGGCAAAATAGTAAATATGAAAAGCAAAAGCAGTTTCGAAAATCTACACTTGAGCTGTCTGTTACCTGCAGAGTACTGAAGGTGCCTGTGCTGTTTACAACAGCAGACTAGCATTCAGGGGTGTTAACTATTGTTTCCATTATCCATTTCTCATGATTAGATTTTTTTGAATTAAATATTTAATCATTTGTTAGATCAAGAAAATAGTGCAAAACATCCATTACAATCCAATTCCAGACCTCAAGTTAAAGTTGCGCTTTGTTGGTATGTTGCTACACTTCTTTGCACATTACCACCACGACCGGTCAGGCAAGGGAAATGCATGATGCTGGCGCCAGCACTGTGTATTGAATTGCCTGCATGCTCATGTGATTGCATGTGTGTCACGATTGGCACCAACACCAACAAAATTCCACAATTTTTGATACTGAATTCGATACCACAGCATAACAGACATGTATGTGCACACACACACACACACACACACACACACAGACTGAGTAGTAATGACATTAGCCTACTAATGTGATGTCTGTGGTAGTTAGCATGTTATGCTATGTTTGCCTAAACAAGATCATGTTAGCCTTTGTGAACATTGTGTGCAGAGCTTTGTAACAAGAGATACAATGCAATAAAATAATAACGGTAACATTTCAGGACTTGAACATTTTGTCGTCATGTTAATGTAAAGTAACAACTGAAACTCACTCATCCTGAATTCTGTATACAGATCTGTTTAGGCCCATTTTCACTGGTCAAAAAAACCCACTAAGACCCCCCCCTAACATCTGGCTTTTGTCTGCAATGGAAAAGGGTATAATCGGAATTCACTCCCAGGTCAAATGAATCTGCAGTAGACACAGGTATTTAACGGCTCCGGCTGCAATGTCTTTCAGAGCACAGACAATGTAGACACACCTGTCACCTGGTGAGCACGGTGCTGTTAAACCTGAGACACAGCGATTGAAGATGAACACATATAAAAACACATAGTCACTGATCAAAGCATCTCACACGGAGGCTCTGACACTTTTACAGGAGCACCAATCCGGGGATGAGATGCGACAGATCCGTTTTACCAGTTTGTATGGCGGCTAGCAGCTCACAGTTTCTCCTCTCTGTCTGTGTTCTGTAAATGCATGTGAGGACATCGCTCCTTGCAGTTGTGTTTGTCCTCAGTCCGAACAGAAAGGCAAACTTGACTGGCAGTGGAAAAGGGGTCAATTGCCTTTTTAGCAGGTTTACCTCGTGTGCATGCACAGCACAAACAAAAGAGAGAGCCACTCATAAAAACATTGATCTGTTGCACTACTGGTGCTCAGAAACTCTACAGGGCACCTTTTAATGTCTCCAAATTTCTTGTTTTGTCCAACCAATAATCCAAATTGTAAAACACAGCAAACATTCACATTTGAGGCACTGAAAACAAAATGTGTGTCATTTTTGTTTGATTAACAGCTTAAATTACTCAGTGGTTAATTTTCTTGGTTAGTTTTCTCTTGCTCTATAAGTTTTTTAATTAACTAAACGTTTAAGTGGTAATTGAACTTCTGTTTTTTGTTTTTTTTTTACTTTCAGCATTCTCACATTCACTCTGCTCTTCACTCTGTGTATTACTTGAATACAGTAAGTTCAAAATAAATTGAGACATATTGATGCATGATCCAGAGAGGCCTGACAGTCCCTTTGGCGTGACTCCTATGGTGGCATGAAGTTCATCTCTCTTTGCAGAGAGAGAGGTGTTTGTCATGAGTGGATCGGGCCTCGTAATGAAATTTTCCCCCTTTGTGAAAATGCGTCCGCAGTACGTATTACATTATGTCACATCTCATCAATGAGCATTTGAGTGCAGCTACTGCTTTGTTTTCTCGGGAGTGGGGAGTTGGGGTGGTGGGTGGGGTGTGTGTGTGTGTGTGGGT
>NW_019525510.1:486871-501368 GCF_002814215.2 Seriola lalandi dorsalis
GGGGGGGGGGCAGATCTACTGTTTTAAACTCTTTAATGCAATTTAACAATGCCACATATTCTTTTCACGTTTCATTGGGGTCCCTTACGTGTGAAATTGCAGAAGCTTGCCTAGCCTGAGCGACACGGCACAGCAGAGGCAGGGTCACACCGAAGCGCCAGATGTGGGAGGGAGAGCGAAATTAATTGCTACACATTGTTCAGTGGGTGTGTGCGCACCTTCAGTGAATTAACCGCTCTCAGGGTGTGACTGTTTGAATAACGGGAATTAGGTATGAGGCCTCTCACTCACAGCTGAAGCCAACTGCAGGCATTGCATCCAATTAGCTTATCTGGCCCCAAATTCACATGCTTAACTTGTCATGTGTTAGTGCGTAAAGAAGGAAAACATTTTCGTGAACAACACGTCACGTACAGTTGTTTTTTCTGGTTTTGTGTGCTGTTGTCATGCAAACAATACACCTCTCTGAGTTCTTATATTTAAATCAGTTTTTTTTGTCTTTCAAAGACAAGAAACTATTTAATTAAAAGGTGATTTAATATTGCAGATATTGTAAGAATTATTAAGGGCCAGCCACTTCATTCAAGTGACGTATTCAGATAGACAGTTTTAATAGTGATGACCTGAAAGCTATGCATTAGTTGAAAATGGCAAACCAATTAGAAAGACAGTGTGAGCCCATTAATGTGGATCTTAATGTTGTCTGTTCAGCCTTGTATTGCTATCAGATTAGACTTCACATTGAGGTTGAGAGCAGTGGTAATGCACATTAATGACAGTTGGATGGCAGACATCAGGGAGCATATGGTGCTCTCCTATGGCCATTACCAAGTTCTTAGAATCCCTTTACCCATATGGAGGATGACAAGAAAATCAAATCTATTTTTAAGACATTGTGGTTCCCGTAACGTCTAAATAATACAGCTTTTTATTACATTTGACTTCATTTAGTTTTAATGTAGCTGCATCGTGACATGATCATCTGACGACGGTGTTTTCACTGCGGTCCACACCATTTCCCGAAGACCTACAGTATCGGCAGTAGCAGTGCATCATCATATTCCTCTGAGGTCTACAATTACCAGCTAAGCAGCTCATACTGACCCTAAGCCTCAGTGCCAGCCTCATCTATATCAGAGGGGCTAGCAGTGGCGTGCCCACCCTCATGGACACCCTGGCGTAGTCTCCGGCGTGGAGAGCGTCCTGTAGCATAGCCCAGCAGAATAGAGCACATCTCTCCCTCCACCTGCCCCCCTCCTGTCTCTCTATTTTCCTGGGCAATGTGAGGGTGGATGGATGTACGGGGGGGGCTTGATGGAGAGGTGGCGAGTGAGGGAGGGGTGGGCGAGGCAGTCGTGGTGGTGGTGTTGGGGGGCACTCTGCTTCCCCTGGGGCTGCCTGCTGGAGCGAGGTGACCCAGCTTGTCGCTCGGTGACCTGTGAGAGGGACATTATGAAGTGTGAGTGGCTGTCACCCTAACCGCTTGTGACAGCACGGCTCCCGGCACAGCTGTGCCAGCCTGCCCCAGCCAGAGACCCAGGGCCCATGGAGAAGGGGGCGGGAGAGAGGCTGCGTTGGAGAAGGCGCGAGCTGGGCTGGGGTGTTCACAGAGAGTCTGTGGTGGGGCAAGAGGGTGGGGGTAGAAGGAGAAAGGAGGTGAGGTGGTTCGGGGCCTTTGCTCTTACTGGTGTGATGACTTCTCCATTGATTCCGTTGCTTAAGGGACGGCCCTGTGGCTCTGCAATGTCAAAGCCAGCACAGTTGAGCTTTAAGCTACAGGATGACATGCAGATGTGACAATAGAGGTGTAAGGAACCAACTGTTATCCTTTAAGTCAGCAGGGTTGGATATATGTACTATATCTGTATGTTGTGCCAAAAATAACTTTCTCGTGTCTTTCCTTGTTGTCATTTTCCTTTTCTCAGTCAAGAGTGCTTCCTCGGCTTGTCTCTGAACACACTGAGCGTGGGTGAGACATTTCATTTCTTTAAGGTCTTCAGAGAATCATTTATTCACAGAATACATTGCAGTCTTTGTTCTGTCACTGTCTTGCAGACTCATCATTATGCAGAACCTCAACAGGATTTTGTTCTTTTTAGTCCTCTGCAAATCTCACAGATTAAGACTCAAGTGAAAGGGTCACAGACCTTTGACATGCCTGTGCTGTTGTTTGTCACCTTGTTAAACTCATTAGTTTGCAAACCGACTATGGAACAGGAGTGCTGGTGTCTAAATCCTGTTCAGGGTCATTAAGCTGCACTCCCTCCTGTTCAGTTTCTTCTCATCACTCTTTGATACTTGTTGCAAACTTTACCATATCTTCTTCCACTTTCAAGCCATTTCATTACTTGACCCTTGAAACATCCCTTTTGGATGTGAGATGAAGTCACTGTGTCTGTCGTTGTAGGAGTTTAGCACTGATAATAGTGTATCAGTTAGTAATTTAACAAGCTGGAACTTCATTTCCACCTTAGGGTCAAAGTTTTTACCTGCAAGTTAAATCTGTCCAGCAACACAAGCACATAGGAAATTAGTTTCTATCCTAAATTTGTACATACAAAAGTATTCTGCAGAGGACACCTAACACAAAGAAGGAAGTTTGAAATACTGTAGAAAAGATACATTTCCTCTAACAAATGCAAAACCTTTTTCTAACTCTAGTCAAATAAATGTCCGTCTAACTAAATTTCTTATCTAAATGTAATAATTGTGAAAATGATTGAATCAGTGGGAGCCATTCTCTTGTGACACAGTAGCATAATATTCATGTAATTCTGAGTAATTTGCTAATTTCGCAAAATTGTGTGTGGCTGTGTTGGATAAATTTTCAGTGTGTGCCTCTCAGCAAATTTTGACTGTGGGGAACCTCACGTGATTGGAGTACACACTAGGCTAACTTGCTGTTAAGGAGACCAGTTAATGAAATATGTTTGTGTTGCACTGGCTAAGCTTTCAGGGAGAGTAAAAAATAGTTTAAGAAAAATGTGAGATCAGAGATTGTAGGACACGCTGACCTGGAGGTGCTTGTGTGATTCAACGGTATCTTGCAGTGTTAAAATTCTTTGATAAACAAAGAGACTTCACTTGCTTCCCCTTACAAAAGTGCATGCAAGTTCGAACTAAAACCAAGTTGGCAACTTTAAGACTTTAGGCTCTCCTAGTTTATGATGTGAATTTGTCAGTATACTTCTGACGAGTGATTAATAGATTATTGAAAACAAAACCATTGATGAAATAAACTGGTAAGAAAGAAAAGAGAAAGGGTTTCACCCTCTGCCTCCGAGCAGCAGTACGCATCTCTCACCATGTGAAAAAGTCACACAGCCCAGCGTTGATGTCTGTCATTGTACATTGCAACCTTACTTCCTGGTGGCTGAGCACACACTGTGATTTCCTTAAGCAGGTCTCTAATTCCCCTAATCACTGTACATTGCAAAAAGTGTTATTTGCACATGGATGAGCAAACCAAGAAAAACAGTGCCTGACTCCTCTTGAGGTGTCCACAGGCACCAAATGAGCTCATGTGTTTTACTTTACTTTCTTCTTTTTTTAAAAAAATAATTTGAAAATGCCAGAATGGAGCAGCAGTAGCTTTCATAATTTCTTTACGGCTTCAATTTGAAAAATTTAAATCTTGACATCTTTGGAAACCCAGGAGTCCTTTAGAGGCAGTAGTTTACATCAGCTGTTGAAAAGACGACAACTCATTTGTTCCAACTCACTGCAGGTTGCAAGGATATGACAAATATGCAAACAGGAGAGGTGATGTGAAATTGGTTTAATTGAATAATAGAAGTGGAATAAACTGTTAAAAGGGGGGAAAGTTATTTTCCCATAGCACAAGACATTTCTAGCAGGGAGCAAAGTCGGCACAGTTTAGACAAAGTAATGCTCATTTACCCAGCTTCCATGTACAATATGATTTAGTTACAGATACACTGAGCCAGCAAAGCAGGTTGTTCACAGCTCTTAACAGCAAGTTGATATTTAAGTATATATATAAATATGGTAACAAATGTGTTTAAATAATGGTTTGTAAAAAGTAATTATTGAAAATGTTACTCCAAATTTCTTTTAAACATTTGATAAATTCGGTGATAAGTATATTACAATGTATTACAATTTGAACATGGATGAGAATTTTCTAAGTGATGGGAGCTGGTAGTTGGTAGAAATGGTGTACTTTAATTTCTAGAAGCTAAACAGTAGAACCTGGATTTCTGCTAATTAAAAAAATGTATAATAAATGTTAATAAATGTTAAATAATAAATGTTTTAAAGTGCCTAACCTGGGATAACTACATTTGCAATGCAGTGCAGTGCATTAAATCTACTTCAGGATATGAAACATAATGGAAAACATGGGTGCAAAAAATAGCCAAAAAACAAAAGTCAAAATGGTCCTGATGATGGTGTAATCAGAGCTTATATCAGTGGGTTGTCTTGCGACTGCAGCCCTCCATTTCTAAGAGATTTCTTTCACTTTCACGCTATCTTTCTTTTCTTTTGAATTTAGTCCCTTCATAACATGCCTCTCTGAGTATGTTTGTATCCCTCCGTTGTATCTAACCCCCGCCACTTTCCTCCACACCTCTCTCTCTCTCTCTCTCTCTCTCTGTCCCTCTGTCACGGCTGACCTGCGTCCTCTCTCTGCAGGGCCTCTCCTGGTAGCGCCCAGCTGGCGCACAGCGAATCGGCTGGGCAGAGGCAGGAGGCAGTGCCAGCTCTACTGGTGCAGAAAGGGGCACACCAGGCAGACAGGCCCAGTGTCAGCAGCAGCAGCAGCAGCAGCAGCAAGCTATCCCCCTAGCTGCCACGTTCACAACGCACACATATGCCTGCGTATATATATATATATATATATATATATATATATATATTGCTGCAACCCAAACACATGCACACCAGCATCAGCGGGCCAATGCCAAATAGGTTTGGTCCGACTGGGACCTAGTTAACTGGGACTAAACATTTGTTTACACACTAGACGAGCGTAAACAGGCACACGGACACATTGAGCCACACACATTCTCATGGCTGGAGATGTAGAGGCATAGCTACATTCACATAAAGCAAAGCATATAGTCATTGGCACTGTTTGCAGACTCCTGAGTGATGAGTTTTCCTTTGAACCAGCCTGAGGCCTGTCATCCCCTGAAGGAGTCTGAACTGCACGAAGCATGTAATGGAGTACGTATTGAACGACATGCACATTATTGGCTTGTATTTGTCCTCAGGGTCGACACTCGAAGCTCCTTGTAATTAAGAAGATGGAGACTTGGCCCCCTGCCTGCAGTTACCCCTTCATGTCTTCAGCCCTGGGTATTTCTGTCTTCTCTCTGTCTACCACTTCAACTTGACCTTCTCCTAGCAGCAACTTTATTAACCCATGTAAAACCCTGCTGCCCTGAGATGAGACCTGCAGTAATTAAGATCAGCGGGGAGAGGAAAGAGCATATTGCAACCAGACTTACATAATTTTAGAACTGGTGAACTCAGGTGGCTTGAATTTAAATGTCAAGAAATATACAAACTAATGCAACAATACTGTAATATATAAGTGACATGAATTTCAATAGCATCCATAGTGGCACTTATTCTAACTCGGACGTTCATGTGGGAATTGTCTGTCTCTGCATAGAAGAAGGAACCTGCTCATTTACATACTGTTTGATTGTCGGAGTGTTGAGTATTCAGCCAAACTTCCTTATTTGTGTTTGCGCCTCGGTATGTATGTATGTGTGTGTGTGTTTTGACCTCTTTCGCACAGGAAGACCCCCAATTGTGTTCCAGTAGCCAGCCGAGCTCAGTGAAGCAGAACCTATATGCTCACTGGCATTTCACACACCCAAATGTGTGCATGTAAACACACATGAATATCATTTATCCAGCTGGGGTCCCATGCGACACACACACACACACACACACACACACACACACACACACACACACACAGACATCACCTTAGATATGGAAATAATGGTTGGGGTCTTATCCCCTAATGTACGCCTTGCCTGAGCACCTCTCTGCAGCAGAAAAGCCTCTCAGCTGTATCTCCACTGTTGTCTGCTCAACTCTTGCTTCACTCTGCAGGTCAGCCCACCCTTTGCCGTCCCCAGGATTTTGAGGCACACTTCCGCCTTTAAAAGTTGTACACCACTACCTTTGATAATTAAGATAGAACCTAATTGAGCTCACCCATGCAGAACATGCTCCCGTCTTCTCGCACACACACACACACTCTTTCTGAGGAGATGGCGGCCTATACTGTTTCAGCTCATCCAACTGTGAGATTCTCCTTTCCCCTTTCCAGTCCTGCCATCATCTCACTAATGGTGTTTCTATCTCTTCTCCATAGGAGGTAAATGAAGCTTTTAAGCAGGGCGGAGGGAAGGGGGACCACTGAAAAGATTAATTGACTTTCCGCAGAGCTTCACTTATCCTCCACTGGCACCTTTGACTTGTGAGTGTATTTGTGTTTGGATTACATGATTATATCACCATTATTGCGGCAATTTGTAGTTTGTTCAAAACTGTGTCAGGAAATATCAAACTGTGTCCCATCAACCATTTCATCCACAGTGGCTGCTTGGCACCTTAATGCAATTAAAAGAAACTTGGTTGCAGTCTTGGTAAAATGTTTTGTGATTATGAATTATTAAGTAATAAAGGAAAATCAGAACTCTTCCAACTTTACAAATCTGCAGTCACAGTTACATTTTGGATAAAAATGGTCAAAGTGAAACAGGTTGCAGTTGGTTATTTTGCTGGTACATATATAAATATTTTTTTGTGTGTGTATGAGTCTTGTATTTTTCATATCTTGATTTTATCTGCCCTTTGTTATTCTCTTGATATTTGTAAGATGCCTTATTTTATGGAACCGACTTGCCAGACAAAACACACGCAAATAAAGAAAACATTTTCATCACTTTGGCAGCCCATATGTAACATTTTGACAAAACAATGTAGCAAATAAATACACCTGCAATAAATACAGAAACCACAAGCAAAGAAAAAATTCTGCAAGTTGTACACAACAACAGGATTTAATTTTCAGTTTTTGTTTTAGCACTATGATGTGTGATATCAATATAACTGGAGATATTGTCTATATATCTTATATAAGCCTCTGACTAATATCTAGCATGATCATTAGTTTTAAATTTTTCCCAGAAATGCCTGTGGTGTGTATAACTCAGTGTCACAGCCTGTGTTTTCTGTATTTGCTTTTCTTTATACCATGTTTGCTTTGGCAAACTGGTGACTCGGTTTATCATTTGAAACATTTCTCCTGACTGCAAATTAGTAACATGTTTTTCCACTTGCTTGTGTTTTATTAAAGTTGCAGTGCGTTGACTTATCTTTGCCACTGGTGAACAGCTGGAGCAGCAGCAGGAATTGCAGCAGGAATTGAATACTCCTCCACAAAGCTGAAGCTGTTCAAAGATGTTTAGACTGTTGGCCTCCGAACTCGCTTAAGAAATGCTGCATGAACAGCAGAAATGTTGCAGCCTCAACTAACACACACTAAAAGCACTCAGTGTCAGTGTTTAAGTGTGTCCCTCTTGTATGTCTGAAACACACACACGCTCATGGACACACATAGACATTGATGTACATGCAGTACATATACAGCTGCAGGTTGTATAGTAACTTTGACTTTGACTCCGAACCCTGCATGGTGAGAGAGAAGAGCCCAATGTGTGAATGTACAAAGAGTTCGCTCCCCACCCCCATCAACGCTGCTGTAAACTCCACCACCGACAGCTGCACACACTTCTCCTGTCACGGTGATAATCTCTTTGTCAGGAGCCGTCTGTTAGAGATTTGTCCGTCTGATTTGGTGAACGTCCGAGTGGCAGGTCTAGCTGCAGTGCCACAGGGTGTCCGAGGGTCTGTGTGTGTGTGTGTGTGTGTGTGTGTGTGTGTGTGTGTGTGTGTGTGTGTGCGTGCGTATGTGTGTGTACACCCAGTGCCATAGGTGGTGGAATCTCCATTCTTATCAAGAGTGTGTATGTCGCTTGTCTTAGGACCTCTGTTTTGTGACAAAAGAGGAATGGTGAACAGAAGACAAACATGTAGTTTCACAAAACACAGTTGTAATTTGAATTTAACATTTAATATCCACTTAAATATTATCTGCTTCTTTTTTGTTTGTTTGAGTCCATCCTTATCTTTCCTCATCTTATCATCCATACTGAATATGAAATGAGACAGTTTTTATAATTCCTTTCATCGGGAAATATCCACTAGATGGCTCTGCTTTCTACCTCTAATTTGTCGCTTTGCTCCTACAGTACATTTTCAAGCAGCTTTGAAAATCCCATTCATCTGTGTTAAGAAAAAGTTCGTTCTAAAGCCTAAAATAAAATTCCTGTAAACTCGTGGACTATTGGGTCTAATAGCATTGTTCTCACCAGTAATCACATGACAACTTCAATAACACTTCTGTTGACCTCAAAATAAGCATTATCTGCTCTGTCTTTAATCCGGCAAAATATAACATGATGTGCCATTCTTGTGGTAATCTTCTGCTCCGTGTTTTGTATATTGTGCATTGGATTTTGAGCAGCACTTTAACTTTATCTGCATAAATCACTTGCCAAATGCTGTAAATCTTAATGCCTTTTCACTTTCTCTTTGCAGGAAGGTCAGAGGTCAAATCCTGCATGAAAAAACACCTCCAGACTGGGTAATAATTCAGTAACAAAGTCACTTCAGCAGTTTGGTGTCACAGGGACCTGAACCATGGCTGTGTGGTTAAAGGATGGCCAGATGCAAACCTGGTGTCCCACTCGTGATTTTAAATTAATTTCCACAAGACCAAAACCTGAAACTACAACAGTTTGAGTAAGATTAAATAATTAGTTGAAGCCACAGAAGTTTTGAGATTTTAACTTGCAGTAAGAAGTTG
Source organism: Seriola lalandi dorsalis (assembly GCF_002814215.2). Lineage (NCBI taxonomy): Eukaryota > Metazoa > Chordata > Actinopteri > Carangiformes > Carangidae > Seriola > Seriola lalandi. The sequence goes on from NW_019525510.1 coordinate 495,789, forward strand.
TAATAAGATGAGAAAATCACACTTTTTTTTTAATACATTTTGAAGTACTCCCTTTATGAAAGATAATATAAATTCTGCCAAAGCTGTAATTGTTGGGTTGAGTTATTGTTTCTCAAAGCTCTTTTTCTTTCTTTTGCCTTTCATCTCTCCCCTCCTGACATGTTCTCCTTCCTCTATCTGTTGTTTGGTCTCCTCTTGTCACTCCACTGCAATCATCTTCGCAGGGGGGCTTGTCATCTGTATCTACTCATATCCTACAATCCCTTTTGCTCTGAGCACTACTGCACTTAAATGTCAGGGCTGATGAGCCTGCCACACCCACCTGACACATCAGCTCAGCACCTGCTAAAAGCTTTTATGGAGCAGAGTGTGAGCCTGGTGGTTGATATAAATTAAAGAGTTTTTTCTTCTTTTTCTTTTTTTTTTTTTGGCGGGGGGGAATTATGGCTCTAAAGGGACAACTTCTGGTAAGAAATGGAAAGATAGAGTTACAGCATAGGCTGTGATTGGTTGCCATCTAGTGGCTCTAACAAGTGCTTGCTGCCACACTATGATGGACCAAGAGAAAGGTTAGATACAGAAACTCAACTCTCACCAACTAAAACTATATTATATTTAACACTGTTCAAAGGAAAAGCACAATAAAAATTTGCCTTGGTGTTATAAAATGACTCAAAATTTGAGATTTCAAATATGAAGTGTAATTGATACCTCTGTGTTTTAGTGTTCCCTGACTACTGACAAAATTAATCTATTAGGAAACAGTGTCTTTAGGATGTGACCCTATGTGCTGAATGTGAACCTGACAGATAACTCACAGACTGGTCTCTGACAAGTGGCTATAACTTTCAGAAATGTTTACGTTTTGTGACACACTGGATGTGAAATATTTGAAACTTCTTACACTATTGAATATTAAAAATTTTAATGCTAGAATGTCAATGACTTGTTTATTGCATGTTAATGAAGGTTTAGTGTGTTAATGACAGTATTATATCTTTCTATTTGTGTCTGTCTTGGGACTATACCTTCAGTTGTAATGCAATGTGTTTCTTATATTTCTCATGTGCTTTTTTGTATTTTTTTTTTATGTTAAGCATAAACAAATGAACAGAAACAGGGTAAAATAAGAAACATAAAAGTGCTGCTGATCATTCAAAAATGGAAATGTTATAAGAATATAAAAATAATCTAATGAGAAAGTAGGATAGAAATGGATCTCATATTTTGTAGGACTGAAAAAGCTTCAAGAAAAATCTCCATGGGCATGAGTTACTTCAACGGCGTAGGTTTGGTCTCAACATTGGTACGGACGCAACAACCCTGCCACCCCTCCAAAACAAAGAGACTGTCTTTTTAATGCCGTCAACCAAATGGAATGCCCATATGGAAATGTAATATATGTACGTGTGTTGAATTTCCTAAATATATGTACATATGTAGTAAAGTCTTCAATGTGTTTAAAATATGTGTTTAAAGTATATGAAACCTGTTAGAAATTGGAACAATGTCTTTATATAATAGAAATATAGTAAATAACTATATATCCATCCCAAAGCCCATCAGTATATGTTCATATTATGTAAATATAAAAGATAGACAGGTATGTTCAAATTGAATAAGAAATTTTTTAGAAAAGCATATACAGTCATATAGACAATACAATACAATTTTAATGAGCATGTTGTTTTAATAAAGTTGCATTTTACCTTGAGTGTTTCATATATGTTATAAACTTATATCAAGGGATGTACATATGTCATAATGATATATCATCTTCCAGGTAACACATGGTAACATGGTAAAAAATGTCCCAATATAGTGAGGTATAAAAATGTAATAGTATAGTAAGGCTTAAAAAGTCATTGCATAGTAAAACGTCACAGTATATCAAGGCATAATTAACCTAAAGTGCATATCTTTAGACTGCCGGAGGAAGCTGAAGTACCCGAAGAGAAGCCACGCTGTCACAGGGAAAACATGCAAACCTCACACAAAAAAGCCTCAGGCCTCGAACCCAGAACCTTCTCACTGTGAGGCAACAATTCTAACCATTGTAGCACCATGCTGGCCCATAAATAAATCATATTATGATAAATCATAAAAACGTCATAGTACAGTGATGCATAAAAAGTCATGAAAAAGTCAGAGTATAATGGCCTAAGATATAGAAAGTCATACTATAGTAAGGCATAAAAATGTCATTAAACATCAAAATATGTTAAGGCATAGAAATGTTAAAAAAACAACAACATAGTATAGTAAGTCATAATAATGTTTAAAAAAAAGTCATAATAGGTTAAGGCATAAAAATGTCAAAAAAGGACACCTTACAGTAAGGCATAATAAGTCATGAAATACTCATAGTATAATAAGCTATGGCATGGAAAATCATAATATAGTAATGCATAAAATCATCATAGTAATGTAAGGAATAAAAATGTCAACAAAAGTCATAACATACTAAGGATTAAAAGTGTCAAAATACATGATAGAAGAGCGTGTCAAGAAAATGTCACAAAAAAAACTTCACAGTATAGTAAGGCATAATATTATCAAAAATGTCAATATATTGAGGCATAAAAACGATAAAAAACATCAAAGTATAGTAAGGCAAAATACTGTAAAAAATGTCAAAGTATAGTAAAGCAAAATTGTCAGAAAACATCATGCTATAGTGTGGCATAAAAATTTCATAATATAATAAATCATAAAAAGTTATTGTATAATATAGCAAGAAAATGTGATATTATTGTATGTCAAATAAATGTCACAGTAAAATAAGGTCTAAAAATGTCAAAAAACGTAATAGTATATCAAGGCATAAAAACGTCATAGTATAATAAGGTATTTAAAAGTCAAAAAATGTCAAAATGTATTAAGGCATAAAAATATCCAGTATATTAAAGCATTAAATCGTAAAGAAAAACATCAGAGTATAGTAAGGCATAAAAACATCAAAAAACATTGGAAAAAGGCATACAAATGTGATAGTATACGAAGGCATAATAACGTGAAAAAACTTGAAGCATGAAAATGTCAAAAAAACATCATAGTATGGATAGGCCCACGAATGTCAAACAAGATAATATTTGTACTAAGGCATGAAAATGTCAAAAAAGTCATAGTCTAGTAAGACATAAAAGTGTGAAAAAAATGCCCTATTATAATGAGGCATAATAATGTTGAAAAATGTCATACTATAGCAAGGCATTAAAATTTCAAAAAACATCATAATATGCAAGGCATAAAAATGTCAAAAAACGTCAAGGGATAGTAAAGCATAGGAATGTCAAAAAACATCATAGTATAGTATGGCATAAAAATGTCAAAAATGTCAGCGTATAATAAGATGTAAAAATAATTTTTTAAAAACTCATAGTATAATATGGCATAAAAATGTCATAGCATAGTAAGGCAATAAATGTAAAAAAAAAATCATAGCATGCATGTCATAAAAATGTCAAAAAAGGTCATGGTATAAAATTGATATAGCATATTAAGGCATAAAAATGTATAAAAAATGTCATAGTATAGTATGGCAAGTAAATATCTTAGTATATTAAGGCATGAAAATGTCCAAAAACATCATAGGACAGTGAGGCATAGGAATGTCAAAAAACGTCATCGTATAGTATGGCATAAAAATGTCAAAAAACATCATGGCATAAAACTGTCAACAACATCATACTACAATAAGGGATATGAATGTCAAAAAACGTCATACTGTAGTTTTGCATAAAAATATAAAATTAAATCATAGTATAGTATCACATAAAAATGTCAAAAAATATCAAAAAAAGTAATAGTGTAGTATGGCATAAAATGTCAAAAAAACGTCATAGTATAGTAAGGAATAAAAATATCAAAAACGTCATTGTATAGTGTGGTGTAAAAATGTCAAAAAAAGTCATAGTACAGTGTGGCAAAGAAATTTAAGAAAACATCACAGTATAGTAAGGCATAAAAATATCAAAAATTCTCATAGTTAAGTATGGGGTAAAAATGTCAAAAAACATCATAGTGTAGTATCGCATAAAACGTCACAGTATAATATGGTTTAAAAAGTAAAAAATTCTCATAGTATATTATGTAGTATATGTCAAAAAAATGTTGTATTTTATGGCATAAAAATGTTAAAAAAACATCATAGTATAGTATGGCATAAAAAAGTCAAAAAATATAATAGGATAGTATGGTGTAAAAATGTCAAAAAAACGTCATAGTATAGTATGGCGTAAACATGTAAAAAAACGTCATAGTATAATATGGCATAAATAAATGTCAATCTAATTTTTAGTTCTTTGAATTTTGGAAGGTAGACAGAGAAAAACCGTGCAGGCACAGAGAGAACATGCCATCTTAACACAGAAAAGCCTCCATGACCAGGATTTGAACCCATAAATGTCTTTGTTTGAGGTAAGAATGCTAACCACTCTACCACCATGTTAACAGTGTACAAAGTCTTAGTGAAGGGAATGACATATAATAATCATAAAAGGGTATAAAAGTGTCATAGTATAGTATGGCAAAAAAATGTCAAAAAACGTCATAGTATAGTGTGGCGTAAAAATGTCATAAAACATCACAGTATAGTAAGGCATAAAAATATCAAAAATTCTCATGGTATAGTCTGGCGTAAACATGTCAAAAAACGTCATAGTATAGTATGGCGTAAAAATGTCAAAAAACGTCATAATGATGTATAGCATAGAAACGTCATAGTATAGTATGGCTTAAAATGTAAAAAATTCTCATTGTGTAGTATTGCATGAAAACGTCAAAAAACGTCATTGTATAGTGTGGCATTAAAATGTCAAAAAATATAGTATTGTATGGCATAAAAATGTCAAAAAACGTCATAGCATAGTATGGCATTAAAAGGTCAAAAAACATCATAGTATAGTATGGCATAAAAATGTCAAAAAACGTCATAGTATAGTATGGCATAAAAATGTCAAAAAACGTCATAGTATAGTATGGCATAAAAATGTCAAAAATATCATAATATAGTGTGGCATAAAATTGTCAAAAAACGTCGTAGTATAGTATGGCATTAAAATGTCAAATAACGTCATAGTATAGTATGGCGTTAAAATGTCAAAAAACTTAATTTTATTTTATGGCATAAAAATGTAAAAAAACATCACAGTATTGTATGGCTTAAAATTTCAAAAATGATCATAGTATAGTATGGTGTAAAAATGTCAAAAAACGTCATAATATAGTGTGGCATAAAAATGTCAAAAAACATCACAGTAAAATAAGGCGTAAAAATATCAAAAAGTCTCATAGTAATGTATGGCGTAAAAATATCAAAAATGATCATAGCATAGTATGGCATAAATATATCAAAAAGACGTCATTGTATAGTATGGCTTAAAATGTCAAAAATGATCATTGTATAGTATTGCAAAAAAAAATTTTAAAAAACGTCATAGTATAGTAAGGCATAAAAATATGTAAAAAGTCATAGTGTAGTATGGCGTAAAAATGTCAAAAAAACGTCATAGTGTAGTATGGCATAAAAATATCAAAAAAGTCATAGTGTAGTATGGCATAAAAACGTCATAGTATAGT
>NW_019525510.1:501418-503057 GCF_002814215.2 Seriola lalandi dorsalis
GTCATATTATAGTAAGGCATAAAAAGTGATGAAAAAGTGTTAGTATAGTAAGGCATGAAAACATTGTAGAATAATAAGGCATAAAAAGTGATGAAAAAGTGATAGTATAGTAAGGCATAAAAAAGTCATAGTATAGAAAGGCATAAAAAGTCATGAAAAAGTCATAGTATAGTACGGCATAAAAAAGTCATAGTATAGTAAGGCATAAAAAATCATGAAAAATTCATAGTATAGTGTGGCATAAAAAAGTTAGTATAGTAAGGCATAAAAAGTCATAGTATAGTAAGGCATAAAAAAGTCATAGTATAGAAAGGCATAAAAAGTCATGAAAAAGTCATAGTATAGTACGGCATAAAAAAGTCATAGTATAGTAAGGCATACAAAGTCATGAAAAATTCATAGTATAGTTTGGCATAAAAAAGTTAGAATAGTAAGGCATAAAAAGTCATAGTATAGTAAGGCATAATAATTCAAGAAAAAGTCACAGTATAGTAAGGCATTAAAATGTCACAGTAAAGTAAGGCATAAAAATGTCATAGTAAAGTAAAGCATAAAAAGTCACAGTAAAGTAAGGCATAAAAATGTCATAGTAAAGTAAAGCATAAAAAGTCACAGCATAGTAAGCCATAATAAGTCAAGAAAAAGTCATAATATAGTAAGGCATAGCAAAGTCATAGTATAGTAAGGCATTGAAAGTCTTAAAAAAGTTGTGGTATAGTAAGGCATAAAAAAGTCATAGTATAGTAAGGCACAAAAAAGTCATAGTATAGTAAGGCATAAAAAAGTCATAGTATAGTTAGGCATTGAAAGTCTTAAAAAAGTTGTGGTATAGTAAGGCATAAAAAGTCATAGTATAGTAAGGCATAAAAAGTCATAGTATAGTAAGGCATAAAAATGTCAGTAAAGTAAGGCATAATAAGTCAAGAAAAAGTCATAGTACAGTAAGGCATGGAAAGTCTTAAAAAAGTCGTGGTATAGTAAGGCATAAAAAAGTCATAGTATAGTAAGGCATAAAAAGTCATAGTTTAGTGAGGCATGGAAAGTCTTAGAAAAGTGAGTATAGTAAGGAATAATAAGTCATGAAAAAGTCATATGATAGTAAGGCATACAAAGTCATGAAAAAGTCACAGTATAATGTGGCATAAAAAAGTTAGTATAATAAGGCATAAAAAGTCATAGTATAGTATGGCATGAAAATTCATAAAAAAGTAATTGTATAGTAAGGCATCAAAACTTCATAGTCTCGAAAGGTATGTAAAGTCATGAAAAAGTCATAGTATAGTAAGGCATGAAAATTCATAATAACGTCATAGTTTAAGACATAAAAATCAAACACAGTACAGTTAGATAAAATAAAGTTTTTATTAATCACTTGTCAAGAAATTTGGGTGTTCACAGTAGCAGGAAAACAGCGCAGATAGAAATATACAATACCAAACAAAACAACGTACAACAAACAAAATCGGCAAACAACTGGACAAAACGACAAATGAGGAAACACCTGCACATGTATTGGTCAAGGACATAATTAAAGCTTCTGAAAAAAATCATACATTGTGTAAAGAAGCATTAACCAAATGACCACAACAGGTATTTAAAGTGTTCAGGTGTCTCAAGTGTTAGGTATTCAAGTGTCCAA
>NW_019525510.1:503107-503888 GCF_002814215.2 Seriola lalandi dorsalis
TCACAGCAGCTGTGTGATGTCACAGTGGCGGTGTGTTGGATTTAAATTTCTGAATGATGTTAAAGTTAATTAAACTCACAACATGAAACAACGTCATTGGTTCGTCTCAATATGAGCTCGTGTCACACCTTGTGCACAGCTGTGTCGTGCCACCACCTCAGTATCATGTGCAGCATCCACGAGCTCCTGATCCACCCACTCACAGAAGAACTGGACTGAATGATTGAACTGGTGCAGACTGAGAAAACAAGGAAGTCTCTACATGTGGAAGAGATCACATGATCAGGAGTCACTCTCACCACTTCCCGTGTAGAGAAGAAGAAGAAGAGCAGAGATGATGAATCTCAGAGACTTCAGCAGCTGTCAGTCAGTGATGCAGCAGGGACTTCAGTCCTGTTCAGACCAGATGTGCAGCAGCTGTGTAGCGTAGCCTGCTTCCTCTCAGCTCTCACGTTAACGTGTTGGAGTGAACACTGAGCTGGAAGCTCACAGACCTGAAAATATTCAAACCAAACCTCTGGACAGATGTTAAAGGTCCTACTTGTCTGGACAGAGATCGTCCAATCACAGGCCACGGCTCACACAGTGTGAACTCCTGACTGGTAAAACTGCTCAGAAACACTCCTGAGTTATTTTTCCCTCCTCTGACATCAGCTGTGTCACTGGAGGGAAAGTTGGATCAGATCCTCATCACTGGATCCCAGCACACACAAAACAAACTCTGCCCCCTGCTGGTTCTCTAGTGGAACATGTGACGCCTGTTGTAAGGAAACTTCCTGTA
>NW_019525510.1:503938-505241 GCF_002814215.2 Seriola lalandi dorsalis
TCGACAGTTAACAAGTCTGTGATGAGAGAAAATATAAGATTTGTTAGAATAAAATCAGATTGAATTAGTAATAAAAATACAGTGGATGCATATGATGACACAACATGATGATGTGATGAACATCGGCTCTTCACATCTGGGGTTCAGCTCATCTTCTCTCACTGTGTTTGACATGAAACAATAATCCTCATCACTCTCTCAGACCTGCAGAGTTTTGATGTGAATCTTTGTTTTGCAGATGAAGGAGGGAAAATGACGTCACGTTTATTCTTCATGTGATTTGATCCAGAGTCAGAATGAAGACATGTTGTTGAGAAGAACATTTTTACTGTCCACTGTTTTTAAACTGACTCCAGAACATTTCTTCTGAGTTCAGCTCAGTGAACAATTCAATCTAATCTGTGTTTGCTGCCTGGTTTTCACAGACTGTCATCAGGAAACATGACGTTGACCTTTGGTGTGTATAAGACTGAATCCTCCATTCTGCTCTGATATACTCAGACCTGTGTTCCTGTCTGAAGCTCAACATTTCCTGATACGACTCCTCTACAGCAACAAGAGAGAAAACACCTGTGACTTTCTGTCTCATTTAACACAATATATGGAAAGACTTTAAAGCTCCACCATGACACTGAAAAGACTGTTCAACAATCAATAGATCACACTCTTGATCAGTTCAATACACTCAGGTTTAAATCTCCACTCTTGGTCTGGTGTGACCAGTAGTTTATGGAGGCTCATGTTAATGTGTGTGAACTTTAAATAGATGATGTTGGTAAATGACAGGACTGAGTCACTTCACTGGTGATGACTTCTCTCTACCTGTGCAGCTGTTACATTATGTTTGATCATGAACCATTATCCCATCAGGGTTTGTTGTCACCACAGCTGCTGCTGTTCAGAGAAACTCACACTCACTGTGGAGAATTAAACAGTGGAAAGTAGCAGCTTTAATTAGAGCAGACTGTTTTTGTGTCATGTGATTTAAAGGGGGGGAGGCTCCCCCGAACATCCTCCATGCTCATCATGACTTCAGTCATCTCTGGAAAATGCATCTATTAATTAATACAAATAAACAAAATAACTGTTTTAATTCATTTAACAGCAACAATCACAACCAACTGAAGAATCTACATGTTGGAGCTCACAGCTTTTACAACACCTCCAGAAAAAAACACAACTTCATGAGAAGAAATGAAAACTGTGTTTATCTGAACTTGATTCAGCCATTAATCTAATCCACTGATCAATAATTATAATGATCATGTCTGGACTCACCCAGCCTTCCTGCAGTTCCTCACAG
>NW_019525510.1:505291-510484 GCF_002814215.2 Seriola lalandi dorsalis
AACGTCATAGTATAGTATGGCATGAAAATGTCAAAAATCGTCATAGAATAATATGGCTCAAAATGTAAAGAACTCTCATAGTGTAGTATGGCATAAAAATATCAAAAAAGTCATAGTGTAGTATGGCGTAAAAAAACGTCATAGTATAGTATGGCATGAAAATGTCAAAAATCGTCATAGAATAATATGGCTCAAAATGTAAAGAACTCTCATAGTGTAGTATGGCATAAAAATATCAAAAAAGTCATAGTGTAGTATGGCGTAAAAATGTCAAAAAACGTCATAGTGTAGTCTGGCATAAAAATGTCAAAAAACGTCTTAGTGTAATATGGCATAAAAACTTCAAAAAACGTCATATTATAGTGTGGCATAGACAAATGTCAAAAAACATCATACTGTAGTCTGGCATAGAAATGTCATAGTATAGTATGGCTCAAAATATAAAGAACTCTCATAGTATAGTATGGCATAAAAATGTCAAAAAACATCATAGTATAGTGTGGCATAAACATGTCAATAAACATCATAGTATAGTATGGTGTAAAAATGTCAAAAAAGGTCATAGTGTAGTCTGGTGTAAAAATGTCAAAAAACGTCATAGTATAGTATGGCGTAAAAATGTCAAAAAACGTCAAAGTGTAGTATGGCATAAAAACGTCATAGTATAGTGTGGCATAAAAATGTCAAAAAACATCATAGTATAGTATGGCTAAAAATGTCAAAAAATATCACAGTATAGTATCGCATAAAAACGTCAAAAAACGTCATAGTTCAGTATGGCATAAAAATGTCAAAAAATGTCATAGTGTAGTATAGCATAAAAACGTCATAGTATAGTATGGATTAAAATGCAAAAAATGCTCATAGTATAGTATGGCATAAAAAAGTCGAAAAATATCATGGTATAGTATGGCGTAAAAATGTCAAAAAAGGTTATAGTATAGTATGGCAAAAAAATCTCAAAAAATGTAACAGTAGAATATGGTATAAAAATGTCAATCTAATTTTAAGATATTTGGATTGTGGAAGGTAGACAGAGAAAATCCAGTCAGGTACAGGGAGAAAAGCCTCCATGACTGGGATTCAAACCCACACCCTTCTTTGTTCAAGGTAGGAGTGCTAACCACTCTACCACCATGTTAACATAGTCCAAAGTCATAGTGAAGTGTAAATCATAAAACAATTATAAAAGGGTATAAAAGTGTGTTTTATGGCATAAAAATGTCAAAAAATCGTCATAATATAGTATGGCATAAAAAAGTCAAAAAATGTAACAGTGGCATAAAAATGTCAATTTAATTTTTAGTTCTTTGGATTGTGGAAGGTAGCCAGAGAAAACTCAGGTGGGCAGAGGGAGAACATGCAATCTCAACACAGAAAAGCCTACATGACCAGGATTCAAACCCATAACTTTCATTGTTTGAGGGAACAGTGCTAACCACCTTACCACCATGTTAACACAGTATAGGCATAGTGAAGTGTAACGCATGAAATAAAAGGGTATAAAAGTGTCATAATATAGTATGGCGTAAAAGTGTCAAAAAACATCATAGTATAGTATGCCTTAAAATGTCCAAAATTATCATAGTATAGTATGGCAAAAAAATGGCAAAAAATGTCATAGTATAGTGTGGCATAAAAATGTCAAAAAACAACACGACATAGTAAGGCATAAAAATATAAAAAAACATCACGAAGGGAAAGACATATAATAATCATAAAAGGTTATAAAAGTGTGATAGTATAGTATGGCGTAAAAATGTCAAAAAATGTCATAGTATAATATGGCGTAAAAATGTCAAAAGACGTCATAGTATAGTGTGGCATGAAAATGTTAAAAACAACACAACATTTTAAGGCATAAAAATATCAAAAAACGTCATAATATAGTATGGAATAAAAATGTCAAAAATGATCATATTATAATGTGGCAAAAAAATGTCAAAAAACGTCATAGCATATAAAGGCATAAAAATATCAAAAAAGTCATAGTATAGTATGGAATAAAAACATCAAAAAACATCATAGTATAGTATGGCATAAAAATGTCAAGAAACGGAAAAGTATTTTATGGCGTAAAAATGTCAAAGAACATCATAGTATAGTATGGCTTAAAATATAAAAAATTCTCATAGTGTAGTATGGCATGAAAACGTCAAAAAACGTCATTGTATAGTGTGGCATTATAATGTCAAAACATGTAGTATTGTATGGCATAAAAATGTAAAAAAACGTCATAGTATAGTATGGCAGAAATATTTTAAAAAGAGTCATCGTATAGTATGGCGTAAAAATGTCAAAAAACATTATAATGTAGTATATCATAAAACGTCATAGTATAGTGTGGGATAAAAATGTCAATAAAAATCATAGTATAGTATGGCTAAAAATGTCAAAAAATATCACAGTATAGTATCACATAAAAACATCATAAAAAGTCATAGTGTAGTATGGCATAAAAATGTTAAAGAACGTCGTAGTGTAGTATAGCATAAAAATGTCAAAAAATTTCATAGTGTAGTCTGGCATAAAAATGTCATAGCATAGTATGGCTCAAAATTTAAAGAACTCTCATAGTATAGTATGGCATAAAAACGTCAAAAAACGTCATAGTATAGTGTGGCATAAAAATGTCAAAAAACATCATAGTATAGTATGGCTAAAAATGTCCAAAAATATCACAGTGTAGTATTGCAAAAAAAGTGCCAAAAAACGTCACAGTATAGTAAGGCATAAAAATATCAAAAAAGTCATAGTGTAGTATGGCGTAAAAATGTCAAAAAATGTCATAATATAGTATAGCGTAAAAATGTCAAAAAACGTCATAGTGTAATCTGGCATAAAAATGTCATAGTATACTATGACTCAAAATGTAAAGAACTCTCATAATATAGTATGGCATAAAAATGCAAAAAAACATCATAGTGTAGTATAGCATAAAAACGTAAAAAAACGTCATAGTATAGTGTGGCATAAAAATGTCAAAAAACATCATAGTATAGTATGGCTAAAAATGTCCAAAAATATCACAGTGTAGTATTGCGTAAAAATGTCAAAAAATGTCATAGTATAGTGTGGTGTAAAAATGTCAAAAAACGTCATAGTGTAGTATAGCATAAAAACGTCATAGTATAGTATGGCTTAAAATGTAAAAAATTCTCATGGTATAGTATGGCATGAAAATGTCAAAAAAACATCATACTATATTATGGCATAAAAATGTCAAAAAACGTAAAAGTATTTTATGGCATAAAAATGTCAAAAAACGTCATAGTATAGTATGGCATAAAAAAGTCGAAAAATATCACAGTATAATAAGGCATAAAAATATCAAAAAACGTCGTAGTGTAGTATGGCATAAAAACGTCAAAAAACATCATAATATAGTATTGCGCAAAAAGGTCAAAAAACGTCATAGTATTCTATGGTGTAAAAATGTCAAAAAATTTCATAGTGTAGTCTGGCATAAAAATGTCATAGCATAGTATGGCTCAAAATTGAAAGAACTCTCATAGTATAGTATGGCATAAAAATGCAAAAAAAATGTCATAGTGTAGTATGGCATAAAAACGTCAAAAAACGTCATAGTATAGTGTGGCATAAAAATGTCAAAAAACATCATAGTATAGTATGGCTAAAAATGTAAAAAAATATCACAGCGTAGTATGGCATGAAAACGTCAAAAAACGCCACTGTATAGTCTGGTATTATAACGTCAAAACATATAGTATTGTATGGCATAAAAATGTCAAAAAACGTCATCGTATTGTATGGCAGAAAAAATTTAAAAAGAGTCATCCTATAGTATGGCATAAAAATGTCAAAAAACGTCATAATGTAGTATAGCATAAAACGTTATAGTATAGTATGGCTTAAAATGTAAAAAATTCTCATAGTGTAGTCTGGCATGAAAACGTCATAAAACGTCATAGTATAGTGTGGCATAAAAATGTCAAAAAACATCCCAGTAAAGTAAGGCATAAAAATATCAAAAAGTCTCATAGTAATGTATGTTGTAAAAATGTCCAAAATTATCATAGTATAGTATGGCATAAATATGTCAAAAAAGTCATAGTATAGTATGGCGTAAAAATGTCAAAAACGTCATAGTATAGTATGGCATAAAAACGTCTAAAAACGTCATAGTATAGTGTGGCATAAAAATGTCAAAAAAAATCATAGTACAGTATGGCTTAAAATGTCAAAAATTGTAATAGAATAGTATGGCATAAAAACGTCAAAAGACGTCACAGTATAGTGTGGCATAAAAATGTCAAAAAACATCATAGTGTAGTATGGCTAAAAATGTCAAAATATATCATAGTATAGTATGGCTTAAAAAGTCAAAAATTGTCATAGTATAGTATGGCATAAAAACGTCAAAAGACGTCATAGTATAGTGTGGCATAAAAAAGTCAAAAAACATCATAGTATTGTATGGCTTTAAATGTCAAAAATTATCATAGTATAGTATGGCATAAAAATGTCAAAATATATCATAGTATAGTATGGCATAAAAATGTCAAAATATATCATAGTATAGTATGGCTTAAAATGTCAAAAATTGTCATCGTATAGTATCGCATAAAAACATAATAAAAAGTCATAGTGTAGTATGGCATAAAAATGTCAAAAAACATCATAGTATAGTATGGCGTAAAAATGTCAAAAAACGTCATCGTATAGTATGGCATAAAAATGTCAAAAAACGTCATAATGTAGTATAGCATAAAAACGTCATAGTATAGTATGGCTTAAAATGTAAAAAAACATCACAGTAAAGTAAGGCATAAAAATATCAAAAAGTCTCATAGTAATGTATGGTGTAAAAATGTCCAAAATTATCATAGTATAGTATGGCATAAATATGTCAAAAAACGTCATAGTATAGTATAGCGTAAAAATGTCAAAAATTGTCATAGTATAGTATGGCATAAAAATATCAAAAAAGTCATAGTATAGTATGGCGTAAAAATGTCAAAAACGTCATCGTATAGTATGGCATAAAAACGTCAAAAAACGTCATAGTATAGTGTGGCATAAAAATGTCAATAAAAAGTCATAGTATAGTATGGTTAAAAATGTCAAAAAACGTCATAGTATAGTATGGCTTAAAATGTCAAAAATTATCATAGTATAGTATTGCAAAAGAAATGTCAAAAAAAGTCATAGTATAGTGTGGCATAAAAATAT
>NW_019525510.1:510534-515323 GCF_002814215.2 Seriola lalandi dorsalis
TTTACCTGATCTCCAGGTAGAGAGAGAGGGAGCAGGACTGAGAGGGAGGAAACATTCAGAGTGTCCAGACGCTCAGTTCAGATTCAGGACCAGCGTTTCTCCAAAATGATCCATTAATTTTTCTGCTGGGCTGTGGAGGGAAGAGGAGTCAGAACGAATCCACTTAAATTCATCTGCAGGTACAAAGTCCTGATTGGATGACAGAACAGGATATTTCCACAGTCAAGCACAGACATGAAGATCCACTAGACAAGTCTCCAGTGTCCTCAAGAGAAAAACATGCACCTGTGGAGCATTGTGTTCGTTATCTATTTTATCTCATTTTTATTTCACTCTATTTTACTATCATCACTAATGTTTTTAAATCTATTCATCACATGTTCATCATTTTTATATTCTCACTCATTGTTCTCAAGACAGAACACAAACCACGCAGAGCAACAGGAAACAGACACAACAAACCATTTCAGCACAGTCTGTATAACAATGCCACCAAGACGGAGACACAATAAACAGTAGATAATAGATATTGTAACAATCATTAAGTTGGTCTTGATAAAATGTTAAAACATGAAGATGCAAGTTCAGGCTTAGTAACATGGTCACACACATTTGACATATAAGTCATACAACACAAAGGTTAAGGACATGAATAGGCCTGAACAATTTATGGAAATATTATAGAAATTGCAATATGGCCAAGTTCAATATCCAAATTGCAAATGTATCACAACAACAGACCATAAATGAAGCATTGTGATGCTACAGAGACGCCCCGGCCTACAAATCATATTCTCCAGATGTAAAGGCTTGTTAGGTACAGAACCAACAAAAATCACATCATCATCATTGTTATATTTTTTGCAGTAAAAATGAAACAATGACGACTCTAACTGAAATCATGACTCATATCACAATATCTGTCAAAATAATGATAATATGATTTATTGCATATCATTCAGCACAAGACATGACTGTAGAAAAACATACAAGTTGTTGTTAATAAAATACCATTACATAAAATAGCCTGCTAATTTCTATGGACTTCTAAGCTTTTAAGGACTTAACAGGATAGAAACAGACCGACTGACCTTATATGAGTAGTCTGAAAAATAAATTTTTGAAACAGCAGACAAAACAGTATATGGACAGCACACAAGCCCTGGGAGCCCCCCAATGCCCTGCCAATGTTTTACTGCCACAGAAAAACACTGCGTGGACATTATGTTGTTGTTATTAAGCCATTCATTTAAATCAATGAACTTTATTGTATGAAAAAAGTCCCTCAGCTAATGGTCGAAACAGTCAAATTAACTTACGGTTGAAATAGTTAGCTAAGAGTAAGTTATGGTTGAAATAGGTAAAGAACTGGTAACCTACCCGCCACAGGGTCTCTGCTCCATATTGGTGTGGAGGTGAAGTGGAGATGAGGGTGGTGCAGTTGAACAGGTGTCTGTCGCCGGGCTGTGGCTCTGTGTCTCTGTTTCATGCTGATATTCTGCTGAACTGTCAGAAACTGCTGCCGCGTCACTGTCCTCCTGGCTTTTTTTCGTCTGTCTCTTTCATACTCCACTGCTCCAACATCTGGTTTCCTTGAGGTATTAAGAAACGTCCTTCTCATCCAGCTACATGACGTCACCCATAGGTTTCTGAGGAGCACTTTTGAAGCTGAGTAGCGGCTCCACCGTCGCCATTTTAGCAGAGCATAACTCCCGCCTAATCCAGAAGTGGGCAAAGATGTGGGGCGTGTGTGGAGCCGAGACTTCGGTTCATGGCGGCTTATTTATGAAACTGACACATCTTACTTACCACTTTCCCCTTGTTCAGAGCTGGTTCAGTGCTCTGCCTAGCTGCACTTACCCCTCGCGGGAGCGCGCACACCAAAAGCGGGAAACTCCTGTCCTGTTGAAAAACGTCTCATCTTCTTTATCTGGTTCAAGGTTAAAATACTATTTTAGCTAACTGTTTATTGAGGCTGAGGTGTCTACATCTCCTCCTCCACCACCCTTAGCTCTTCAACCAATTCAGTTCATTTTAAATAAGCTGTTGGCCATTAGCCTTGTAGTGACGGAGTCTCTAACAACCATTTACAACCGGAGGCTGACATCAGAGGAACAGTTTGATTCATTTCTGGCTGACTTAAGGACTTACAATTTGACAATTATACACATTAGTGATACCAACGCTTTGCAGTTTATCAGCTTTATAACGGCAGTGTAGCTAGGTTTTTTTTTTTTAAATGTAGCTACGTGAACATGCTAACGTTTATTTCAGCTAGCTTAAGTTTTATTTGAGTCTGCCTAGCTCCTCACCTTTTACACGTCCAAATTCGGCTGTAACATCCAGAGCATCTTCACATTTCTTTGGTCATACATTTCTCCTTTACTTCTCTGCTCCTTTCATTTTCTCTTTCTCCTGAGGCTTTTCTTTTTTTTGAGTCGTTCTTGTTGGTGACTCAGGATTTTGACTTGTTAGCTGGTCAGTTCGCGGTTCTCGGTGTTCTGCACATCTGATTGGCCAAGCGTGTCCGACCGTTGGGGGGGGGGGGTCTACCCGTTACTGCTCTAGTCCTTTCATTTTCTCTCTTTCTACTGTTGCTTTTCTTTTTTTGTGCCCCTGGTTGTTGGTAACTCGGCTGTGGAAGAATTCTGACTTTTTTCTCAGAATCCTGAGATTTAAATTACAATTCTAAAAAAAAATAAAATGTTTGTTTCACATTTTGACTTAGCTAGTCGCATAACCGTGGCTCTGTCCTTCTCAGCTACATGACGTCATCCGTAGGTTTCGAAGAGCGGTTTATGAGCGGGCTGCCTCCACAGTCGCCATCTTGTCAGCGCCTGACTCCCAGCTGATCCAGAAATGGGCAAAGACCTGATGCCGACACTTCGCTGCATGACGGTTTATTAACTGTTAGTAATGATTCCAGTAAATCATGACGGAAAACAGGAATATGTTTTTTCTTCACCGGCATTCCCAGGATTTCTCACATGAACATTCACTGTGTTTCTTGAGCTTGTTGGTCGGACTAAACATCTGAAAACATCACCTTGTGCTCTAAGACATTATGATGGACATTTTCCAAAGTTTCCTCATGTTTTAGAGACATAGTCACTAATGAAGAAAATAGTCAACAAATCAATAAGTGATCAAAGTCATTATTAGTTCCAGCCCTAACATTTTTATCAGTACATTACATTTGATTTGTCCTGATATGACGTCTTCAAATGTCTGGTCTAGTCTGAAACCAAAAGAGATTTAGTTTACTGATAGGAAACACAAAAAACAGAAAATCCTCACATTTGAGAAGCTGGAACCAGCAAATGTTTGACATTTTTCTTTACAAAGTGACTGTATTGACTCATTGATTAATCAGCTAATTGTTGCAGCTCCAGATTATGACAGACAGCGGCCCCCAACCTTCTTGAGGCAGAAGCTGATAAAAGAAAAGTAAAAATTTACTTATTTTAACTTCCCAGGTGAAATTTCAGAACAAAACAATGATCAGTGTCAAGTCCCGTCAAGTTGTTTAGTTTTTCCACTTCCTGTTTTATTTTATTTGGATCCCCTCACTTCCTGTTTGTGTTTATTTTCAGTGTCTTGACTCCCTGTATGTGTGATTGTTCATTGTCTTCACCTGTGCCTCATTATCCCCTTTCCCTGTGTGTATATATACCCCTCCTCTCCCGCTGTGTCTTGGTCAGATGATCTGTGTTACTAGTCACAGCGTTCTGGCTCATTTTCCTCGTGTATGTTCCAAGCTTCTGGTTCCTGGTTCCTGTTCTTGCCTAGTGATTTTGTACTTCAGCCTGGTTTTACTGACTCCCCGTGTACTGACCCTTTTTTAGATTAACCTGTCTCTTGATAACCATCTGCCTCAGCTCTGCTTTGTGGGTCCACAGCCTGTCTGCTCCATTCTTTACACTGAGACAAGTTAGAAAAAGTGAATTACCTCGCAGCCCCCTGGAGTCAGCGGGTCCGAACACTTCAGCTTTCATCACACTAAGATGTTACTTCACCAGACAAAATCTGTCACGACTCCTGTATCTTAATACAGAGTAAGAATCTGGTTGAATAAAGACAGATACAAGAACAGGATACAGTGGAAATCTTTACTTTCATGAATTGGAAGCAGTTTTTTGTTTCAAAAATGGATTTTGAAACTTAATTTATACCATCATAAATGTGAGAAACGCTCAAGACCAGACCAGTTCTCACTCATCAGCTTCATTATTTATTAGTGGATGTTGAAAAAAGCTTCATTAAAGTGGCTCAGGTGTGAAACCAGGCTGCAGTTCTCCACATCAACACCAGGTGTCACCAAACACCTGTAACAAGCAGAGGGACTCCTTTCATCTGAATTTACACCAACTGTGTTGTGTTCAAAGTATCACTGAGTGCAGGAATAATGAACGCTGTGCTGCCTTCAAGCGACTGTGGGAAATATCTGAACTAAACCATGAAACGTTTCAACAGCTGAAGTTTAGAGCAAAATATTTCTGACAGTGAGTTCAAATAAAACCTGTCAGACTAAGATATTAAACCTTTATTTTGAAGGTGTGTTGATGACAGAAGTAGAGCTGAAAAAAAAACATGTCTGACTGTGACTTCCTCACTGAAACCTCTCAGCTGTGTCCTCTGACTGTTCAGCCAATGAGAGAGGACGAGCTGATGAAGGTGTTGATGCTCTCACCTGGGTTTGTCTTTACTTCTCTACGTCTGCAGCAACAACCTTTACAGCAGCAGTCGGTGTCTGTGGACTTTCTCAGCCCTGGGTTTTACCTCTCAGGCT
>NW_019525510.1:515373-516528 GCF_002814215.2 Seriola lalandi dorsalis
AGCTCATCATTCAGCCTGTAAAAGTCTTCATCCTGCAGAGTCTCTGAACTCTGTTAGATCCAGCTCATCAAGGTTCACCAACACGCTGCTCCCTCCTTCTGTAGCTGCTTCTCTCCTCCACCACGGCCCTTTAATTACTGACCTCTGTAAATCAGTCATGTTCATCAGCTGCAGCAAAAATATGATCTTTGATCAGATCATTTCACAAGAAACAAGCGGCCAGTATCATCACACTGATAAGACAGAAGAACCAGGAAAGAGTTACTTTCTGTTTCAGTGACGTCAGCTGCAGCAGCTCAACACACTGAACACTGTTACAGAGACAGTTTGGAGGTTCACAGGTCTGTAGCAGGTCTCTTACTGTGAGTCTGAGGGTCCAGGTTCAGTACTGAAGTCTGGAGGGTGATGTTTGGACCGGTCACTCCTCATACACAGACAGATGGATCCTGGAGACTCTGCTCTGTCCTCCTCTTCCTCCACACAAACACTCATCTTCAGGACTTCAGTCAGTCTGAGAGAGAAACTTGTAACACTGACTTTGAGATAACACACACACACTCTAACAGCGTATACAGTATAATAACCCTGGTCAGTTGTGACATGTGTATTATTCAGCTCATTACAAAGTCGAGTCAAACTGTTGATTCTAACGCAGTGAACAGGAAGTACCACACCTCATGTTGTAGTGCTGCTCTATTTTGGCAAAAATCCTAATCACAATTATTTTGATCAATATTGTGATCACAATTATTGAACACGATTTTGTCATGGACTTTGGAAAAAAACAAACAAAAGTGATTTCAAAACAAAAGGCGATATAGTTTTTCCAGTTATACACAATAAAGATCAGTTTACCTGATCTCCAGGTAGAGAGAGAGGGAGCAGGACTGAGAGGGAGGAAACATTCAGAGTGTCCAGACGCTCAGTTCAGATTCAGGACCAGCGTTTCTCCAAAATGATCCATTAATTTTTCTGCTGGGCTGTGGAGGGAAGAGGAGTCAGAACGAATCCACTTAAATTCATCTGCAGGTACAAAGTCCTGATTGGATGACAGAACAGGATATTTCCACAGTCAAGCACAGACATGAAGATCCACTAGACAAGTCTCCAGTGTCCTCAAGAGAAAAACATGCACCTGTGGAGCATTGTGTTCGT
>NW_019525510.1:516578-517341 GCF_002814215.2 Seriola lalandi dorsalis
GTGGAGGTTGTTCTGGCTCCATCCAACCACAAAGGAAGACCTGAGACTCTACTGCCTCCTTCACTGTGATTTTGTGATAGAATAAAGTTACATTTGAATTTACAGTGAATTATTATCTTATCTTTATTATTATTCTGCTATAAAAACACGTGAACTAAACATGAGTCAGAGATCAGGCTGTAAGAACAGGAAGTAAACATAAAAGTATAAAAGTGAATATAAACACATTATTTACCATAAAGGATGATTTAAAGTGCAGTTAATTAAAGATGAATTAAACCATGTGACAAACATAGATCTATAAGGATCTGCTCTTTCTTCCTAAATGATGTTCTTTAGGGAAACAACCTGAAAAGAACAATATTAATTGTACAGATAAAATCTCTTCCATCATATAATTCAGCTCTTCCCAGAACCTTCTTATCTTGTCACATTCCCACACACAGTGTAAAAATGTTCCTTTGGACTGTCTACATTTAAAACACAAATCAGGAATGTTACTATTAAATGTGTTCAGCTTTTCTGGGGTAATATATGTGCGCATCAGCCAGTTGTACTGCAAAAGCCTGAGGCGGGAGCTTTTTTACAAGCTCCTTCTCACTCCTCACATGAAATGTCTTCCTGTAAATCCTCTCTCCTCCAAGCTTGACGTTTTGCTTCAAAGGACTCAAGAGATCCAGATATAAATACATGATAAAGTCCAGATATTTGCCTTTTCTTTTACAGTCCTTTAACATGTTTTCCTCCAACACGACCAATGATA
>NW_019525510.1:517391-518210 GCF_002814215.2 Seriola lalandi dorsalis
CTGCAGCAACAACCTTTACAGCAGCAGTCGGTGTCTGTGGACTTTCTCAGCCCTGGGTTTTACCTCTCAGGCTGCACTCAACCTCTGATTGGTGGAGGTTGTTCTGGCTCCATCCAACCACAAAGGAAGACCTGAGACTCTACTGCCTCCTTCACTGTCTTTTTATTGTGATAAAATAAAGTTACATTTGAATTTACAGTGAATTATTATTCTGCTATAAAAACAGGTGAACTAAATATGAGTCAGAGATCAGGCTGTAAGAACAGGAAGTAAATATAAACACATTATTTACCATAAAGGATGATTTAAAGTGCAGTTAATCAAAGATGAATTAAACCAATTCCACTTGTTTTTTTGAAACACTCTCTTGATTACTTTTTCAAACAACCAGAACATAAGTCAGACAGTAGATAAGCTCAGGAGAAATACAGATAAATTAAAGGAGAAGAGAGAAATAATAATAAGAAAAATAAAAAACAAACAAAAAAAGAATACACGTGTTTATTTCTAAAAAAAAATACATACAGACAATTCCTTTAACCATTTACCAACACTTGGTCTATGGACACTTTTCCAAGACAGAGCTATCATCCGTTTTGCTTGTGACAAACATAGATCTATAAGGATCTGCTCTTTCTTCCTAAATGATGTTCTTTGGGGAAACAACCTGAAAAGAACAATATTAATTGTACAGATAAAATCTCTTCTATCATATAATTCAGCTCTTCCCAGAACCTTCTTATCTTGTCACATTCCCACACACAGTGTAAAAATGTTCCTTTGGACTGTCTACATTTAAAACACAAATCAGGAATGTTA
>NW_019525510.1:518260-521756 GCF_002814215.2 Seriola lalandi dorsalis
CCATTACTTGTATATATATATATATATATATATATATATATGTGTGTGTGTGTGTGTGTGTGTGTATACACACATATATATATATATATAAATATATATATGTATGTACACACACACACAATCTATCCTCTTTACTGGTGGCTTTGCATGACAGTATGTACAATCTAAATTAGTAAACAATACAGTTTTTACAGCTTCACCTCAAACTTATGGTTCTACAACACAATGGCAACAGGCTTATCTGTATAGTCATAGTTGCATCAGTCCCAGCTCCACCTCTTACAGTTGTGCAGTGCAATACAATGCATAACAGTTTGTGTATCAGCAAAAAGAATATGTACAGAATTACTGTATTGTTGCTACAGTGCTTATTGGTTACACATCACAATATATTTTGTTTTACGTCTGACCAGTAAGTATGTGTATTAATTGTGGAGCATCATAATGTACATTCCTACTGGTAAACTGTACAACACAAAGTGTGCTACTCATATCTGCAAAACCCGCTGTTCAGTCTTACCTCGTATTTGTGATTGTACAACTTCTTAGATACAATCAGGGCAGCAGCAATAGACAGTATATACAATATATACTTCTGACACAGTGGTTCTCAAATGTTTTGGCTTTCAGACACTTAGAACAAACAGGAGCCTACCGGCAGCTGCCAAACACACCCTGAGCACACACACACACACACACACAGATGGATGAATAATCTCACTGAATGCTGATTCAATAATACAAAGTAGTACAGGCTGAAGTGTTTTGCTGTGAGTGTGACATTTACGAGCAAGCCCTCCAGTAACGCTTTGAATATGTTATGAAAAAAACATGACAAACTACGTTCTACAGAAATACCTGCAAACCTAACCGTTTCATCTAATATGGGAAGTGCAGTAGTGACACATGGAAGACAACGATACATACAGTAAAATGATTAAGCATATTATGAACAATAAGACTTAAATGGCATTGTTAATTTAAGAAATCATTTCCTTAGTTTGGTAGGATATTTACATATTTAACATGCATCAGAAGATTGATTGGACAAAGAACATTATAATCTAAGTGTCACTGCCTCATTCAAATATATTTTAGAGTCATGACTGTGGAAGACGGTATTAATGTGTGCCTTTCCATGAACTGTTGACATACATGTGTGTGCTAAATATGAAAACTAAAGTAAACTGAGTACTTGGCATGTCGTTTGTGGCACAGAATCCTGCTTTTTTTCAGTGACCAGACTAATTTCTTCCACTTTCAGCTGCAGGATCTTCTATAGATATAGACCAAGGCAGGTAACAGTGTAACTGGGTATATTGCACTACAGCTCCAACATGTATGAACAAAAAGAAGTAAATGTCCATGTGTTTGCTTTGAATATCAGCTACAAATCCGTCTGATTCCTGGCAATTTAACAGCCATGATCAGACTATGGAGATGTTGTCTGGAAGGCAGGGTCAAAATTAAAGCTTGAAAGTCCAACTGCGGGTTACCCAAAGTTTTGATCAGTTACGAAGTCGAGCTCTCTGTGCAGGTGCATGTGATTGGATGTTTGATCACACAGTATCATAAATTGAAAAATGTAATTTTAAAGATTTCAAATTTACATTTTAAATTAGGTGAACTAAAGTGAACTGAACCAAATGTTGATCAGGGTTAGTGAACTGCTTCATTATTTTCGGGCTCACTAACTTAGGGGTGAGATTTATTTAGACACACCCTGCCTCTGTCCTTTTTGGGAGTAATTTTACTCTTGAATATCAGTAGATCTCCTGGTTTATTTGATCTAATACATTCAGTTTATAGGCCTACAAGCACTTTGTAACAAGGTTTGTGCTTTTCAAAATGAGAGTACATTTTTAATAATACAGGCCTATGGTTAATTTCTTTTGAGTTTCAGTGACATTGTTGAGGCTACTCCTTCTCTTTAGGGTCTGAATTAACTTTTGGACTCCCCAGTTTCTTCATCCCTCTCCGCTGAGCCAGGCTGGAGGACTGAACAGGCTCCAGGACAGGGGTGGGAGCACACCGTCTCAGAGCAGAGTAGGTGGCAGACAGTGCCCCCTGATGGATAAGAAAAAAAAAGACAGGCAACATAATGTCAATGATACTGCTCTAAACCGTCCACCAACTCAATAAGTGGCAGACATCTCCACCTGATGGACACTCAGAGAAACACATTACAGTACACAATACACTCACAATACATTTAACTGATGCTAACGTAAACTCTGCCTTGAAGTAGTTATATTTGTGGGTTGCAGACTTCTCAAAAATAATTGCATATTACAAACTCTTAACAATCAGTGCATTTAAAACAATATGGGTTTTAGATACAAACATTAGATAACAGGTATAGGTTTTAAATTTACAATCAATCACAAAGCTCAGTCTCTGCTTTCAAGGTTTAAATTTGTTTATTGTAAAAATATAGAAGTTTTTTAACTACATGTACAAACAACTTTCAGAAAGCCGTAGTCTCTCTGCTCAAGTAGAAATTTTCAAAGCTTGTGAGGTTAAGTGACTATCTGCAGTTTTAAAGGTAGAATTGCTGGTTTGTGCTTCTTAATAAATAAGATGTGTATAAGAGACAGGGCTCACACAGTGTGAACTCCTGACTGGTAAAACTGCTCAGAAACACTCCTGAGTTATTTTTCCCTCCTCTGACATCAGCTGTGTCACTGGAGGGAAAGTTGGATCAGATCCTCATCACTGGATCCCAGCACACACAAAACAAACTCTGCCCCCTGCTGGTTCTCTAGTGGAACATGTGACGCCTGTTGTAAGGAAACTTCCTGTAAGATCTGAGCAGCAGGAAGCTGGTGTCGTTTGATCATCTTAGAAATATTAAAAACTGTACGATGTATATTTCAACTAGTAAAGACACAGAGATCGTCCTGCACAAGTTGTTTTATTCACCAAACTGTTTCCATCTTTTTAAACCTGATGATTTTAAGACTTTTTATAAGTAACATTTTATTTTTTCTTGTGAAGACGTGAAGATTTTAAATAGTTAATCATTATTATTATTATTATTGTTATTATTACTGTTGTTATAACGTGTTGTAATCAGAGTTGATGACGGAGCATGCTCTTATTTTGTAAGGTCCAGATGTTGACAGGAAGCGGTTCCAGCAGAAACACCGGTCTGATCACAGTTGCCGTGGTGATCAGTGATGAAGACTGGCTTCAGTGTGTTCTCTTCAGGTGGGCTGATGAAGAGCATCAGTCAGAACCAGTCTCCATCATCTCCTGCTGGACCTTCACACAGGAACAGTACTGCTCTGAGATCAGTCTGAGATTAGAGCCAGTGACTGTGAGTCTTCATCAGACTGATCTCAGAGCAGTGACAGATCAAACTGTCTCTGTTCATCTGTGAGGCTGTCAGCTGTTATCAGCTTTACTTCCTGTCCACATCAACACAACGACAACAGACGTCTTCACATCAACTCAGACACATGATCACAACAAGCTTCTGGCTGCTCTGATTGGC